>NC_136068.1:1038060347-1038527860 GCF_964261635.1 Lissotriton helveticus | reverse complement strand
AAAGAATGAGAGAGAGAGAAAGAGACAGAGAAAGAAAAAAGTGAGAGAGAGAGAAAGGATGAGATGGAGAGGGAGTGTTGACACTGGAGAAAATCTTTGTAGCCCACCTTTCTGCCACCGATGTGTGTCCAGCCATGTGCCAGGACATACTGCACCCTCAAGATATTCAGTATCTTCCAATGTTTCCGCACAGCTTTTTTCACTTCATTAGACACTGTACTGAAGGTGTTAACAAATGTCAACCTTGACTTTTCTTCTTTCGGTTCAGACTGTTCAAGCAGTGATTCTCTGTTGTTATTAGTAGCCCGCTTTGCTGAACATCGTACTAGTTTGGGAGGGTATTTCCTTTCAACCAACTGAGATGTTAAATTGTTTGCATGTTTCTGGAAACTCTCTTTAGTGGAGCAGTTCCTGCGAATCCGCATACAGGAGATTGTCCTTCAATGCCTTCGGATGATAACTATCGTAGCTCAATAATGAATTCCTTGCCATAGGTTTAGTATATAGCTCAGTTTCTAACCCAGCTGGGGTGGCTCCAATCAAGAGATCAAGGAATGGCAGCTTGTTATTGTTAATTTCAACTGTAAATTTCAGAAAATTATTTCTGCTATTCAACCAGCTGAGAAAGATATCAATAGCTGTTATTTCTCCTCGCCAGACGACCAAAATGTCGTCGATATAACACCTCTCAAGGCGTATCAATTCACGAAAAGGGTTACTTGTGGTTAACACATGCTCCTGTTCGAACCCGTTAACATACAGGTTCGCCAGGCTGGGAGCAAAAATACTTCCCATACTGGTACCGGAAGTCTGAAGGTAGGTGGTATCTTCAAATTTGAAGAAGTTTTCCTTCATGGCGATCTGGGCACACCCCATAATGAAGTGTGTCGGCGTTATAGAATCCAGATCTCTCTCTGCCAAGAGTGACGCAATAGTATCCAATGTCTCATCCTGTGGGATCGAGGTGTAGAGTGATTCTATGTCGAATGATACAAGTACATCTGTTTGCTGATTAAACTCAACCTCCAGTAGAAGTCTCAGGACATCCTTCGTGTCCTGTAAGAAGGTTGGCATCTCTCTCACCATAGGTCTAAGAAAATGGTCCACAAATGTAGACAAAGGTTCCAATAAGGAGCCTATGCCAGATATAATCGGGCGTCCTACTGGTGGTCTAGTGGGGTTATGTACTTTGGGAAGAACATAAAAATAGTGCATCACGGGATGCTTGGTCTGTAAGAAAATAGCTTCTTCTGCTGTGATCCACCCTTCGCCCAGTGCCTCTTCAACCATGATCGCAATGTTGGTCTTAATCTTTTCAGTAGGATCTTCTTTGAGGGGGCGATATGAGTTCCTGTCTCCTAATTGTCTTAGGCACTCGGCCCGGTAAACCTCTGTGTCAAGGATCACTATCGCTCCGCCCTTATCAGCTGGTTTAATTGTAATCTGACCATCAGATGTAAGACTACGAAGTGCTGCTTGTTCTTTTTTTGGAAAGTTAGAGAATTTCTTATGCTCTTTATCGAGTATAGAAGTGATGTCATTACTCACAGCTTGTTCGAACGTGCCCATGCAAGTTGAATTATGTGGGAATGACCACTCACAAAGTTAAGCTGAGAATTATGGAACATAGGAGCACCATGAGGTGTAAAAAACAAGCAACGAGGCTGACTAATCACTTTTTGGAGGTGAATCACAGTCCAAATGATTTTGTCTGGACAGTTCTGAAGCAACCATATATCCCAGAGCATGTGACCGACATATATACATATATTTTTAATTTTATTGTAACAATTGACAACTACACAGCACGTCATTTTAAGCTCAGTCCATCTTAACAGAGTATAGTTAGCTCACTCTCTGATTGATTATATACAGCCATTTAGCCAACATCCCAAGTCGGGCAGGCGGCGGGAAACAAAAAGTCCAAGAACACATTACATCAGAAATGACAATTACCAGTAGTACAAAAGGGGGTGGTGATGGACGGAGCATCTGAACCAATCAAACACTCACACCCAGTCAAAAGATATGGGTTTGATCCATCACCGTTCTTTAGCCCACTTTGCCACCCCAGTTCAGACATGGCTATATGCAAATCAGTCTGACCCTGTGCCTCATGGGAACAGTCCAGCCCAAACTGCCAAGCCATGCCTTCCCTGGACCGGAAACAAGCTTCCGAGGACCGGTTTCTGGCATTCCAGCCGTCTTCAGCCCGGCTTGCTTGAATCCAGTGGCAAAGTGAGCAAGGGACTCACGTCTGAGCATACCCTGCCACACTTATGGCAGCCAAAGCGGTACAAAAGGGGGTGGTGATGGACGGAGCATCTGAACCAATCAAACACTCACACCCAGTCAAAAGATCTGGGTTTGATCCATCACCGTTCTTTAGCCCACTTTGCCACCCCAGTTCAGACATGGCTATATGCAAATCAGTCTGACCCTGTGCCTCATGGGAACAGTCCAGCCCGAACTGCCAAGCCATGTCTTCCCTGGACCGGAAACAAGCTTCCGAGGACCGGTTTCTGGCATTCCAGCCAGAAACCGGTCCAGATCAGTTGACTGGGGGTGAGTGTTTGATTTGCTCAAACGCTCCGTCCATCATCCCCTTTTGTATCGCTTTGTTCGCCCTAAGTGTGGCAGGGTATGCTCAGACGTGAGTCCCTTGCTCACTTGGCCACTGGATTCAAGATAGCCTGGCTGATGAGGATTATGAATCCGAAACCGGTCCCAGGATGCTTGTTTCCGGTCCATGGAAGACATGGCTTGGCAGTTCGGGCTGGACTGTACCCATGAGGCACAGGGTCAGACTGATTTGCATATGGCCATGTCTGAAATGGGGTGGCTGAGTGGGCTAAAGAATGGTGATGGATTAAACCCAGATCAGTTGACTGGGGGTGAGTGTTTGATTTGCTCAAACGCTCCGTCCATCATCCCCTTTTGTATCGCTTTGTTCGCCCTAAGTGTGGCAGGGTATGCTCAGACGTGAGTCCCTTGCTCACTTGGCCACTGGATTCAAGATAGCCTGGCTGATGAGGATTATGAATCCGAAACCGGTCCCAGGATGCTTGTTTCCGGTCCATGGAAGACATGGCTTGGCAGTTCGGGCTGGACTGTTCCCATGAGGCACAGGGTCAGACTGATTTGCATATGGCCATGTCTGAAATGGGGTGGCTGAGTGGGCTAAAGAATGGTGATGGATTAAACCCAGATCAGTTGACTGGGGGTGAGTGTTTGATTTGCTCAAACGCTCCGTCCATCATCCCCTTTTGTATCGCTTTGTTCGCCCTAAGTGTGGCAGGGTATGCTCAGACGTGAGTTCCTTGCTCACTTGGCCACTGGATTCAAGATAGCCTGGCTGATGAGGATTATGAATCCGAAACCGGTCCCAGGATGCTTGTTTCCGGTCCATGAAAGACATGGCTTGGCAGTTCGGGCTAGACTGTTCCCATGAGGCACATGGTCAGACTGATTTGCATATGGCCATGTCTGAAATGGGGTGACTGAGTGGGCTAAAGAATGGTGATGGATTAACCCCAGATCAGTTGACTGGGGGTGAGTGTTTGATTTGCTCAAACGCTCCGTCCATCATCCCCTTTTGTATGACAATTACCAGTACCCAGGTTTATTAGAGATAGTGTGGAATCCTAGGTCGTAGTGCAAAGGCCTACCCGTTAGCGACCAGCCCAAGACAGTATTTGTCCTCAGATACCCTACCACTATAGTCTCCATAGTAAAGGTCCTAGCCTATTCCAGCAGGTTCATCCACACTTCGGTCCCTCCCGGCACTCACATCATCTGCTTCTTCCTCTGCAGTCCCTTCTTCACGCTGCATATATGATATATATATAAACCTCAAAAGTTTTTTGGTCTGCTTCTGGGGGGCAACAGCTCACTATAAATTTCCGACTGCGTAGAACTGTACATCATATCTCGCGTCCATTGTCTCATCGTCGGGACTTGCCCCTCATCCAGCACAAAGCCACTCGTCTCATGGCTATAAGCAGCCCCATATCAACCAATTTGTGCACTGCCCTTGGTAGCGCCTTAGTGTACCCCAAAAGGGCAATCAATGGGTCCAGTGCAAGGCTAGTTTCAACCACTTTGCTCAACTCCACAAATACACTTTCCCAAAAGGCATAAACTCCCAGACACAGCCATGCCAGGTGCAAAAAATCTGCAACTGGTGCGTGACATCTCTCACACCTAGCATCGTCACCCAAGCCATACCTGCATAGCCGTTCAGGGGTGTAATATATTCGATTAAGATATTTGAAATGGACCAGCCTATGCCTACCATGTAGTGAGACTTTCCTAGTGTTCGTGCAGCAATAGACCTATTTATCATCCTCCAGTTGCACATTCAAATCTCACTGCCATGCAAGCCTGGCCTTAGTGTACTTATGCGCCCTGTGCGACATTGCTAACTTGTAAATAGCTGCCACCATCCTGCGTGGAGAAGCGCTTTTAATGACATGCGTTAGTTCCAGGACCTCCAATGGTTCCTCCATGCTGTCACCCAATTGTGCCCTGAGAGCCCTACTTACTCTATGAAATTGAAATCTAGTCAGGAGTGAAACTTCCTCTAGTGTACCCGTCGCTTGCTCCAGAGTGCAAACCACCCCGTCATGAAATAGGTCCCCTGCGACCTCCATATTTAAGGCATGCAGTGCAAAGATAACGGCTCGTTCAGTACAAGGTCCCAGACATCTCATCCACTCTATAGGCATAGCTGGAGAGTACAATAAGGCACCCGCCTGGTTCAGCAAAAGCCAATTCCACGCATGCCTAGTAGTGTTCAGGGAGTCTACTATACCCGTCTTGCGATCAACAGGTTCCATAATTGTGGCCGGCAGAGGCTCGGCAAAAAGTCTCTCCATCCGCAAGTATGGGACGTCCGCCCCACCATGTATCCACGCATGTAAGTGTGCTCCTTGGGCTGCTCTATAATAGAGTTCGAAGTCCGGCGCTCGCAGACCCCCTAGATGATATGGAATTGTAAGCACTCCCCACTGGACTCTAGCTTGCCTACCTCCCCAAGCTAATTTTAACATTAATTGCCTCAATCTGTGAAAGAAGACGCGTGGAAGCACCAAAGGAATATTCGTGAAAAGGAATAGGAGTCTGGGCAGAACTATCATTTTCATAATAGAAATACGCCCCATCAAAGACAGCGGCAGGCGACACCACAGGGCAACATCATCTTTCAGCCGGGAGATTGTGTCTGTGTGCAGTCTGATGCCTAAGTATCGCACCGAGTCATTGGTCCACTGTAACGGATATTCCATATCAAACTCGGAAGTAGCTGGCGTGAGCGGGAACACTAGAGATTTGTCCCAATTGACCCGGAGACCAGACAACGCTCCAAAGTGGACAACCTCTCTAATACCTGGGGCTAAGTTATTTTCAGGTTCCCTCACATACAGGAGCGTGTCGTCCGCGTACGTGAATACTACTATTCTATACGTCGGGAATCCGATACCTTCATTCCCATGATACTCCCTCAGAGCGCAAGCCAGAGGCTCCGCTACCAGTGCATATAACAACGGGGACATCGGGCAGCCCTGTCTGGTGCCCCTAGTAATATTAAAGGGAGCCGTAACCAGATCACCAATCCGCACACGTGCCTTGGGTTTATAATAAAGTGTCCCCAGCAGTTGCAAAAACACCTCCCCAAGCCCCATTCGCGTTAGCACTTGCTTTAAGAACGACCATTCCACAGAGTAGAAAGCTTTTTCCATATCAAGGAAAACCACCACCGCTTTGTTTTCCGGGCGAACATGCTGCATTGCACCAAATAACGTATGAATATTATAAGTTAAGTTCCTGGACGGGATGAATCCCTCCTGTTCCGGAGCCACCTAGATATGTGACATCAAGGCAAGCCTGGTGGCCAGAATTTTTGCAAATATTTTTATGTCCACGTTGAGGAGAGGCAAAGGACGGAACAAACTGTATTCGTCCAGCGGTTTACCCGGTTTGGGAATAGCTACCAGCATGGCCTCCCTCATGGATGGTGGTGCAATGCCCGTTGAACACATATCTTCAAACAGGGCTGCGAGGTGCGGGAGCAATTGTTCTAAAAAAGATTTATAAAATGTAACTATCAATCCGTCCGTCCCTGGAGCACTACCACTTCTCATGCTATCTACAGCCTCAACTATCTCATCTCTCTCGATCGGGTGCATTAGAAGTTCCCTATGTGAGTTTCGGAGAAAGGGGAGTCGGATATGCTCCAAATATTCAGCTATCTGGTCATCTGTCCCTGCCGATCTCGAGCTGAATAGCTCTGCATAATACTGTCAGAAGCGCTCTGCCACCTCCGCCTCATCAGTTAAAAGCTCCCCACTCTCTGTCTTAATTTCGGTGACTTGGGTTTTGCCCCGCCGCGCTTTCATTAACCGAGCCAAAACAGACCCTGGTCTTTCCCCCTCACCATACACACGCGCCACGGTGTATTTGCCTAGATGTTTCACTTCTCTATCTGCTGCAGCGTGATATTCCTCCAGCACTGATTTTATTTCCTCTTCCAAAGCCTCATTTCCCCCGGCAAGCCGCTTCTGCTCCAGGCTTTTTAATTGTCCTTCCTGGTCAGCCAGCGTCTTGCGGAGGGCCCGCAGCACTCCCGAATGTTTAGTCATCACAACCCCCTGATAAACACTTTGAACGTCTCCCATATAGTTTGTAAACTATCCACTGAGCCAGAATTGGTGGCAAAGAAGGCATCAATGGCTTCAGCCATCTCCTCCCTAAACACTTGATCTAATAAGGAATAAGGGGGAAATCTCCATGTAAATGGAGGCAAGCGTTTGTTCGGGGTGTCCAATACTAACAACAGTGGAGAGTGATCCGAGAGTGTGTGCGGAAGCATCGAACAGCGCCGCACCCTGCTGATCAATGCAGTAGAAACCATCCAATAATCAATACGTGTGTGTATGTCATGATATGCTGAGTAGTGTGTATAACCCCCTTTCTCACAATTCCTCGTCCGCCACACATCACATTCATCCAAACATACAATAACTTCCTCCAGCTTTCTTGCAGCCGCCGTCGTGTTCCTTACAGGCCCCCGCTGATCTATCCTTGTCCAGGTCTCTAACCAAGTTAAAGTCCCCCCCACAAGATCTTAGCGTCCCCCATTGAGCAACTATCCTAGCTATTTCACCGAAAAACTCAGGGCAGTCAAAGTTGGGACCATAAATATTAACTACCAGGAGGTCCAGGCCTCGACCCGTGCACTTAGACACTACATATCGGCCGTCTGGATCCGCTCTAAGCAGCGTAAGTTTAAGAGAAGACCGGGGATTGACCCAATTCAGTACCCCTCTAGCATGTGTGGTAAAACCCGACGAGTTAATGTTACCCCCCAGTCCTCTATACTTCAACATAGTGCTCATTTGCGGTAGGTGTGTCTCCTGCAGGAGAACAAGATCCACATTCCGCCTGTTGAGGTAGGATAGAACTTTCCTGAGCTTACGGTAATCGTTGAGCCCTCTAACATTCCATGTCATAGTTCGTATTTCCCCCCCTGTTCCCGTGACTCTTGTTGTTCACGTGTCATTGATTACATAATCAGATCATACATTGTAGCAAGCAAATATGTACATTGACGTGCCGTGTAACATCCTTTTAAGAAAAACCCAACACCTGAACCCGCCCCCCTCAGCAACCCTTCCCTCTCTACCCGCTACCCCACTCCCACAGCAGACCTCCCCAACCTGGCCGCATGTAGTACAAATCCCTGTCCCCACCCCCCCACGCCCCTCTATCCTGAATCCCTCACAATGTGAAGCAACAACAGTGCTAGGCACACGTGAGCGGAGGTAGCCCCTCGTGTCCAACTTCAGCTAGCATCAACAACGGTGCACAGTATAAATATCGAGGTTTTTTTATCGACCTACAGAAATATTGAGTTTTTAATATCGAAGGTACAGAATATCGAGGTCAAGAATATCGTTGGACAGAATATCGACCCCAAGGTAAGTAATATCGTTTTTTTTTAATATCGATGTAAGTAATAACGAAGTCAGTAATATTGATATCAAATATATCGATGTTACTAATCTCGATGTTACTAATATTGATTTTGTATTTTTGTTATGTATTTAATATGTATGTGTTATTTGTTTTTTGTTAAGTATTTTACTTGTTTTAAATTATATGTGTACTATTTGTATATATTAATAATGTTATTTTTAAGTAAATTTTATGTTTTAGTATCGGAGCAGGTTGTGGGTTTATAGGGGAATAGGGTGGGAAGTAATTTAATATTAGTAAATTAATTATTAATTTTTAGGAGTTATTAATAAATTTTAATACATTTTTGCATGTAAGTTCTGTAGCGGGTAGTGGGTTTATAGGGGAATTGGGTGAAAAGTATTTTAATTGTAATTAAATAATGATTTATTTTAAATTTTTGGTATTCATAATTAAATTATTTTCAATTAATTATTAATTGGCAATTATTTTTTAATTGTTAATTAACTTTGTTAATTGGTAATTAATGTTTGTAATTGGTCATTCATTTTGTTAATTGGTAATATTTGTAATTGGTAATTAATGTTTGTAATTGGTAATTAATTTTTTTAATTGGTAATTAATTTTTTAATTTGTAATTATTCTTTTTTATTTGAAAAATATGTTTTATTAATTGTTAATGTTTTATAAAAAAGTATATTTTGGTATAAAAAATATTTTTTTGTTTAATTGTTTTAATTGTTAATCAATTCTTATTCATTTTAATCTTTTATTTTGTAATATTTATTATTTTGTAACTAATATTTATTTATTAATATGTATTGGTATTTATTGTTAATTTATTGTTAAATAATTATTCAATTGTAATTATGTTTTTTATAATTATTTATAGGTATTTGTAAATGATGTTTAAAATTTTAAATATTATTTATTTTAATCCAAAAATTATTTATAAGTATGTTATATTAAATTTCTATGCTATAGTAATTTTACCCCTACGCTATCCAACGCTTTCCCTACTGTTTCACTCTCTGGAGTTGGAATAGTAATTTTTACCCACCCGCTATCCAATGCTTTCCCTACTATTGCACTCACTGGAGTGGGAATAGTGATTTTTACCCCTACGCTATCCAACGCTTTCCCTACTGTTGCACTCCCTGGAGTTGGAATATTAATTTTTACCCACCCGCTATCCAACGCTTTCCCTACTGTTGCACTCTCTGGAGTGAAAATAGTAATTTTTACCCTTACGCTATCCATCGCTTTCTCTACTGTTGCAGTGTCTGGAGTGGGAATAGTAATTTATACCCCTATGCTATCCAATGTTTTCCCTACTGTTTCACTCTCTGGAGTTGGAATAGTAATTTTTACTCACACGCTATCCAACGCTTTCCCTACTGTTGCACTCACTGGAGTGGGAATAGTAATTTTTACCCCTACGCTATCCAATGCTTTCTCTACTGTTGCACTCACTGGAGTGGGAATAGTAATTTTTACCCACCTGCTATCCAGCGTTTTCTATACTGTTGCACTCTCTGGAGTGGAAATAGTCATTTTTACCCCTATGCTATCTAACGCTTTCCCTACTGTTGCACTCTCTGGAATGGGAATAGTATTTTTTACCCTTACGCTATCCAACGCTTTCCCTACTGTTGCACTGTCTGGAGTTGGAATAGTAATTTTTACCCTTACGCTATCGAATGCTTTTCCTATTGTTGCACTCTCTGGAGTGGGAATAGTAATTTTTAAACCTATGATATTTTCCGCTTTCCCTACTGTTGAATTTTTTGGAGTGGGAATAGTAATTTTATGTTCTACGCTATCCAATGTTTTCATTACTGTAGCTTTTTTGGGACTTCAAATAGTAGTTTTATTCATTTATGTATTTAATATTTTTTGTATTTTTTTAGATAATGTATTTCATTAACTTTAAAAATATTGACATTTATTTAATTGTATTAATTTATTAAATATAATTATTTATTTTTATTTATGTTTTATTTTATGTGTGTAGATGTGTTTGTAATTTATAGTCTTTTTAAATAATTTATAAGTAATTAAAATAATTATTAAAAATTATTATTTAGTACGCTTTAATTATATATTGTATGTATATTTTTTATTAGTTATATTATTAAATATGTATTATTTACTAATTTAAAATATTATTAAATATGTTTACATATGTTTATTTTATTATTTACTTTATTGTACTTTTTTTGTTTTACAGAAAAAAGCGATATTTTTACTTACGATATTTTTAACATCGATATTTTTTTTCTATTTTTTTGTACATACAATGTTGTAGATAGAGTGTCGATATTTTTGTCTTCGATATTCCAGCGTCGATATTTGTGTAGGTTGATATTCTGTCCATCGATATTGTGTCAGTGATCCATCAACAACTATTGGAACTGGCCCTTGCCCCTGCGTGTCATCCCAATCATAGTTTCTGCTTAGGCCATTAAGCGTCAAACTCCCACTATCAGGTATACAGTCCCCTACTGCGTACTGCAATGACCTAATCACATCTTACTCTTCTAGTAACTTCCCCAAGATCCCTGACCATTTATCGTTACATGAAATTCGTAGGTATGAGGCAATCCCAACATATGTTCAACCTCCAATACTCGTGCACATGGCCACTCCAACCCACCAGCTTACAATTCTGCAGTGTGCCCCCCACAAGCATGAGTCTCAAATGTGTACACCCCTATTCCTCATATCTGAATGCGTTAACCACTCCCTATGTAGTCTCTTGTACCTCGCCACACTACAACCGAGACCACTGCAGTCATCAGTCCTGTTCATCCAACGTAGCCTCCTCCGACACTTCTTGCTGCAGTCGCTCCAGGTTGATCTTGCGCTCTTTCGTCCAGTTCTTGATAGCTTGCTGCAAATTATTTGGGTCCGTGAAGATATGTGACTTCCCCTGTCTATTCACCCGCAGTTTTGCAGGGTACAGCATGGCGTGATCCACACCCATCTCCCGCAACTGTCTCTTAAGGGGCACAAAGTGTCTGCGGGCCTCCTGTACTCTAGCTGTAAAATAAGGGTACAATGAGAGTTCGGACCCCTCATACTTCAAAATCTTCTTTTCCATAGCG
The DNA here is from genome assembly GCF_964261635.1 of Lissotriton helveticus. Lineage (NCBI taxonomy): Eukaryota > Metazoa > Chordata > Amphibia > Caudata > Salamandridae > Lissotriton > Lissotriton helveticus. The sequence goes on along the minus strand of NC_136068.1, from coordinate 1,038,516,779 downwards.
ACGCGAAGGACCGCATCCCTATCGCAATAGTTGAGTAGTTTCGCTATTATTGGGCGCGGTGCAGCACCAGGCGGCGGGCAAAGTCCTAGAGCTCTATGCGCTCTCTCTACCACAAACATTGCCGAAAATACATCGTCACCCAGCAGTTGGACAAGTCATTTCCCAATGAACTGCTCCATATTGCCTGTTGCCGTCGATTCCGGAAGGCCTACCAGTCGCGGATTGCAGCGCCGAGAACGTGCTTCTAAGTCCTCCGTCTTCTCCTGCAAGATGCGCATGACCTTTCCCAGTTGCTTATGGTCTGCATCCAGGGTAGGGTGCCCCTCCTCAACCTCCGTGAGCCGCCGCTCAGACATGTCCAACCGTTCTGCGTGCTTATCCAAGCGCTCCACCATCCTGTCCATACTGTATGATAAAGCATCCATTTTAGTGCCCAATGTGGTGATGCCACTCTGAAGAGAGTGCTCCATGGACTTTAGGATAGATCTTATATCCTCCGGCATCGTCTTGCGGTGTCGTCATCGCCCCTGCACCTCTACCCTGGGTGGGATCCTGCGACTTGGACCGTTTTTGGTCGAACGCTAACTTAGACTGTGTCTTATCTCCCTTTCCCATAGTCGCTGTAGGCGCCCCTTTCGGCAGGTTACGTTCGGTCTAACACTTTCCCCAGTCCAATGGTGAGGCAATGGTCGCTCCAGAACAGCCAGAACTAGCACACTGTTGTGGTCGCCACCATCCGCATTCACCGTCAGCCAGTAGTGTTCTACACCACTCCCACCGTTTCCCGCGCCTTCACCAGTGCCCAGCAGGCAATGAGTCCCACCGCCCTCGAGCGTCAACCCGAGTGACTGTCCAGGTCAGCAGATCTAAGGCGCTGCTTATGTAGAGCAAGTCCGTGGCCCACCATACTCCGCCACCTCCGCCACCCCGCAGTTCTGAAAGGCTCAAACCAAGTGTAGGTGCTCACAGGTCTCCAGCAGCGCAGATCATCCACACAGTTGGCCCTGCAGCGCTGCCCAAACTGTCTCCGTGCTCTGACAGGCCCCCGAAAGGCAATGACACCGGTGTGCTTCAATACAGCTTTTCCCACCACCTTATTCAATTGCTGTATCTGTGCCCAAAATTGTTAGTATCGTAGTTATCAAATCCGTAAATATACCCCAACTTCCCAGCACTCGCACACTTAGGTACTCACGGGGGGGGGGAGTGGGTCGCCAGCGATCCGCCTCAGCTGCCCGCCGCTCTCACCGCTAGGCCGCACCCTGCTACGAACATCAGGTGCCGGGTGCCGCATCACTTCGCCTGGGCCTCACTGCACCCTACCGCCTCAGGCGTCCCCTCTGCTTTCCGCCAGTGGGCCCCTGCTATTTCCGCAGCCGTCTCCCGCTCCAGCTGTCGCCGCAGGCACAATAGCGACTCCCGCGTGTGTCGAACCGGCGATGCCCTGCCCCCTTTGGCACCAAGGTTTTGTTCCTGCCGCACATCTCGCAATGTCGTCCTGACTCCGGGATCACTGTGGGCCAGGGATGTGCGGCCCAGCCCCCCGGAGACGTCTCGCTGTGCTGACTCACTTCACAGATTACCGGCCAGGTAATCGGACCTCTCCTCCTCCGCCGGACCTCTGCAGACGCTACCGGGGTTGTTTAAATTGTATGTACATTGCCTATGCTGCAGGATAAATGCCGTATTATTGGATGACTTCACAGAGCTCCGGGCTCAGGCAGCCATCACGCTCCTGAGCTAGCTCTGCCCCCCCGCATGTGACGGACATATCTAAATTCCTTTTGCTTAAGGAACAGAAATGGGTTTTTAGACTTAAAAGTGATAGAGTAGGTCTAAATGATGCCATACCTTGGGTTATGCTATAAGATATAATTGGATAATATGATCAGTATCTTGGTTCCTATACTAAATACACATATTATGAATTATAGATAGGGACATTAACCATACTTATACCTATTCTCAGGGTAATTTAATAACAACAAATATGTAGTAGATAAGAGCATTCTTTACTCACACCAGTAAAGTACCTTCATAATGATGGGTTAGTGTTTGGCTTGTCGATTTTAAATCAATAATTACATGGCCATTTGTTTTTCATGCCCGAGTCAATTTCTCTGTTCTGGACGCAATGTGGTAATTATCACGTGATCTGTTTAGAATCAGGTGACATGGAGCACTGAATATACGATCTTAATACGTGCTTGATGGATGGCCCACATTTTTTCAAAATACATTTTTTAAAATACATACAGAGTGTCCAAAGATCGCCTAATAATGTCTTACGATGTTCTATACTGGTCCGCTAATAAGAGGCAACATTATCATACTCGCGATTTTTTGTCTTCACACTACATTTCCCAGTAGCTAGGTAATGACGTCATCACGCTATCGGGCGCCGAGTGTCACCTAAACAAACAGCCGACTACATAGATAAATAGTAAAGGACTCCGCGTAGTCGGTACCTCCCCAACGGCTCAGACGACCATCTTGAGGTACCAGGAGTCCTTCTGGACTAATGTCATAGATATCGAAAGAAATGGTTTCTTTGTTACTCCCGCGTTTACATTGTTGGCAATTGAGCGATCGAGTGCAATGGAACAATAGAGTTCCCTTGCCATCCCCAGTTCTTTGAAATGCATTCCCGTGTTTTTGCAATAGCGGGATAGGGACCAGATGAAAGTAAGAGTAGAATAAGAGGGGTTGAATGGCCGTATGAGACTCATGACAATATGGATAGTTGATTGTTAAAAATGTTAAAAAATGTATTCCCTTCTCAAATGAAACATAAGGGAACATTGAAAGGTTCAATTTGAGAACAGCTTTCAATTTAGCAAATAGCAGTACAGATGAAAGTACTAAAGGAGCTATATTCAGTAGATATCATGGTCTGACTGGTGTTGCATGAAAATGAGTTTGTAGAAAATGGGACTAATCTATACATTTTGCTCAGCACTGATGGAGAGAACTTTCTTGAGACCTTAAACATATCAAAAGCATATTCAAAAGTATATCGAGCTGTTTATCCTTTAACATCAGGATGCAGTATATGACAAAATCTTTACCAATAGCCATAAAAATAGGACAACATGAGAATACATGAAATACAGAAATATACTACATGATATATAAGCCCTCAGTGAGAGGTGTTTGTTTTAACTGTGCATGCATACGGGGTTCTGTGTGCATTTTGAGAATGAGACAATGAGCAATAGGACGTTAGGACAGGCGGAACACCATGAAAAATGATGGATTGTTCTGCTTTTTCCTTTTAGAGCTGTGCCTCGTTTCCCCTGAGCTAATGCCAGGTGGGGTGAGGTGGTCTCCTCATAAATTCGAGGTAAGAATGTATGACTGATACCTAAAAATGGAGAATGGTAGCTGGCAATGTCATTGTCACTATGAGGCCTATTAGGATGGCGGACGGAAACGTGTTCCGTCCGCCATGGTTGCGGCAAAAATACTCCCGACCGCACCGCGGATAATCCGCGGTTGCGATTAGGATATTTCTGTCATCAAACACCGACTGCGGCGGACGGATCACATTAAACACCGTCCGCGGCGGACGGATCACACCAACGACTGCCGTAAGCGGACGGTACCACAGAAACACCCTTCGCAGCGGACGAATTGATCGCGGAAACAGGCCCAACCGCCGCCAGACCTGCGGAGGGTCCGGCCGTACGATTAGCATAACCCCGCCATCCCAACGGAACTCACCACCTTCCTCGACCGCCGCGGAAAAAAAGCTTCGACAAACGGAGTATGACTGTGGAAGGACCAAACGAACATCACCTCTGCCGTCAAACCGATTCAAAAATGGCGGACGGAAGTAAATAGAAAACACACAAAACAGGACACACACCCACCTGAAACACCCACCCCCAACAACTACACGCCCCAATGACACCCCCCCCAGCACAAACAAGAGCACCCAAGTCACCACACCCACAGAACACCTGACTGGCAACAACCATTGGGACACAACAACCACACAGAGTATAAAATGAATCCCTCCCATTACCACAATCCTTTGAATCACAGCACAGCTGGAACAAAGAGGCAGAATAGCACAAACAGCAGACATACACACACAGACATACAACCTGCACACCAACGCACCCACCACACAAACCCCCACAACACCATCCCTACATACCACACATCTGCACACCCCACCCCACCCCACCAACACCTTGCACATCACACACCATGGCACCCAAGAAAAACCCCAAGTTCACAGAGAGTGAGTTGAAGGTCATGGTGGATGAAATCATACGTGTTGAACCACATCTGTTCGGTACCCTAGTCCAGCAGACCACCTTGGCAACCAAAACCAACATGTGGGACAGGATAGTGACCAGAGTGGATGCGTCAGGGACCGCGCCACTCACCAAACACGAGATCCAGAGGCGGTGGCACGACCTCAAGGCAAGGGTGAAAGGCATCAGGGCCTACAGGGAGGGTGGGGGTGGGTGGGGATCCAGCACTACAACTCCTAACAGGCCCCCATGTCTACTGGGAGGGTGGTGGTGGTTGGGGGGGGTGAGAGACCAGCACTACAACTCCCAACAGGCCCCCATGTCTGCAGGGAGGGTGGGTGAGAGACTAGCACTACAACTCCCAACAGGCCCCCATGTCTACAGGGAGGGTGGGGGTGTGTGGGTTTGGGGGTATCCAGCACTACAACTCCCAACAGGCCCCCATGTCTACACCCCCATGTCTACAGGGAGGGTGGGGGTGGGTGGGTGGATCCAGCACTACAGCTCCCAACAGGCCCCCATGTCTTCAGGGAGGGTGGTGGTGGTTGGGGGGGTGAGAGACGAGCACTACAACTCCCAACAGGCCCCCATGTCTTCAGGGAGGGTGGTGGTGGTTGGGGGGTGAGAGACCAGCACTACAACTCCCAACAGGCCCCCATGTCTACAGGGAGGGTGGGGGTGGGTGGGGTTATGAGAGACCAGCACTACAACTCCCAACAGGCCCCCATGTCCCATCCCAGAGCAAGATGGAGTCCGCCCACCATTTTCTGACCAGTGCATCTCCTCCTTCAAACCTACAGGTAGGTAGCCATCTTCACAGGGGCACCATCCAATAGCAGGACCGGATCACACATATCCAAGTATTGTCTCCCCACCTCCACATCACCATAATGCCCAGTACTGTCTACCACACCAACATGATGACACCAACAACCATGTCCTGATTCCATAGTAATTTGTAATGTAACAACAAACCTGTCATGTCCACAGCATTGATTCTTAAATTCTTGTCCCTCAGGTGATCGCAAGTTGACAGGCGAAACCAGCAACCACCAGCACCCTACGCCCCCCTCACAGCCAGGACTCTCCGGTGAAGATTCCATGGACACCTCGGGTGCAGAGGACGATACTGGCCCAAGCACGCTCTCAGGGCCATCAGGCTCCCAGGACATCCCTGCCTCTACCACTTTGGCCAGCGTCACAACACCAACACCTGCCATTGTGAGCTGTGCAGCTACCACCACCACCACCACCACTCCTGCCTGTGCCACCCTGCCTGACCCATCGTCCGATGATGGGCCATCGACATCTCAGGCTAGCAGGGAGAGTGGACGGGGAGGAGACAGGTGAGGCCACAGCTCACAAACAGGAGTGCAGGTGCTAGGCGAGGCCGGGAACAAGACCCAACCCATCCTGGGACCGAGACCCTGGATGCCAACGCCAGAGTCCATGCCTCCTATGAGCGGTCACTGGCACAGGCGGATCGGGCACACCAAGACTCGCTACAGAACTGCCAGCTGTTGCGGTCCATGGACACCCGCATGGGCCAAATTGTTGACCTCATGGGGCAGCAAACAGCTCTTTGGAGGGAGTGGTTATCCCGCACCACACCACCTCCCCCTCCCCCAAGTGCCCAGCGGGACAGGGCACCAACACCACCGCCACCATCACCTGAGGCCACTGACAGGGAGGTCGTTCCTCAACAACCTGCCCGCACAGCTGGATCCGCTCCGGCTCCAAGACGGAGGGGCCGTCCGAGGCTGGATCCAGCTGAGAGCAGTGGCAATGCACCATCCACCCGCTCGAAGAGAGGCCGCCACTGACTTCACCTTTCGTTGAGCCTGGCATTCACTCTGCGAACTTTCTTGCCCCACAATGCCAAGCATTGGCACACGTCTGTTGGACTAGGTGTACATCACACTATGTGGTGTCCCCACGGTGTTTTCATCTGACATGACCTTCAACTCTCACTTCCCCCAACACCTATTTGTAAATATGCAATAACAGTAATCCACACCCTGTAAATAAATACCACGTAAATACTCAATGCTGTATGACCTCCATGTTTTAAACACAGGTTTGTCTTAGTAGTTGTCATTACCAGGTGCAGGGATCAATGTTCTTGAGAATCATGCCTCTGTGGGAGTGACCTAGGGATAATGAGAGAACAACAAGCACAGGTCAGTAAACTGAATCACACCCATCACACCACACCGTACTGCAACATCCCACAAACCACACTCATCACTAATTAAGTGGATCACAGGACACACATCAGGGAGCATTGCATGTACACCATCTCCCACACCCATTTGCGAACAGAACATACCAGAACAGGCAGCATTCACACACCACATCCACACATCACCAGCAAACATACATCACGCATTGACCAGCAGCACAAGAGGTAGTTACTCACATTCAAGGAAAGTAGCGAGCAATGAGCTGACGCCTCTGGTCCACACCTTTTTCCTCCCCACTATCCTCATCACTGGACACGGGTGGTATGGGAGGCGGGGCAACCTGTTGGTCTGCAGGGTCCATGATCAGTTCAATATTATTGCATAAGGCCAGGTTGTGTAGCATGCAGCAGGCAATCACTATTTTGCATACTTTGCCCGGTGAGTATGGCAGGGCCCCTCCGGTTTTATCCAGGCAGCGAAACCTAGACTTCAGCCGTCCAAATGTACGTTCCACCACTCAACGTGTCCTCCCATGGGCCTCATTATAGCGCATTTCACCTGGGGTAGTAGGATTCCGTAGGGGGCTTAGCAGCCATGGGCAGTTTGGGTATGCAGAGTCGCCTAGGTGGGGGTATGACAGACACATACATCATTACCAGGATTGGTGGGAACAGCATGGCACACATGCAACACAGTAGTCATCACAGGACACTCACCTACAAGCCACGCACGTTCTTGACGCAGATTAGCCATCAGTTGGGGGACAATGCTGCTCCGCAGGATGTGGGAGTCATGTGCGGACTCAGGAAATCTGGCACACACATGGGAGAAGATGTTGTCAGCCAGGCACACCACTTGCACGTTGATAGAATGGTAGTGCTTCCGATTGCGATAGACGGGTTCACGTGCCTGGTGTGGAATCAGACCAATATGTGTGCCATCAATGGAACCCACTACGTGTGGGATCTAGCCCAGGGCATAGAAGTCACCTTTCACTGCAGCCAGCTCTGCCGGACGTGGAAAATGGATGTAATCATCCTTCTAACGCATCATGGCATCCAGCACATCCCGCAGTACCATGCTGAACATGGATTGGGACATCCCCCCCGGCATGACCAACTATGTACTGGAAAGTGCCTGTCGCGAAGAAGTGAAGTGCCGCCATCACCTTTGCTGTGGGTGTAATAGCTCCTGGATATGGCCTGCGTGGCTGCAGATGAGGTGCCAATTGGGCTACAAGGTCCTGCAATCTCCGTCGGTCAAGCCGGATTTTGCGGATTACCTCCTCTTCAACCATGTCCTCCAGCACAGTGTATGGTCGATGCACATTTGGAGCCCTCCTGTGTGGGAGTAGATGGAGCAGATGTCAATTGACCAACACCGCACAGCTGTGCCACACTATCACATCTTGACCAACACAATACAAATAATACATGTTGCAGACACTGAATGTATTTGTGAAGTGACCGAAATATAAGGCACTACAGCTAATTACACACACAATGTTCACCCACAAACAACATCCTGTGTGCAAACATGTCCAATGTTACGTGCACACATGTTGAAAGAACAGCCAACATCACATGACTGAGGGCCCAAGTGTGGTAAAGCGTCCCCACAGACACACATGGACGTGCACACACAACACGAACATGGAACACACCCTCCTTGTCTTCATGCACCCATGACCCCACCTACAATGCTGTGCATCCTCACATGACAGGCATGGGCATACAACAGGCGACACACATTCGCATACACAGAATGCATGTATACCCCCATCATTGCTACTTGCACACACAAACCACACACTCACAACAGCTTCAGAATGTGGGTACACAGCCTTGATGTACTGTGTAGATGTGTACAAATAGAAACGTGTGACCTCAAAACCAAGACGTCAACACATAGCCATGCACATCTGACGCAACTTGGGCTCACATCACTGGCCTTTGTTAACCACTGGCAAGGTGAATAGTATGACCACACATGCAACTAATGGACATAAATGAGACGCGTGTACACGGGCCATTGACATGACATAATGATTCTTGACGCATTCCGGACATGTCCTGACACACATGTACAACTATGAACATTACATGTGTGCGGAGACATGCAGTGTGTGTACACACGCCATCCGGGTACGCCTTCACAGAAGATGATCCTTGATACTGCAATTGTGCATAACATTTGCTGCATGGTCAAGGACCATCACGGTCACACCCCGCAAAACGCATGTGCGCACTACCGCGACAGTGCAGCTTTTGAAAATCATCACTCACTGGCATCGCAATGGCGGAGAACGCATTCCGCGGGGGTGGGGCAGGCTAACACATACATTTGAATGTGCAAGTTGAAATGGCAGTTGGTATCCCCCTTTCAGTCACATAGCAGCACCCACCGCAGGCCGCCGGGTGTGGGCGGTCACTCACTGCTGGCCATGGCCGGTCACCCACCGCCGGACATGGCCGGTCACCCACCGCCGGGTACGGGCAGTGGGTGACCGCCCTGTGTATTGATGTTACCCTGACATGGATGGCCCTGGCCGGTCACCCACCGCTGGCCCTGGCCGGTCACCCACCGCCGGCCATGGCCGGTCACCCATGGCCGGCGGTGGGTGACCGGCCAGGGCCATCCATGCCAGGGTAACATCAATACACAGGGTGGTCACCCACTGCCCGCACCCAGCGGTGGGTGACTGGCCAGGGCCGGCGGTGGGTTACCGCCCGCACCCGGCGGTCTGCGGTGGGTGCTGCAATGTGACTGTAAGGGGGGGCACCAACTGCCATTTCCACTTGCACATTCAAATGTATATGTTAGCCTGCCCCGCCCCCGCGGAATGCGTGCTCCACCATTGTGACGCCAGTGAGTGATTAATTTCAAATGATGCACCATCGTGGTAGCACGCACATGCGGTTGCCGGTGTGTGACCGTGACGGTCCTTGCACATGTAGCCAATGGAAACAGGTAACGCGGGGCGCGTAAGCGATTTCAAAAATTGCGGAAGCCGTGCACCGCCACAGCAGGGCCAGTCATTGGCTCATTTTGAATGAGGCAGCCCGGGAAAACCAATTGCTGCAGACGTGTGCCACTGATATCAGCTCAGGGCCCTATAAATGTGTGAATTTCAGCAGCACACATCCACTGCTTCCAGCCACTGCTGCCTGCACCCATCACCTCTACCTGCTGCTGCTGAGCAATCCACCAACTTCTGCCTGCACCCATCACCTCTACCTGCTGCTGCTGAGCAATCCACCAACTGCTGCTGTTGTGCCACAGTCCTGGACCTTGCCATGCCGAGAGTGCGAGAGATCCAGTCTCGTCCCTTCACCGCAGCGGAGCTGGATGTCCTTGTGGACGGTGTGCTCCACCACTATGAACGGCTCTACAGTGCCCCCGGACAGGTGGTAAGTGCAGTGGGGGACATGTTGGTGTGCATGAGGTGGTCACTGACTCCTGGCTTCTGCAATCTTGGCGGTGTGCTGTGGGACCTTCACATGTGTTGTACTGTGCATGGCTGCTGAAAGATACGTGTTGCTCCTATCTGTGTGAATGGCCACTGTCCACTGACTTTCCCCTCTTGTCTCCCATCATGGTAGGTCAAGCTGCACCTTCGCAAGGCCGTGTGGAGGACCATAGCACGTGATGTATGGGCAGTGGGGGTGTGCAATAGACGACACACACACTGCCACAATCGCTGGGACGACATCTCCAGGCTCAGCAAGAATGTGGCGAAGATGACACTGGGGCTGATTCCAAGATCATCCCAGCTTGCACGACGCACCATGACCCCTCTAATGCTCCGTATCATAGCCTTGACGCATCCTGACCTGTCCGCCCAGTTGAGAGGGGAGCAGCAGCAAACTAGCGGTAAGCACACTGAATGTGTTTGTGACTTGTGAGTGCATGCATGTATTGCTGCTCAGACACAGTAGTGACATCCGTGGTATGTATGTTGTGCTGCAATTGCATGTTGGTGCCATTAGCAGAGTGAGCGTTAGCATCCATGTCAGCCAGGTGGACATACCAGTTGCAATGTAGTGCAGGGGCCCAGGACATGCCGTTGAGGTCTGTGGTCCCATGGCATCACATGTGTGGTGGTCTGCATGCACTTTCCCTGTTTGTTCTTTGACATGAGGATGTCTGGTAGGGGTGGTTCGTGTGCAGGATGGGTGCTACATGTTGGTCAGCAGTCAAGGAAGTTTGGATTTTGTAACTTTCAGTACATGAGTGTGGCACTTAGGTATACCTCTTTTCTCTCTCTTTCAGCTTTGGCCGAGGGCACTGACCCACAAACGACGGAGCTCAGTGGTTGCAATGCATCCGGATCCAAGATCACACACACGCAGACTGAGACTGAAGAGAGCAGCCCCGGAGAGGGGGACAGAACTGTCCCTGAGGACTCGCATGTGGAGACACCATCGTCCTCATCTCCAGACAGTGGTGGTGAGTCAGCACTGTTGATAGACACAGGGAGTGGGCAATCTACACCTTCAGTCAGTACACAGCACACAGGGCCCACACTGCCACCAACTGCAACAAGTACTGCTCGTGCTCGCCAGAGTAGGGGGAGCAGAGTGGCCTTCGGTGCAGGCAACGCTGCCCCTGCCGCTGTGATACGAAGTGCCCTTTGTGCTGAGGCGGTTGATCTGCTGCGACAGCTGTGTGTAGGGCAGACCAACATGATCAATGCATTCCTAGACCACGATAGGAAGTTGGGGCAGGTGGTAGCATTCATGGAGGGGATGCATGGCGATGTTGCTGGTCTCCACAGAACAGTTCAGTCATTATCCAACACAGTGTCTGCAGCCATTCAACAGTCGCATGGACAAGGTTCTACTTCAGTTCCCCCTTCCACACCACTTGATGTCTCAGGGGAGAGTGACATTTCTGACCAGGCCTCATTTTCTGGGTATTGCACTAGAAGCAGCCACAGGCAGCAAGGCAGGGCACGGAGGGCACATACACCATCCCCTAGGACAGGGAAATCTTTCACAGAACACGACATCAGCTACCCTGGAGTTGACACACAGGATCCTCAAGGGGTGTTGGGGGACAGGGATTCACATGTAACACAGGCATCCCTCTCAAAAGGTACTCCCAAGGCCAGGGACACTCCCAAGGACAAGGACACTACAAAGGAAAGGGCACCTCCCAAGGCCAGGGACACTCCCAAGGACAAGGACACTTCAAAGGACAGGGCACCTCCCAAGGCCAGGGACACTCCCAAGGACAAGGACACTACAAAGGAAAGGGCACCTCCCAAGGCCAGGGACACTCCCAAGGACAAGGACACTTCAAAGGACAGGGCACCTCCCAAGGCCAGGGACACTCCCAAGGACAAGGACACTATAAAGGAAAGGGCACCTCCCAAGGCCAGGGACACTCCCAAGGACAAGGACACTTCAAAGGAAAGGGCACCTCTCCAGGCCAGGGACACTCCCAAAGACAAGGACACTTCAAAGGACAGGGCACCTCCCAAGGCCAGGGACACTCCCAAGGACAAGGACACTACAAAGGAAGGGCACCTCCCAAGGCCAGGGACACTCCCAAGGACAAGGACACTTCAAAGGAAAGGGCACCTCCCAAGGCCAGGGACACTCCCAAGGACAAGGACACTTCAAAGGACAGGCCTCCTCCCAAGGCCAGGGACACTCCCAAGGACAAGGACACTTCAAAGGACAGGGCACCTCCCAAGGCCAGGGAAACTCCCAAGGACAGGGACACTTCAAAGGACAGGGACACTACAATGGACAGGGACACTACAAAGGACAAGCCAACTCCCAGGGACAGAGCACCGCCCACGGATAAGGCAAATTCCAGCGACTGGACACCTCCTACGGCCAAGGCACCTCCCAGGGCCAAGGGTTCTCCCATGGACACGAGCTCCACCAAGGCCAGGCATACATCACCCCTGCGTCCCCTGAGGCTGGTGTTGGTGAAGGAACGTAAAACACATGTGTCAGCGGTGGAGTCCCCCCATGCCTCTACTCCCATCCACACCCCGCTGAAGCAGAGGAAGGAGTACACTGTTGTTGCATTCCCCATTACACATGATGCAGAGGGCAGAAGGCAGGGCCACAGCAAACGTCACGCAGGGTCCAGCACGTCCCCACAGAGCAGACCCCCACCAGCACATGATGCACCTTTGATGGGTGATGTTTCAGATGAGCCCGCACCACTTACCTGTCCAGTCATGTCCAGGGTGCCCTTGCATATCCCTATGAAACAGAGACACACACCAGTGACACCTGACCACCCCAATGTCGCTCCAGTACAGCTGTCCCCAGCTCCCAGAGCCACCCTGCCTCCTGACCCATACAGCCCTGTGGCTCATCATTTCAGTGGTCCTAGTGGGTCAGCTGCAGTTCACTCTCATGTGTCAGACAGTGGCACTGTGTCTGTTGTTCGCTGTCATGCCTCATGTAGTAGCACTGTGTCAGTTGTGCCCTCTCCTGTTTCAGGTACTGCCACTGTGTGTGTCTGCCACTCTCATGTCTCAGATTCTGGCATGGTATTTGTTGGTCACTGTACAGGGACATGTCCTGGCAGTGTGTCTGGGTCTATGGCTCATGTGTCAGCCACTAGAGCTGTGGTTGTGTCTCACACTCCTGTATCTGGGTCTATGGCTCATGTGTCAGTCACTAGAGCTGTGGATGTGTCTCACACTCCTGTATCTGGTGCTGGCAGTGTGTCTGAGTCTATTGCTCATGTGTCAGTCACTACATCTGTGGCTGTGTCTCACACTCCTGTTTCTGGTGCTGGCAGTGTGTCTGGGTCTATGGCTCATGTGTCAGTCAGTAGAGCTGTGGCTGTGTCTCACACTCCTGTTTCTGGTGCTGGCAGTGTGTCCGAGGCTACTAGGTCAAGCAGTCCACCAGATTCTGTGCTGTGAGGTGTAGTTCCCATCACTCACATGTCATTGTACTTGGTGTCTAGATTTTCCATTGTAACCACCCTTGCATTATTAATGTCCATGGGACAGGGCGATTGACACACGTCCTTGTGCTGCCTCAGATGTACCTGTTATGTTATGAACACTGCCCTGTTGCTGTTATGATACTGCATTGTGCCCTCTCATGTGCTGCCTCAGATGTACCTGCTCTGTGCCTTGCCATGGACTGTTGATGCACTTAGCCCCTCTCATGTGCTGCCTCAGATGTACCTGTGCCTTGCCATGGACTGTTGATGCTATGTGCCCCTCTCATGTGCTGCCTCAGATGTACCTGCTCTGTGCCATGGACTGTTGATGCACTGAGCCCCTCTCATATGCTGCCTGAGATGTACCTGCTCTGTGCCTTGCCATGGACTGTTGATGCACTTAGCCCCTCTCATGTGCTGCCTCAGATGTACCTGTGCCTTGCCATGGACTTTTGATGCACTTAGCCCCTCTCATGTGCTGCCTCAGATGTACCTGCTCTGTGCCATGGACTGTTGATGCACTTAGCCCCTCTCATGTGCTGCCTCAGATATACCTGCTCTGTGCCTTGCCATGGACTGTTGATGCACTCTGTGCCCCTCTCATGTGCTGCCTCAGATGTACCTGCTCTGTGCCATGGACTGTTGATGCACTTAGCCCCTCTCATGTGCTGCCTCAGATGTACCTGCTCTGTGCCATGGACTGTTGATGCACTTAGCCCCTCTCATGTGCTGCCTCAGATATACCTACTCTGTGCCTTGCCATGGACTGTTGATGCACTCTGTGCCCCTCTCATGTGCTGCCTCAGATGTACCTGCTCTGTGCCATGGACTGTTGATGCTCTGTGCCCCTCTCATGTGCTGCCTCAGATGTACCTGCTCTGTGCCATGGACTGTTGATGCACTTAGCCCCTCTCATGTGCTGCCTCAGATGTACCTGCTCTGTGCCATGGACTGTTGATGCACTTAGCCCCTCTCATGTGCTGCCTCAGATGTACTTGTTCTGTTATGAACACTGGCCTGTTGCTGTTATGATACTGCATTGTGCCCTCCCATGTGCTGCCTCAGATGTACCTGCTCTGTTGTGAACACTGCCCTGTTGCTGTTATGATACTGCATTGTGCCCTCTCATGTGCTGCCTCAGATGTACCTGCTCTGTGCCACGGACTGTTGATGCTCTGTGCCCCTCTCATGTGCTGCCTCAGATGTACCTGTGCCTTGCCATGGACTGTTGATGCTCTGTGCCCCTCTCATGTGCTGCCTCAGATGTACCTGCTCTGTGCCATGGACTGTTGATGCACTTAGCCCCTCTCATGTGCTGCCTGAGATGTACCTGCTATGTGCCTTGCCATGGACTGTTGATGCACTTAGCCCCTCTCATGTGCTGCCTCAGATGTACCTGCTCTGTGCCATGGACTGTTGATGCACTTAGCCCCTCTCATGTGCTGCCTCAGATGTACCTGCTCTGTGCCATGGACTGTTGATGCACTTAGCCCCTCTCATGTGCTACCTCAGATGTACCTGCTCTGTGCTATGGACTGTTGATGCACTTAGCCCCTCTCATGTGCTGCCTCAGATGTACTTGTTCTGTTGTGAACGCTGCCCTGTTGCTGTTATGATACTGCATTGTGCCCTCTCATGTGCTGCCTCAGATTTACCTGCTCTGTGCCATGGACTGTTGATGCACTTAGCCCCCCTCATGTGCTGCCTCAGATGTACCTTCTCTGTGCCATGGACTGTTGATGCTCTGTGCCCCTCTCATGTGCTGCCTCAGATGTACCTGCTCTGTGCCATGGACTGTTGATGCACTTAGCCCCTCTCATGTGCTGCCTCAGATGTACCTGCTCTGTGCCTTGCCATGGACTGTTGATGCACTTAGGCCCTCTCATGTGCTGCCTCAGATGTACCTACTCTGTGCCATGGACTGTTGATGCACTTAGCCCCTCTCATGTGCTGCCTCAGATGTACCTGCTCTGTGCCATGGACTGTTGATGCACTTAGCCCCTCTCATGTGCTGCCTCAGATGTACCTGCTCTGTGCCATGGACTGTTGATGCACTGTACCTGCTCTGTGCCTTGGACTGTTGATGCACTTAGCCCCTCTCATGTGCTGCCTCAGATGTACCTGCTCTGTGCCATGGACTGTTGATGCACTTAGCCACTCTCATGTGCTGCCTCAGATGTACTTGTTCTGTTATGAACACTGCCCTGTTGCTGTTATGATACTGCATTGTGCCCTCTCATGAGCTGCCTCAGATGTACCTGCTCTGTTGTGAACACTGCCCTGTTGCTGTTATGATACTGCATTGTGCCCTCTCATGTGCTGCATCGGATGTGCCTGCTCTGTTGTGAACACTGCCCTGTTGCTGTTAGGATACTGCATTGTGCCCTCATGTGCTGCCTCATATGTACCTGCTCTGTTGTGAACACTGCCCTGTTGCTGTTAGGATGCTGCATTGTGCCCTCATGTGCTGCCTCAGATGTACCTGCTCTTTTCTATCCAGTGCCCATGCTCCTGGCTACTCTAGGATTGAACCCCTATTATGTGCAATAAAGCAAGTTAATCGTGTGTAGTTGTTTCTCTTTGTCATTCCTGGTTGTCTCCTTGCATTGTTGATATATTGGTGCTATCGTAAATGATGTTTCCCCAACATGCCCCTCCCACTCCCCACATCACGGCCCCGGCAGGTACTCCCCTTCCGACAGCAATTGGTGTGTTTGCGTACCTGCATCGTCGTGGGGGACGGTCCATGACTTGCTGGTGGTGAAGCACGAAGAGTATCGGAAATGCGTGTAGAGCTGGGTCCATGACGGCGATCTGCCTGTGGTGGGTATCTCGGCAATGTTTTGTCTCTCCGCTGTGGTGAATCCGCCGTGTTCAGGCAGGTTGTTTTTCCTCTGCGATTTGCTGTGTCTTTTCCGCCATCGTGATTTAGAGGACGGTCGGAGACGTCATTCCGTATGGTGGTGTCTCTGGATTGGTTACGTCCGCCACGAGGTCGGGTGTATTTACGCGGCGGTGCATGTTCTCCCGCGGCGTATGGACATTTGACTGTGCTTCCCATCCTAATATGGCGGACGGACTGGCCGCGGCTGGCGGACTGTAAAAAGGTATTTTCCGCCTACTCCAGGACGGCGGTCGTCCTTCCGTCCGCCATCGTAATTGACCCCTATGTTTGTAATTTAGAGAACATTTTTCCTCTTTCTTTGACTACCTAAGACTGTAATCCCTTCTACTTTTTTCAGATATCTCAAGGTATCCGAATATCTTTGAGGAAGGATTGTACACACCACAAATCAGGTGACCCGGTTGCATGGTTTCGAACCGTCTCATGGTGCACTGGTATATATATTTTTTTACTTTTGTAATTTCACAATATGCAGTAGCAAAATAATTTAGTTCAGTTTTTTTGGGTCCTGGCGAAGGCACTGGGCGAACTGTTGTCCGTATGTGCTGAAACATGTTGACCGTTTAATTATTATAGACAGCTATTTGTTGAAACTGTCTTTTGCACTGTTTTTAGTTTGAGTTATGGTGGGCAAAAATAAATATTGGGTCTACCGTGGTTCAATCTTAAATCTCACACTTCACTGTTGCACTGCATTCATTTCCCACACACTCTTCTGCTCACATATGATGCATTGGATAGATATACTCCCTTTGATATGAAAACATCCTCGGGCTCCTCCACCGTTATGATGGAGTTGTAGCCCTTAGAGTCACTTTCAGAGGAGACTCAGATGATGAAGCATGTGTTGGTGAGTGATGGGAATCTGGAAAATTATTGAATATCTCTTACTTTTTCGGCGGTAGAGCTTCTTGGAAGTAGGTTTCAATGTTCTCTAGCATTGTCTAGACCCTGGGGTATTTTTGGTTTGTTGAAATCCCATAGAAGCCTAGGTTCTGGTGTGAAGGACATCAAACCTGGGCTTCTATGTGAATTCACAAGAGCATATTATCAAGCCCCTTATTGCCGCTTTTGAGGCAGTGTCCTGTCGCTAAAGCGGGTTCTTGATAATATGGCCCTGGGTGCGCAGCGCCTGTTAGACACCTCTGGGCATTGGAAGTGGATGGAATGCAGCAGCCTGAGTGTGCAGAGCCGAAACAGAGCATTACACGTGTGCAGTTGTATATAGTCTGCAATTACTAATTCTATACTATCTTTCAGATAACTAAACTTGAAGGTGCAGTATGTCCCGGCACGTGGTTGGACACACATCGGTGGCAGAAAGGTGAGCTGCAAAGACTTTCTCCAGTGTCAACACTCCCTCTCCATCTCATCCTTTCTCTCTCTCTCTCACTTTTTTATTTCTCTGTCTCTTCATCTCTCTCTCATTCTTTCTTTCTCTCACTTCCTCTCTCTCTCTCTCTTCCTCTCTCTCACACTGTTTATTTTCTATCTTCCTTGTATCTCACTCTTTCTTTCTTTCTTTCTTAATCTTTCTCTCTTCCTCTCCCTCTCTCTTCCTCTCTCTTCTTCTCTCTCACACTGTTTCACTCGTCCTCTCTTCCTTGTATCTCTCTCTTTCTCTCTTTCTCTGTCTTCCTCTCTTTCACTCTCTCTCTTCCTCTCTCTCACTCTTTCTCTCTCTTTCTCTCTCTCACACTGTTTCTCTCTCTTCCTCTCTTTCTCTCTCCTTTACTGGACGCATATCGCACCATCTTATTTTTCTTTTTATCTTGTGGGCTGTGATTCACAAATTGTTGAGGGATGACACACCATGGCTGTACATAGTTTTTAATAAAATATTTTACACACATAGTTTTATTTGTTGTTGTTTTGTATTAATGAAATGTTTTATATGTAAATCTATACATGACTAAGATTCTTATTTGTCCAACCTCACAAGCATCTTTTTTATTAAAACTGCAACACCAGGACAAGGAGCTGCTGCTGGGGGATGTCGGAGTAGTTTTGGGTGTCCGACCTGCATCATCGTTGCCTCCATTGCATCTCTTCTCAGAGACCTGCAAGCCAGCGGGCTTGCTCATAAAAGTGCAGGCCTCAGAAGTCGCACCGGAAGAGCTGCAAGCCCACCAGTGGTTTGCAGAGGGAGACTTGGGGCCTAAGTAGGTTGTTTACGGTATGCTGGTGATATGGGAATAGGGTGCGTTACCTGCTGATGTGGGGAGAGGCAACATGAAAGGGGTATCTCTCACAGACAGAGCTCCAGTATGTTTTCAGAGTTGTCTCAGACAGATGCGAGCTGACGGACTGAATCACAAAATTGCTTTTCAATGCTCATATAGTGTGACTTATGAACAGTTTCCTACCCAGGCTCGCAGAGGGACAACTGCGACCCGTCCGCTCGACTCACAGAGGCAAAACAACAAGCCGTCCACTCCCAAAGGAACAGCAACATAGTGACTCGCAGAGGTACAGGCTCAGCAGCGTACTAGCTCGCAAAGGTAGACAGCTGCGAGCCGACGGACTGGCATCTAAAGGCATACCTCCGAAGTGGTGATGTTGGGCATAGGGAGCGTAAAAGGGTTATCTTCCTACTAGTGTCCTGGAGTGGAAGTTGTGCTGCCTGGCGCTAACTTGTTTCTCCTTTATTGTTAATAAATCTTAAACCTTCACTGCGTCCAAATCATCATTACACAGAGCTGCGCTATATTAAATTGCCCCCGGAACCTTTCTTTTATATTTTCACTCGATGCGAGGCACAAGATGGCTGCAAACAGTTCCTGTTAGCAGCCAAGCAGAGGACACTTCCTGCTTTGAAGAGTTAGCAGCCAATCAGAGGCAAGCTTGTGCTCGGGAGTAAGGCACCGACTAGATATATATATATTTTTTTTCCTTTAATATCTCAAAAACTACTGAACGGATTTACACCAATTCAACAAAACAGCGTTTTCTGGACCAAGACCTTTCTCCCTGGTAAATTTGTCGTAATTCCGTTCAGCAGTTTGACCTGTAGCCTTGTCTGAAGTGTCCTATGGAAAATCCATTGAGAAAACACGTTTTCACACCCTCCTTTTTTTCTCAGCCTCCCCCCCTTGACCAATCACCCCATAACTTTCAAGATAGGAGCTGATCAAAAAAGAGAAACTTTTTGGAAAATTTCGTAAAGATTCGTCAAATGACATCAAAGTTATAAGCAGATGGAGAGCTCCAGGGGGGGGGCACTCAACCCCCCTCCCAACATGAATGAAGCCCAGAGACTGCGGGGACCCCGGTGGGCACCCGCAGCCCCAGCGAGCCCCCGCTATTATTTTTTAAGAAATTCCCCGGGACCTACCCACCCCGGGGTCTCATTAAAATAAAACACAGGAACCCGCGACCCCAACGCGAATAACGCCATTTAAAAAAATATATAATAATTTTTGGGACCCCCTGACCAGGCCAAGGGGTCAGGGTGTTTCTACTCTGCCCCCTTCTCTTGTTTTCTACCTTTTTTTCTCTGTTTTCTAGCGACTCATTTCTACAGAGCCAAAAGATGGCTGCCAACACTTCCTGGTTTGGAGTGTTGGCAGCCAATCACAGTGAAGCTCGTGCCCGCCCAGATATCAAAACTTCTATTTTTCTAATTTCTCAGCAACTACTGAACGGATTTACACCATTTAAAAAAAGGTCGCTCTCTGAACCAAGCTCCACCTTTCTGCTAAATTTGGGGTAATTCTATTCAGCAGTTCACGCTGTAGCTCGTTACCAAATTTCCTATGGAAATTAACATGGGGAAAACGCATTTTGGAACCCCCCTTTTTTCTCAGCCCCCGCTTGACGAATCACCCCCATACTTTTAAGATAGGAGCTGACCTGAAAAGTGAAACTTTTGGCAATATTTCATAAAGATTCTTTAAACGACGCCAAAGTTATAAGCAAATCAAAACATCAAAAATGTTTTTCCTATGGAAACTAGGTTGTAACTATAACTATCTACTGGCGACCGCCAGTAGGTAATATATATATATATATATATATATATATATATTATACCATAAAATTGTAAATAAAATCATAATAATACAAAATTAACAATCATAACAAATATTTAACTACAATTTATAAATTACAAAAAAAAAAGTAAAATTTTTAAACTAAATAAAATTCAAATATTTCTGCAATTTTACCAAATGTGTTACAAAATATTTAAAATATAAAAGTTTTATGTTCAACATTTCGAAATATTTAACTTTATTAAACGTTTTCTGATATATTTTTTAATTTTATACTTTTTAAAAACATTTTTATTTAATAACATCAATATATATCTTCATAAATATTAACCCCTTGCATGCGGCCGCGATTCTGCGCCTGTGTGGCAAAATCGCAAGTGGGCGGGTTTATGACGGCCCCCAGCCGTCATCAGCACACGAGCGCCATAGTGCATGACGGCTGGGGGCCGTCATCAGCATGCAAGGGGTTGAATTAGAAAGTATTAAAAATAACAATATAACAATTAAATGTGAAAATTATAAATTATTAATTTGCATATCTTTAAAAATTATTAAATTATAATTTAATTTAACATTTCAAATCTCCCCACCCTTGTCATCTAAAAACCCAATATCCGGCAATTGAAAAAAAATGAAACCATTTTTTTATACATTAATACACCTAAAAAGTAAAAATTTCAACAATTTCATAACTAGCATCAGTAAAAGCACAAATAAATAAAAAATAATAAGCATATACAATCAAACACACTCCAATACATTATATAATAATTAACAATTAGAAATGATATTACATAAACAATATTTTCTACATTCATATTTATTACATTATTTAAAACCGCACTTATAACTATATTTTTTACCTTTGATATTCCTGTCAACGACATTTTAGTATCACAATATTTTTCCCACTATTTTGTACAAATACCCCCGGGTACATACTGTACCACTTTACTAGGAAATGTAATGTTCTAATTGGGTGCAAGCCAATTTTACAATGATTAAAGGAGTCCTTTTGCACTGATTAACAGTGATAAAGTGGCAAAGTCCTAAAAGTCAGCAAAAACTGGTTTAGAAAAGAGGAGGGTGAAGGCAAAAAGTTTAGGGGTGACCGTGCAGGAGGGGCCAAGTCCAACAATGTTTTATTTGTGATTACAAATTTACAGGGTTCAATACCTGCTGTCTAGTAGAACCTAGAAGCTGGCACTTTCCTAGGAGATATCAGGAGAATATAAAATATTTGGAAATTCTTAAACTCACTAATTCAAAAAAGCACATGAGAAAACTAGCAAGGACATCTTCTTTTGTGGTGGTAGGTAAACTATATATAATATTTTTCGGATAATTAATATGGCTACAATTAACAAACTAGTAGAGCACATTTCCAATAGCTATTTCAGACTATAAAGAAAACGCTTGCAGACAGGGTGTATAGCAATAATTAGGAGGACAGTGCTGCAGAGGAAAGGCTCAGAGGAAGTCAAAGATACAAATTATGGAGTGCACAGGTGAAAAAGGCATAGCAGTTCCAAATGTGTTCAGATATTATCAACCAGCAAAACTCTGTTTATTAATGCAGTTGGGCAGGAAAGCCAAGGTGTCTCATTGATTAAATTATTGAAGACTGAGTTACTCCATGGTTGACTACAGAGGACAGACGAGGATCAATGTATAGGACTCTATTGACACATATCACATGGGTTTGGGATCATGTGTACTTAAGATCCGGATTTATTCGCTTTCCCTCTTTACTCATGTTTTGTTTTTTTTTTACACAGATTTTATTCATTTTTCTCATTTCTTACATACATAACATTCTCATGGTCTTGTGAGAAACAAATAGAATTGAACAATCATGCAGCCCAGTGGGAGTACAGCAAATCATAGTCCTGCATCTTTCCAGATCGTCTATGTCTTCATCTCCTTCCTCACAAGGAGAATTCTCCATCAAATGCTGGATTCATATCCCATCCGATTTGTGTCATTGTCCTGAGGGGCCAAACCCCAGGATTATGCTGTCACTGTCTTCACCAATTCGCCTTACCAAGCAACTAAGACCATAACATCCTCCAGCTTATTCCCCCCTTCCCCGCCCCCCCCAGTAGTCCCACTTCCCTCCTCCCCTCAGACATGTCGCTCTCCGTAACAGCTCATTTGTTGCACCATATGTATTCCTATCATTCCGTTGGATTCCCTATGGCAATGATCCATGTCCCATCTAGGAGGATGCACCTGCATTAGTCATCCCCCCCACCTACCGTCCCAATCTTTCACCTATGGTTGTGTTCCCATGTACCCACACCCGGGGAGATCAGTCATCGTCGTCAGTCGGGTTTTTAAGAAGATCCATCATCGCCACCCAGGCGCACGCCGTGTCCCATAATCTATCATTGTCAGTTCTCTGAGCCAGCTGAAGCCGGAGTGTCCCCTCACAGTCCGCCCACTTTATAAATTCCCGCAGCCATCGCTCCGCGTTGGGGGCTGTGACTGCCTTCCAATTGCTAGTAATTTCCCTTTTGGCTAGGACTAACCCCAAGTCCAGGAATTTACTGGTGGTTTAGTTGCGGGCAGTGTGGGAGAACCAGTGTAACAGGCAAACACCTGGAGTGAGCTGCAGCTCCCTTTCCGTCACCTCCTTCAGCTTGGTCAGGACCTCCCCACAAAACCCGCGGAGCAGTGGACAATCCCAGAACATGTGCATAAACGCTGCATTTCCAGTCTGCATCGCGGGCAGGCAGTGTGGGAGCCAAAGAATTTATTGATTTTGTGAGGAGTGAGGTACGCCCGATGAAACACAGAGAATTGTATTCGTTGGAATCTCGCATTCCGGGAGCATTTCCATGCTCGCTCTAGCAACATCTCCCAGGGCTTTGCCTCTATAGGCGTTCCCAGGTCCGTCTCCCATTTAATGCACAGCCCCTCTAAAGGAGCCAGTGCTCCCTGCGTCACTCTCCGATATAGACACGTAACCGCCTTGATCTTACCCGCGGAGGTGACCACATATTGGCAGGGGAGGAAGACCTGTGGTTCCTCCATTCCTTTTTTTCAGTGCTTGCGCACAGCTCCGTCAATGCCGCATGCAAAGAAAATCCTGAGCAGGCAGTTCATGTCTTTCCATGAGGTCTTGAAATGGTAAGAGGGTACCCAATGGAGGAGATCCCCAGTTCCTCCCATTACCGCAGTCTCTGCCAAGCCCCCCCCATGAGGCAACTCCTCACAGAATCAATTAATCAATCAATCATGGTATTTGTAAAGCGCGCTACTCACCCGTGAGGGTCTCAAGGCGCTGAGAGGGGGGGGGGTTCGCTACTGCTCGAAGAGCTAGTTCTTGAGGAGTCTTTTGAAGGTGAGTAGGTCTTCGGTCTGCGGTAGGTGGGTAGGTAGGGTGTTCCAGGTCTTGGCGGCGAAGAAGGAGAAGGATCTGCCGCCGGAGGTTGTTCGTTGGATGCGGGGGACGGCGGCGAGGGCGAGGCTGGCGGAGCGGAGCTGGCGGGTGGGGGTGTGGAAGCTGAGTCTGCTGTTCAGGTAGACTGGTCCGGTGTTGTGGAGTGCTTTGTGAGCGTAGATGAGGAGTTTGTCGACGGGGAGCCAGTGTAGGTTTGTCAGGTGGGGGGTGATGTGGCTGCAGCGGGGGACGCTGACGATCAGTCGGGCGGAGGCATTTTGGATGCGCTGTAGTCGTCGTAGGTGTTTGGCTGGGATTCCAGTGTAGAGTGCGTTGCCGTAGTCCAGCCTGCTGCTGACGAGGGCCTGTGTCACCGTTCTTCTTGTTTCGCTGTGGATCCACTTGTAGATCCTGCGAAGCGTGCGGAGGGTGTTGTAGCAGGAGGAGGAGACGGCGTTGACCTGTTTGGACATGGAGGGGGAAGAGTCGAGGATGACTCCTAGATTGCATGCGTGGTCGGTGAGTGTCGGTGCTGTCCCGAGACTTGTCGGCCACCAGGAGTCGTCCTAGGCCGAGGGGTTGGGTCCGAGGATGAGGACCTCCGTCTTGTCTGAGTTCAGTTTCAGCCGGCTGCTCCTCATCCAGACGGCCTTCATTCCGTCGCGGATGTTGGTTTTGGCGGTGCGTAGGTCCTTGGTGAGGGAGAGGATGAGCTGAGTGTCGTCGGCGTAGGAGATGATGTTGAGGTTGTGGTGACGGGCCACTTGTGTGAGGGGGGCCATGTAGATGTTGAACTGCGTTGGGCTGAGGGAGGATCCCTGGGGGACGCCGCAGATGATGTTGGTGGCCTCGGATCGGAAGGGTGGGAGGCGGACGCTCTTTGATCTGCCAGAGAGGAAGGATGTGGTCCAGTCGAGGGCCTTCTCTTGGATGCCGGCTTCTTGGAGGCGTGTTTATAGAGTGCGATGGCAGTCGAAGGCCGCCGAGAGGTCCAGGAGGATGAGGGCTGATGTTTCGCCATTGTCTAATTGGCGCCTGATGTCGTCTGTGGCGGAGATGAGGGCAGTCTCGGTGCTGTGGTTTCGTCTGAATCAGGATTGGGACGGGTCCAGGATGTTGTTTTCTTCGAGGTGGCGGGTCAGTTGCATGTTGACGATTTTCTCGATGACCTTCGCCGGGAACGGGAGCAGGGAGATGGGCCGGAAGTTCTTGAGGTCCTTGGGGTCCGCCTTGGGCTTCTTGAGGAGGGCGTTGATTTCGGCGTGCTTCTAGCTCTCCGGGAATGTTGCTGTTTCGAAGGAGATGTTGATGACCTTCCGTAGTTGGGGGGCGATGGCTGCATCTGCCTTGTTGAATATGTGGTGTGGGCACGGGTCTGTTGGAGATCCTGAGTGGATGGAGTTCATGACCTTGCATGTCTCGTCGTCGCTGACTTTGGACCAGGAGGTAAGGTGGTTGGCGTTGTTGGTGTTCGGAGGAGGGGTGGAGTCTGGCGTGGTCGGGTCGGTCGTGGTGCTGAAACTGTCGTGAATGTCAGCGATCTTGCGGTGGAAGAAGATGGCCAGTGAGTCGCACAGTTCCTGTGAGGGCGGGATGTCGTTGGTGTTGGCACTGGGGTTGTATAGTTCTTTAACGATGCGGAAGATCTCTTTGCTGTTGTGTGTGTTGTTATCCAGACGGTCTTTGAAGGAGGACCTCTTGGCTGATCTGATGAGGTGGTGGTGTCTGCGGGTGGTGTTCTTGTGGGCTGCGTGGTTGTCCGGTGTACGTTCGTGGAGTCATATCTTCTACAGTTTCCGGCATGCGCGCTTGGAGGCCAGGAACTCGTCGGTGAACCAGGTGGCTCTCATGCCGTCATGGCTGTTGGAGGGTTTCTTCAGTGGGGCGAGGGTGTTGGCCCAGGCGTCGATCCACTGTCTGAGGTTGCGGTCTGCGGCGTCTGGGTAGGTGGGGTCGGTGGGCGGGTTCTGGAAGAGGGTGGCGAGCAGCTGGTCTTTGGTGACTTTGCTCCGGCCGTGGCGAGGCAGCTGTTGGGTGCGGTGATGCGTGGTTGGTTTTGTGAAGGTGAAGTGAATGCAGCGGTGGTCGGTCCAGTGGGGTTCTGTGGTGTGGTGGAAGGCGACGTGGGTGCTTGTGGAGAAGACGCCGTCCAGCGTGTGGCCGGCGGCGTGGGTGCAGTGACGAGTTGTCTGAGGACGAGGTTGGCGAGGTTGCCGATCAGCGTGGT
This sequence comes from Lissotriton helveticus, assembly GCF_964261635.1. Lineage (NCBI taxonomy): Eukaryota > Metazoa > Chordata > Amphibia > Caudata > Salamandridae > Lissotriton > Lissotriton helveticus. The sequence continues at coordinate 1,038,490,898 of NC_136068.1, read as the reverse complement.
GGAGTTGATGTCGTTGTTGTTCTCGAGGTGGAAGTTCAGGTCCCCGAGGAGGATGTAGTCCATGGAGGCGAGTGCGTGGGTGCTGGTGAGGTCGGCGATGGAGTCGCTGAACAGGGCCTGCGGTCCAGGGGGTCTGTAGACGAGCATTCCTCTGAGGGTGGTGTTGGGGTCGGTGTGGATCCGGAAGTGCAGGTGTTCGGTGGCGTTGAGGGTGTCGTCTGTGTGGGTGATGACCTTGAGGGTGGACTGGTGGACGATGGCAATACCTTCTCCGATGCCATTGTAGCCGTCTGGGATGGCAATGGCGATGTCTGGTGCAGAGGAGTCGTTCCACCACGTCCGGGGCAGTGGCGTCGAGCAGGTCCCAGAGCTCAATGGCATGTCTGCGTGCGGAGCGGGTGTTGAGGAGTATGTAGCGGAGGTGGTTGGGTCTGGTCCTTGATGGTTTGGTGGTTCTGTCGCAGGTGAAGCTGCAGCTGCGGCAGGAAAAGGGTCCGTGGGTGTGTTTCGGGGCAGCCTGGTTGCAGCGTTGGTCTCGGCCGGTGTTGAGAGCGTGGAGTACCACCTGAGGAAGGAGGCAGGGACACTCAGACAACTGCTAGATACACAAAGAAACTACAGGGAGATGGTCTCCAATGAGGCACTGACCCAATCATTGGCAACCCTCCACCGTCTGTACGATGTGGGGGACAAGTCCGGCAAACTCCTGGCTTGACTTAGCAGAAAGGAAAGGGCGGCGAGGTGGGTGGAACAGATCAAATCGGCGGAAGGTAGGCAGGTACACACAGATGTGGCCATAGCAGACGTATTTGCGTCATATTTTGAACGTTTCTATGAGGCCAAGGACCTGGGTACGGGTGAGGATGCACAGCAATATATAGGTGACACGGATATACCGGTACTGTCCTCCGAGGCCTGCGCGGCTTTGGAAGCTGAGGTGACACTGGAAGATATATCTGACGCCATAGCCACACTGAAACCTGGGAAAACACCCGGGCCGAATGGCTTTCCGGCGGAATTTTTCAAGCGGGCGACTGATCTACTGGCACGCCATTTACAAGCCCTCTTCTTGGAGGCATACCAGGTGGGGGGCCTACCACCGGACCTCGCCTTGGCCACGATCGTACCGATCTATAAGGAGGGCAAGCCAAAGGATGAATGTGCCTCGTATCGCCCCATCTCCCTCCTCAATATGGAGGTGAAGATCTTGGCGACTATTCTGGCTAAACGTCTGCGGTCAGTCATAACGGACCTCATACATATGGATCAGTCGGGGTTCTTGCCGGACAGGGCGACCAAGTTGAACCTCTGTCGCGCACATAATTGGTTGCAGGAAGTCAAGGGGAGGAGTGAGCCCCATTGGTTCCTCTCCCTCGACGCGGAGAAGGCGTTTGACGCGGTACACTGGCCGTTTCTAATGGCGGCACTACAGAGGTTTGGTTTCGGCCCCAAGTTCCAGAAATGGGTCCAACTCCTGTACACGGCCCGAGGGCGCGGGTTAAGGTGAACGGGAGGCTGTCCAGCGAATTCCAGATCGGCAGGGGCACGCGCCAGGGATGCCTGCTGTCCCCTCTTCTGTTCACACTCACCATCGAAATTCTAGAGGTAAAGGTCAGACAGAACCCTGGGATTCGGGGCTTTTCTTGGGGAGACTCCACCTCCACACAGGAAAAAATATCCCTATACGCAGACGACGTGTTATTGTACATCACCGAACCGGAAACTACAATCCCGGAGCTGTTCAGGGAGCTGTACGGCTTTGGTGCGAGGGCAGGTAATACCATAAACTGGCACAAATCGGTCCTCTATGATCCGCATGGCCTGGAGCGAGGGGGGTGCCTCCCGGAGCAACTCGTCCATACCCCAGAGGGCTTCCAGTACCTGGGTATATACATTACCCTGGATAGGGAACTTTCCTTCAGTAAAAATATAGCACGAATCATGGACAGCGCAACAGCAGATATGACCAGGTGGAGGCAGCTGCCGCTCACCCTATTGGGCCGAGCGGCGATCTACAAAATGATTATCCTCCCGAAGTTTCTGTATGCGCTTCAGAACGAGTATTACCAGCTACCAGCTAAAACGATAACCAAAATTCACGCGGACCTTCGGGCCTTCCTGTGGTTGGGGAAACAGCCGCGAGTGGCCCTGTCGACTTTACAGCGCCATCAGTACAGCGGAGGGATCTCACTCCCCAACCTGGAGGCATACTATTGGGCGGAACACCTCACCCCAATCAATGAGTGGTTACACGCATCAGTGGACCACCCGACCTATGCGTTGGAAAGGTTTAGAATGTCCACCAAAAACCTATTGTACTATCTATACGGAGGGGCGGTGCGGGCATCGCTTCTACCGGCTACGGTGATCACTCTGAACGCCTGGAACAAGGCTACTAGATGTATCAATCAATCAATCAATCAATCAAAGACATTTATAGAGCGCACTACTTACCCGGAGGGTCTCAAGGCGCTTGGGGGGGGGGGGGGTGTGCTGCTACTGCTCGAACAGCCAGGTCTTGAGCTTCTTCCTGAAGGAGAGGTGGTCTTGGGTCAGGCGCAGGTCGGGAGGGAGGGAGTTCCAGGTCTTGGCGGCCAGGTAGGAGAAGGACCTTCCTCCTGTTGTCGTTCTTCGGATGCGGGGGACGGCGGCGAGGGCGTGTCTGGCTGATCGGAGATGGCGTTTGGGAGCGTAGAAGTTGATGCGGTTGTAGAGGTAGCTCGGGCCTTGATCGTGTAGGGCTTTGTGTGCGTGGGTGAGGAGACGGAAGGTGATTCTTTTGTTGACGGGGAGCCAATGCAGGTCTCTCAGATGTCCGGAGATGTGGCTGTGTCATGGGATGTCGAGGATGAGTCTGGCTGAGGTGTTCTGGATCCGCTGGAGTCTCTTCTGGAGCTTGGCGGTGGTTCCGGCGTAGAGGGCATTGCCGTAGTCCAGTCGGCTGGTGACGAGGGCCTGGGTGACCATCTTCCTGGTCTCGGTGGGGATCCACCGGAAGATCTTCCGTAGCATGCGTAGGATGTTGAAGCATGACGAGGAGACGGCGTTGACTTGTCTGGTCATGGAGAGGGAGGAGTCCAGTATGAAGCCCAGGTTGCGTGCGTGGTCTGTCGGTTTGGGTGCGGTGCCCAGGGCGGGGTGCCACCAGGAGTCGTCCCAGGCGGAGGGCGAGGAGCCCAGGATGAGGACTTCCGTCTTGTCTGAGTTCAGTTTCAGGCGGCTGGTCGTCATCCACTCGGCTACTTCTTTCATCCCTTCGTGAAGGTTGGCTCTGGCGGCGGCGGGGTCGTTGGTCAGGGAGAGGATCAGCTGGGTGTCGTCAGCGTAGGAGATGATGTTGAGGTTGTGTTGGCGTGCGATGGCCGCGAGGGGGCTCATGTAGACGTTGAAGAGGGTGGGGCTCAGCGAGGATCCTTGAGGGACGCCGCAGATGACTTCGGTGGCCTCTGACTTGTACGGTGGTAGACGGACTCTCTGTGTTCTTCCGTCTAGGAAGGAGATGATCCATTCCAGTGCCTTCTCCTGGATTCCGACGTTGCTGAGGCGCTGCACTAGGGTGCGGTGGCAGACAGTGTCGAATGCCGCGGAGAGGTCTAGGAGGATGAGGGCCGCTGTTTCTCCGTTGTCCATCAGGGCTCGGATGTCATCGGTGGCAGCGATGAGGGCGGTCTCGGTGCTGTGGTTGGCTCGGAAGCCAGACTGTGAGGGGTCGAGGGATCCATTCGTCTCGAGGAAGGCGGCCAGCTGTTTGTTGACGGTCTTCTCGATGACTTTGGCTGGAAACGGGAGGAGCGAGATGGGGCGGTAATTCTTGAGTTCGGTGGGTGGGGTCCGCTGTAGGTTTCTTTAGAAGGGCGCTGAGTTCGGCGTGCTTCCAGCTCTCCGGGAATGTGGTGGTGTTGAAGGAGGTGTTGATGATGTCCCGTAGGTGGGGTGCGATGACAGCGTCGGCCTTGTTGAAGACGTGGTGAGGGCAGGGGTCGGTCGGAGATCCGGAGTGGATGGAGTTCATCATGCGGACGGTGTCTTCGGTGCTGATCGGGGTCCAGGCGCGGAGGGTGGTGGTGGGGGGCGGTGGTTCGGTCGTGGCGTGCGTCGGTTGAGTGCTGAAGCTGTTGTGTATGTCCGCGATCTTGTTGTGGAAGTAGGAGGCGAGGGAGTTGCAGAGGTCTTGCGATGGGGTGATGTCGTTGTTTCCGGCGTTGGGGTTGGAGAGCTCTTTCACGATGTTGAAGAGTTCCTTGCAGTTGTGCGCGTTGTTGTCCAGCCGGTCCTTGAATGCAGTTTTCTTGGTGGCGCGGATTAGTTGGTGGTGCTTCCGGGTGGCAAGCTTGAGGGTGGTCATGTTGTCCGGTGTTGGTTCCCTTCTCCAGGCTTTCTCGAGGGCTCGGCAGTTCTTCTTGGAGCTCTTGAGTTCGTCGGTGAACCATGGGGCCTTCTTGCTGCCGGGTCTGCTGGGCGGGGTCCTCAGTGGGGCGAGTTCGTCCGCGCAGTTGCTGATCCACTTCGTGAGGTTGTCAGCGGCTTGGCTTGGGTTCGCTGAGCTGGCGGGAGGGTGCTGGCTCAGGGAAGCGGCGAGCTGGTCGGCTGTGATCTTGTTCCAGCTTCTTCGAGCAACCTGTTGCTGGTGGTGGTGGATCGTCGTTCTTCTGAAGGTGAAGTGGACGCAGCTGTGGTCTGTCCAGTGGAGTCCCGTGGCGTGGCTGAAGGCGATGTCTTTGCTGGATGAGAAGATGGCGTCGAGCGTGTGTCCGGCGAGGTGGGTGGGGGTGGACACCAGCTGCTTGAGTCCGAGGTTGGCGAGGTTGACGAGCAGGGTGATGGTGTTGCGGTCGTTGTTGTTCTCCAGGTGGAAGTTGATGTCCCCCAGGAGGATGTAGTCAGCGGAGGGGAGGGCATGCGGGCTGACGAAGTCGGCGATGTCCTCGCTGAATTGTGTGCGTGGTCCCGGGGGTCGGTAGATCAGGGTGCCTCTGAGGGTGGTCTTCGGGTCGGTGCGGATCTGGAAGTGTAGGTGTTCGGCGGTAGTCAGGGTGTCGTCGGTGTTGGTCGTGATGTGGATGGTGTCCCTGTGGATGATGGCGATGCCTCCTCCAGTCTGGTTGACGCGATCTCTCCGGGTGATCTTGTATCCCTCTGGGATGGCGATGGCGATGTCGGGCGCTGAGGAGTCGTTCATCCAGGTTTCCGTGAGGAAGGCGACGTCAGGAGCTGTGGTGTCGAGGAGGTTCCAGAGTTCGATGGCGTGTCTGTGGACGGAGCGGGTGTTGAGCAGGATGCACTTGAGGTGGATGCTGCTGGTGGTCGGCTTGACGGGTGCTGGTGCGAGGCAGGTCCGGTTGCAGGTGAGCTTGCAGGCGTGGCAGCTGAAGGGTCCGTGGGTGCGTCTCGGGGTGGCTCGGTAGCATCCCGGGACTCGGCCGGTGTTGAGCGCGTTGAGGGTGGCGGCGGTGTAGATCCGGCGGGAGGGCTGGTGTCTGCGGGGGCCAGGGGTCCTGGCACTGGGCGCGGTCCAGGCGCGGACGGGCGCAGACGGGCTTACCTTTGGCGCACCTTCGGCGCTCAATCGGTGCTCCCGCTGCGCGCGTCCGCTGCGCGCGTCCGCTGCGCGGTCGCTCCGGGGACGTATGGGGTGGGACAAGAAGCCTACCCGACAGACGCCGCTGTGGCACTGCCATTGGTTGAGAGAACTCAATAAGCTGCGCGGCTTCCGGAGGTGGGATGACATTGGAATCTCAACAATAGGGGATATGATTGCTAGGGGGGAGCTAAAGTCATTCCAGGTGCTTAGAGACGAATTCGGGCTGCACAACACTCAGCTCTACAAATATACACAGTTGAGACATGCATGGAGGGCTCAAAACATCACGCTCGCGGATATCCCGGAATACGCACCGCTAGAGGGTAGGCTGCTTCAGGAGCAGGTCACGGGCCAGGCGGTATTCCTCACATATAAAACTCTGACAAACCACATGCTAGGTGACCTGGCAGGGCTAAGGGGAGTGTGGGAGGCAGACGTGGGAGAAATGGAAGACTTGGACTGGGAGATTGTCCTCATGCACCCCCGTGAGGTGGCGATTAAATCGAGGCTACGCCTCATCCAACTGAACGTGCTCCACAGAACCTATTTTGATAGGGTACGTCTCCTTAAAATGGGGAGAATAGCAGACCCGGCTTGCCTTAGGTGCCGTCACCAACGAGGGGATTTTTTCCACACGATCTGGGCATGCGACATTACACAAACATATTGGATGCACATATTCACAGAGCTAGATGAGGTCCTGGGAGTGGCTTTGTCGCGGGACCCTAAACTAGCATTATTGGGCATGACCAACGAGGTGGACCTGCCACGTCCCCTGCTTATCTTCTTAGTACTTGCATTGGTGGTGTCAAAAAGGGACATTGCAAAATATTGGGGGGCGGCGGAAATGCCAGAAATAGAGGAATGGAGGAGGGGCTTGGACCTATATATGGCCGCAGAAAGAGTGACTTATAAAGCCAGAGGCTGCCCCAAAAAATTCCGGAGAGTGTGGGCAAAATGGAAGCTATACCATGGATTGGAGGGGGGCCAATAAGGGAGGGAGCCAAGGGACGGGTAGGCCCAGAACACGGTGGATCAGTCAGAAGTAACAGTGTGGGCCATATGCACATCGACTAATCACGCTATTGGAAGAGGGATGGCAGGAATCCTTGATCGGGAGGTTGTCAGGTCGGCCCTGGAGAGTGTGGGGGGGAAGGGGGTGTATGCTGCTTTTTGATGTTTTTGTTTTCTGTTCATGTAGTGGATATACTTGACAAACTAAGAATTGTGGAACCAAAAAGTTGCGCAAACAGCGGACAGAGGCGGAATGTTGAAGCCCTGCCAGCTGCTGAATAATTCGTCGCTTATACTTCTTGTTGCAACAATAAAAATAAATAAAAAAATAAAAAAAAGATTACTCTTGGTAGTTCGCAGAGCCCACCCTACATTTCCCTCAAATAAATCAGCAGCCTCATGATGAATGCGGACCCCCAAATAAGGCAAGCATCTGCCTTCCCAGCGCACATCGAGCCCCTCAGGAGGATCGCCTTTACCCCCGCGCACGGAAATAGACAGGTCTTAGCCCAATTGACTTTGAGTCCTGCCACTCGCCCCAGCCTCTCTAGCAATTCCCGAGCACCCTATAGCTCATCAGTGGCATTGGCAAGAAACACTAACAAATCATTAGCATATAAAACAATGTAGTGCATCTGACCCATCCCCTCCAAGGCCTGTAGTGTCTCCCTGTCCGTGTGCGAACCGCCAGAGGCTTCATTGCCAGGGCAAACAGGTGGGGAGACAGCGGTCAGCCCTGTCTCGTCCCCCTGCCAACTACACAAGCTGCGGAAATCACCACCCCTGTCCGGACCCTGGCCGTCGAGCGAGTATACAGGATCTTCGTCCAGGCCACAAACCCCTCACCTAAACCAAAGGCCCTCAGAACCCTAAACAGATATGGCCACTCTAAGCTATCAAAGGCTTTTTACACATGCCTCATCTCCCCCTGCCGCCATCTCGTGCAGCATTGACACAGTCTCGGGATTTTCATGGCTGTGTTCCGGGTAGGAATGAACCCAGCCTGGTCCCCATGCACCAGAGTTGTCATGTGTGCCATCAAGCGGCTGGCCAAGATACTGCTCAAGATCTTATAGTCAATGTTTAACAGGCCTGTGCTGATTGGTAAGGTATTCTCTCACTTTCCACTACAGTCTGTAACGTGGTGATAGCATAGGCAGCAGTTGTGCTACCATCAGGAAGTTTGAAGCAAGAACCATCCACATACAGGGTACCATCAGGGTCAGTGAGGGGTATGTCAGTCAAATCCACACGGCCTTTAGTCTCTTCCTCCGTCCGGAGGACACAATCATGTGGATCAGAATTAGTGTCACCATCAACAAAGGGTAACAATATGGCTGGATTTAGTGTAGTGCTGCGGCGGATGGTGATATGACTGGCTAAGAGAGTCAATTCATATCCAGACAAACGTGCACTAGTAAGATGTTGAGTTTTTGTCCTATTTAATAAAGTGTCAACTGCGTGAGGAACCATAACTGTAAGTGCAGTATCAAGGACCAGGCCAGCAGATTGGCGAATGGATATGGCAGCTGCAGATGCTGCTCTCAAGCAACTGGGTAGTGCGCGGGCCACGGGGCTATAACTGCAGAAAAATATGCACAGGGGTGTTGTCTGTCACCCAAACACTGTGTTAGAACTGATAATGCGCAACCATTATGCTTGTGTACAAAAAGAGTGAAGGGCTTCTGATAACTAGGGGTGCCTAGCACCGGGGCCGAACACAAGGCTGTTTTCAGTTCTTCAAATGCATGCTGGCACTCATTTGTCTAAGAGAGTGGGTGGGGAACATCTTTAAGTGTGAGGGTCAATAAAGATTTAATGAGTAAAGAAAAGTTGGGTATCCACTGGCGGCAGTAGGAGGTGATACCAATAAAAGAACGGACCTCTTTCTGCGTTTTTGGTGGGGGCATTTTACTGATTGTTTGTATTCGTTCAGGGGTGAGGCGCCGTCCCTCCTTCGACAGGAGATGACCTAAGTAGGTCACCTCATGTCGACAATATTGGAGTTTGGAGAGGGAAACTTTGTGATTGAACTGTGCTAGATGCAGGAGCAATTTCATTGTAGCTTCTTTACATAATTCCTCGGTGTCTGCCACTATAAGCAAATCATCAACATACTTGAGTAATGCGGTACCTTGGGGTAGGGACAGGGAATCAAGTTGGCCCTTGAGGGCCTGACTATAAATGGAAGGGCTCTCTGTATATCCTTGTGGAGCTCTGCAGAACCGGAAACTTCGTCCTGCTAATGAGAATCCAAAAAGATCCCTACTCTGTTCATCGACTGGTATACTAAAAAAGGCATTTTTTAAGTCGATGTCAGAGAAAAAACATTCAGACGGGGGTACCATAGTAAGTAGAGTGGTGATATCTGGGACCACAGAAAACTGGGGAACTACTATTTTGTTTATCTCGCGCAAATCAATGACAAAACAATAAACAGGGGGCTTGGAAGGATCGGTGCGTTTTAGGACAGGCAAAATTGGGCTATTGCACACATTTCCTCTTGTCTCTTCAACCACACCCTTGTCGACTAGTTCAGAAATGATCTGGAGTAATGCCCTTTCCCCTTCTTTGGGTATTTTGTATTGGGGAAGTCAGGGAGGGCGAGCATTTTCCTTCAGGGTAACAGAAAAGGGGGGTATGGACAAAAGGCCGACATCAGTATCACCTTGGGCCCAAAGAGCAGGAGGGACATTCTGAAGTTCCTGGGGAATTGGATCCGAGGAGGCTAAATATACTGGATGTGTGGTAGGGGGACCCATAGTGATGTAAACCCCATCAAGAGAACAGTATATGGTGGCATGTAATCTTTTTAACAGATCTAAACCCAACAAATTTTCGCCACATGTGGAAGCCAAAACCAAAGGGGAAGCAACTGTGTAGGGTCCTATCATTAGTTCCTGTGGTTGTGAAACGGGGCTAAATATTGGGGTACCAGAAAATCCAACAGAAATGTTATTTGCTCCAGACAAGGGGGCCCCATGGACTTTAGACCTAGCAATAGAACTTTTGGTTGCACCACTGTCGACCAAAAATTTCTCCGTAGAGCCCCGTGTTGTAACATGGACATACGGTCCCTTCTGGTCAACAGGAATAGACACGGGTCCCTTCTCTTGTCTTTGGCAATCCTAGTGGGACAGGAACCCCGTCCCTTCTTCAGGCTCATAATCCTCAGTGAAATAATTGCGGTCTTCATAATTAGCGGTATCAATTCTATTCTCTTGCATAAGGGGGCGCCTGTCCTGTAACTGCGTTCTAGGCCCGCCTCGTCCTCGTCCTCTCTGGGGACGTTGGCCTGTGAAGCGGTCAGCAGGGGCAGAGTTGTTCTGAGGCAGCAAGGGACACTCATCGCGCCAATGACCCTCCTGGCGACAATAAGCGCACTGGTTGGGTCCCAGCGGTGGTCGAGGAATCACAGGGGCAGGTCTCTGAGCTATTAGTTGAAACTTTGGGGCACCTCTGTTTTGGGTTGGGGTCGGGTATGCTTGTTGGAGTAAGACCTTTGTCTTTAAGTCTTTAGTCTTTTTATCCGTTCTATCTCGCTCTTCATTTTCCCTATTCTCATAGTACTGGGTCATTGTCAAAATGCCAGATGGGGTGGAGATGGGCCATGCACTTTCTGACATTTTAAGCTTAGTCCCAAGCTCTGGTAACAGATTGGACACAAATGTATCCACAAACAGTCGCTGTCCCCCTTCTGAAGTTATGTCCTGTCCACTATAGTTGGTGAATGTGCTTACGAATTGTGTGAAAAAGTCACTTTCATCTTTCTTTTGTCTGCAAGCAGCTAATCTGTCCCATTTAATACGGTGAGGTGTCAACATCTTTTTCATGGCGGTGAGTATCTGGACCGGAAGGGCTAAGATCATGGGATCAGGTCTCTCACCACCAGTTCGAGCCCTGTCAGCTTCCTCAAATTCTTTCCACGTATGGCCAAATTCTGCCTGATTATTATGGCGTATTTTAGACCATACTTCAGACGGTACTACCTGTCCCATTAACATATCTATATCTGCTAAAGTCATCACTCAAGATTGGAGTGTCTGAGTTAATTCCTTGTAATAACCTGCTGGATTCTTACGCGGGTCAGGCAATTGGCTTTTAAGTTGGAGGACGTCAGACCTTTTCCAAGGGACATGGACCCACATTTTTCTAAAACCTGCCGGTGTGTCAGGGTTGCCATCTATGCCAACAACGTGGTCTCTCCAGACAGGCTGTACCCCCCTCATTGGAAAACCCTTATTTAACGTAACACCAGATAAGGAGTCTCTGTAGGCTGCCAGCGTGATTAGATCGCATAATAGTGCTGGGCCCTGTATGTCCCATTTTTCAACCTTATGGCGAAGGTCAGACAGACCTGGGGGTGGACCTGATTCTACAAAATCCTCCCACATTTGGATCAGTATGTCACACATTTCACAAAAAATGTCAATCTATTAGATGTGTGTCCACTGATCCATTGTCATCCATATATCCTGAGCGGTGTACATAGTGTTATTTTCCATCGACCTACGAGCTTGTTGACCCATAGCGAGTTGTTCCTGTGTATTACCTATCAGTCTGCACAAAGTGCGTCGTCTGGGAGTGGGTGGTCTATGCGGAGTTACATAAGGGATATAATCACGGACCACTGACCAAGCATTCGCTAATAGCACTGTACTGGGGGAAGGTGTCGGATGACTGTCAACAAGAAATGGGTTGGTTGCAACGGGAGTTGAAGGCATGTTAGGTTGGAGAGGTACAGGACCAGTGGAAGGTGCAACAAAGGGAAGGGAAGGGTGGACTTGCATTGGTACAGTGGCCTGAACAGTCGGGCGTTGGGACAAACCAAGGCATGGGCAGGGGCAACAACTGGAGCAGTAGCAGGAGTCAATTGTGCGGGATCAAGGGCTGGATACATGACGGGGAAGGGGCGCTTAACATGGAGGACATGAGAGGGTCATCCTCCTTGTCCCGGGCCTTTTCGGGAACCTTCTTTGTAATGTAACATCTATCTACCTGCATTCGATGTAATCTATCATGTATTATTATATCCTCTTCTATTCTCAGATTATCATGATCCTGGGCTTTCTGAATCACTCTCATAAGCATTACTTTAGCTTCACTCTTTTTGAGTTTGATTTCTTTCTGTTTGGATTCCTTGCGCCAAACCCGAAAGGAATCAAACATCGCAGGTCTAGCATTTCTTTGAAACAACTTCTTCTCTAAATTATCTAGTACAGGAGGTTCAAAACTACCATATATGCCCATTGTAACTCAGCATTACCCTTTGTATACTTATGCCAAAGTGAGCAAAACATAATCGGGCCAACACCATGTTTAGCATACACTTCATGATTAGGGGTCCCCAAAGGAGGAATCGGACAAGATTCCTCCAATGTGGAGTCCTGTGTACAATAACAACAACACCATTTCCGAAACTTACTAAATCCAGGCATCTCTAGACGTGTATCCTGGTTCCAAACATCAAAGGGTAAAATCTAATGTTTACAGCATACAACTGTACTTACCCTTTGGCTTCGGCTTTTGCCAAAGTCGAACAATACCCAAAACCAAAATACAATTCACCAAAGAAGTGGTCCACTCCCACTCTTACCTGACCATTAATCTTCCATCACACGGCAGGTGTCACAAAGGTCCCGATCTCCCAAAACTAGGAACCAGAACTGGGTCGTCAGTCGGGGCTGCAGTCGGGTAGCCCACTGGAGGGAGGAATAATGCAATCGGAGACCTCGGGCCCACAAAGACAATTTTCAGCCAATGTAGTGTTGTGCCTCCCTTAGAATTCGATCACGGACTCCTCACGACCACCAGGCTCGATGACGACCACCTCCCCACTAGGAGAGTCAAAGCCAGCGGTGCAGGGGACACCTAGAATCTACGGGTTCTTCTTGCTTGAATCATACATTACCAAAGAGACCAGGACAACCAGCCGTGGAGGGAAGTAAGTTATTTATTAGCTCGAGCTAAGGACAGGGTCCCAGAATGGTACACAGACAATTCTACGGAGACTGCTGCTTTACTCCGCAGCGCACACATATTTATAGCGCTAGCCACGCCCATTTGCACAATACAAAGTTCCTCATTTTGACAAGTTCCTCATCAGACAAGTTCTTTGTCATTCTTATGTGGCGCAATCATGGCCAGGGGACATCTGTCTCTGATTGCACAATGTACACAGCCTCGTGCTTCCTTGCCCAATTGGTGTGGTCATGGGGCACAGCTTCGTGCTTCCTCGATCCGTTGGTGTGGTCACGGGGCACAGGAGCTGCTCGTGACAGGCTGAGTTACCAACAATGGACAGGATGTGGCTGAGTCTCTGGCACAACTGGGGGGCGGTGAGGCACACAGGCAGCTTCTCGGAATCGGCTCGACCACAAGGAGCGGGGAGGGTTGTGCAAGTTTCAACAGGGACGTGGAAAGCTATTCTTCACCAGGTTGCCAAGAGCATGGCAACACAAAATGGAGTCATGTGGGTCATTTTAAAATACAGTTCAACAAAAGCCGGTGGAGAACACTTGGGAGAGGGGCAACCCCATTGTTTAGGCAGACTAGCGGCACTCGGAAAGGAGAGAGGAAATCTATTGTCAAACCGCTTTTTTCAGGGGCCTGTAGCCCCCGTAGCAGCTATACCTCTGAGGTTGGGCTGAAGATCCCTGAATGCCAAAATAAAGGTTCTGCCATGTTTGGAGTGGGCAGAATGGTGCATCACGAGACAGCCATATGCCACACTTTCCGGGAAGTGGTCATCATGGAGCGAGGGAACCTGGTAGCCAATTGGCCACCAACCACATCCTAACCTGGGGGATTTTTCTGGGCTTAAATAGGGCACCCCTGGCACACACAACTCAGATCTTGTCTGCACTGGAAGAAGGACTGAAGAAGGACTGAAGAAGGACTGCCCTTCTGCACCATGGAACTGTCAAAGAGAGACTGCACCAACATGAACTGCACCTGCTAAAACTGGAGGCTGTCAAAGGAGGAGGGACTATACCTGCCCTGTCCTGCTCATAGAGAAGTTGTCTCCAGAGCCCAGCCGAAGCAAGAAACTCCAATTGTCAGCTGGCTGACCATGTGTTCATACTACAGGGCCACAACCATTAAAGAAGCCTGCTGGGGCAAGTCGGCAGCACAGAATTTTGAGACCACTGTCAACTTCCGCCTTGCAGCACGAGAGACCAGGACCCGGCACTCAAAGTTACACTCGAGTCGCTGAGCCCAGGACTGCCTCGCCCCCTTTGTGGAGCAAGGAATCGCTGCAGGAAGACTCCTATCAACCGCATCTCATCCATAGAATCCTTAAGCATCGTCATCGTCCTTCATCCGTTGCATCAGGACTACTTCCATAGGAATCCCTTGCATAGGAAATAATTTGCCTGGAAGTGCCTAAAGACTGCTTCACCCTTGGAGGTAACTAATTCTGAAGACCTTGTTGGTCCCCCTGATCGGCTCCTTACTGTAGCTGGTTGCCTAAGGGCATGATTAGGACGGCAGTCGAACTGCCACTGACAGGCCATCGGTGGGGGCCTGACCGCCATCCAGCATAGTGGTTTGACGCCTCATTATTATTTGGTCGGTCCAACCGCTGCAGTTGGAGGGACCAACCGGTGCATCCGACAGGCTCAAGGAGCCTGTCAGGCCGTTGGTCGGATCGTAATCCCAACAATGGGGCAGTGCCTGCGTAGGCAGCACTGTAGGGATTACGATGTCCCTTTCCAACAGCCTTTCCATGATGGTCCGACAGCAATGGGAAGGTTATCGGAAATGGACTTTGGGGTCACTAGCAGGGATTGCGTGGGCCTCAGCTATGAGGCTCAAGGGGGACCTGTGGTGTTCCCGCAAACATACATGCCCCATGTGCCAGGCACCACATGGTGCATGGCACACAGAGCATTGATGTTTCAAAACATCTCTTTTTCCACTGCAGCTTGTGCTGCTGCCCTTTTCAGGGCCACAGCACAAGCCGCAATGGAAAAAGGGATGTTGCTGATCGCCTACACGGCAGTAACACCTTCATTTGGTGTGTGGAACCACCTACTAAATGTCGGTCAGTTTCCAACCCACTGCACTTGCGGTCAGACACCTGTCCGACCACCATCGTAATTAGGCCCTAAGTGGCCACAATGAAACTAGCCCTACTTTTTTTTTTTTTTTTTAAACAATTTTATTAGTTTTCCATGAGATCCAACCAATGGAGGAGACAGTCCCAGGACTGCCATTACACAGATGGCTCATGCTGTCGCAGGATAACAAGCTAGTATCAAAGGATTGTCCCTCCCTCCCATCACTCTAACATCCCTTCCCCCCCACCCCCCACCCCCTGCCAGCATGCCCTACTTTGGTCAATCATCAGACAGTTCGCCGACTACCCAGCCGTGTGGCCAACTACACAAGAAGATGCAAATTAAGAAACAAATTAAAGTGTCTACGTGATAACAGAGGGGTCCACACATTCATAGCTCAATCTACTAGCATCATCAGCCCTGGTCCGCGACTGGGCGCCTATCCCACTCACCCATACTTCACGCATTCTCTGTCCATCTGGCGCTGGCGTTCAGTCCCTCTGACTAGGCCCTATGCTCTCCTCCCCCTCATCCTCTTCAGCGTCTGCGGATGGGGCGTGCAACTCGGCCACTAGAGCCTCCCATGCTCTTGCCCTTCTAATGCCTTATCATTGGCGGAGCGCCTAGCCAGTTGCAGGCGGAGCTTCCCTTCACTACCTGCCCAAGATAGAAAACTCGTCCGCCATCTCTGATAGCTAGGTCCCGTCTTGGATTTCCAGCGCATAGTAAATTCCCGTTTTGCTAAAATTAGCCCCAGGTCATAGAACTTACTAGTAACCTTAGTGTTAGGGGTGTGCGGGAACCAGAGCAACAAACAAGTCACCATCTCTGCCTCTAATGTACGCCCTGTCGCCTGATTCAGGCACATCACCACCTCCTCCCAGTAGGATCCCAACCCTACACAAGACCAAAACATGTGCAGGAAATCATCCCCGTCCGCCTGACACCTCGGGCATGTGGAGTGGGAAACACTAAAATACTGCGAGATCTTGGCTGGGGTCAAGTACGCCCTATGCAACGTAAAAAACTGTACCAGCTGGAACTGGGCATTGCGCGTGCCTTTCCAGGCCATGTTGTTTCCGGTATGGCTTTGCCAATGTCTGCCTCCCATTTGCCTTTTAAGGCGTCCAGGGGGGGTAGCTGCTCGCTCGACAGGCGTCTATAAAGACATGTAATAGCTTTAAATGTACCCGCCGCCATAGTGATATATTGACAACCCGGTGAAGTTGGCGGCTCCTGCAACCCCATCTTCCAGTGGCGCTGCAGCCCCACCACCAACGCGGCGTGCAATAAATAATCTCCCCGCGGCAGCTCAAACAGTTCCTGCAAGTCCTGAAATGACAGCAATGACCCATCTCTATATAAATCTCCCACCATATGAAGTCCGAGTTCCTCCCATACCGCTAGCGCGGACCAGTTGCCCCCATGAGGAAGGGCCGTGCACATGTCTAGAGGTATCTCTGGGGCATATGGACGAGTGCAACCCACCCGTTTCTGTCTCCGATTCCAACACAAGCGAAGAGTGCGCTCTTCAAAAGTGAGCTGGTTAAGATCGATCTTCTGCTGAAGAACTATAAATGACAAGACATGCCGAGGAATCGCTCTGCCGCACGGTCCCTCCGGTCCACGGAACTTCCGAACTATCGCCTGCGTGAGCCACTGAAGTTGGGCCGCCAAATAATACCACTCAAAGTCAGGCACCGCCAACCCCCCATCCGCCCTTGATCGCAACAGGGTGTTCAGCGCAACTCGCCGCTTACCCGAGCCCCAGATGAAACCTGTAGTCAAGGCCCTGAGCGTCCGGAAAACCGAGGTCGGAATCCACACAGGTAAGGTGCGGAAGAAGTGAAGCAAGCGCGGCAGCGCCACCATCTTTAAGAGTGCTACCCGTCCAGCGTCCGACAGGGGGAGGGCACTGCAAAAGTCTATGTTCCCCCGGAGGCCTCTGATCGCCTAGCCCACGTTGCCCTCTAATAGAGCAGACTGTGTGTGGTAAATACGTGTGCCTAAGTAAGGCAGGCAATGAGGTTCCCATCTCAAACCTTCTACCGGGGATCCCGTCCATCTGGGGCCAGTGGAAACAGGCAAGTTTTATTCCAATTTACGCACAATCCCGATAGGCTACCAAACCTCTGAAGCAGAGCTCTGGCACCTCGCAGCGACTCGTCCACTCCCGATAAGAACATCAGGAGATCATCAGCGTACAGGGAAATGTAATGAGTCTCTCCCCGCAGCGTCAGTCCCTCATATGACCTCCCCAGTCTAGCATGCGCGGCTAGCGGCTCAATTGCTAGGGCATACAACAACGGGGAGAGGGAACAGCCCTGCCGAGTGCCCCTTCCCACCGGATACGCCGTCGATATGGTTGTTCCCGTCCTAACCCTGGCAGTAGCTGAGCTATATAATAGCGTGGTCCATTGTATAAACCGGTCCAGCAGGCCGAACTCCCGCAGGACCTGAAACAGATAGGGCCATTCCACGCTATCAAAGGCCTTCTCAATGTCAACCGAAAGCACAACCACGCTCGGAGCATTGTCACAGCCTCCCTCCATAACTCTGAGCAGCCGACGGACACACGTCGCTGTGTTCCTAGTGGGAATGAAGCCCGCCTGGTCCGGGTGTACCAGGGCCATCATATGTTCTAAGAGCCGCGTCGCTAGGATCTTGCTAAGAATTTTATAGTCTACCATAAGCATTGAGAGCGGCCGGTACGCGGAGCGTAAACAGGCATCCCCACCCTTCTTCAACAATGGTATAATAATCGCCTCCCTAGTAGTCGTAGGAAGCCTGCCCAGGTCCCATGCTTCCATGTACACCAATTGCAGTCGCGGTGCCAGGATATCGACGTACTTCGCATAAAACTCTACAGGAAGACCATCGGCTCCTGGTGTCTTACGCCGCGCCATGTGTTTAATAGCAGCCCTAATTTCACCCAAAGAGATAGCCTCTCCTAACTTGTCTCCCTGTGCCAGTTCCAATTGAGGAAGTTGGGCTGCCGAAAGGAAACCATGGATCTCTTCCGGTAGGTGCGGCATTGTGCTCCGATAAAGTGAAGTATAGTAGCCAAGGAACTGATCATTGATCTCTGTTTGTGAGTACACTAGGTCCCCGGCCGCCGTGGTCAGAGACAAGATCGGGGTACCCCGGGCTGCTGGGTTCGCCAGCTACGCTAGTAACGATCCCACTTTGTCCCTCTCCGCGTGGGCTCGCACCAAGTACTCCTTATAATCAAGACAGGGTAACCGCTCAACCTGAGTAGCCACTGCCTCACGCGCCTCCACGACCGCTCCACGACCCGCTGCATCAGTATGCCTCGCCTTCTCTGCTTTATGTAACCGATTTTCCTCCCGTTCTATATCCCGCAATAGAGTCTTGCGGGCCCCCGTCGTAGACGAGATGCACACTCCTCTCACCGCGGCTTTGAACGCGTCCCATTCATGGGCTCTACTGGACGCTGTATCCGCGTTTTCAGTGAAATAATGTTCTATACTATCTCGGAGCTAAAGACAGGGTCCTCCAGGTTCAAAGGGTTCAAACGCCACATAGGGATCACCTGACGCCGCGCCGCACCGTCCATCACACCGCTATGAGGCAAGGGTTATGGTCCGAGATCGTTCTTGCTAGGTATTCGCTATGGTAGGCCATCCCCTGGGCCTCTGGGGAACAGAGGATACTATCAATTCGCACATGTAAATCATGTGGTGTGGAATAAAATGAGTAGTCCCTGTCCATCGGATGATGCGTCCGCCAAGCATCAACCAGACCCCAGGTGGTCTGCCAATCTCTCCTCGCCTTCGCTAGCCGACATACTGCTGATTGAGCCAACCGAGGGTGCGAGCGATCTAAATCTACATCGGTGACCGAGTTAAAATCGCCCCCCAAGAGCTCTGTGCCAGTCAGGAGGGACGCCAACTTTCCAGACAAACGCGAGAAAAATGCCGGTTGTTCTACATTCGGGGCATACACACTGCACAGGGTCGCGTCCCTTCCATCCAATCTCCCTTGCACTGCTACAAACCTTCCCTCTGGATCAACCACTGTTGTCAAAGGTTGGAAAGGGACACCCACCCGCACCCAAATCATGCAGAATAAGTAGTATAAAACAATTGGCCTCTCCATCTGCGTTGCAACGCCCTTTCCTCAGCCTGAACAATATGGGTCTCCTGTAAAAAGGCCACCTGAATCCCTCTGCGCACCAAATATGCATGGACCTTGTATCGTTTCCTCATGGAGTTCAACCCTCGCACGTTCCAGGTGATGCATTTCAACTCAAGGCGGGTCCCCATACTTGAATCCACAAAGACACAATTGACCCCTTTCCCAAGTAGGCACGCCGGCAGCTCCCCCAGACCCCAAACATCCCCAATCAAAAAGTGCATAACATCCCCAACTGACCTTCAACTCACCCTTCCCCAGAACAGGCGCCAAACCGTTGTAACCCATCCAAATCCCAATCCCCACTAACGGGGAACACTCTGGCAGCAACCAGAGTATACCAAGTAAAAGCGACGTTCCCTTGAACTGAACTTTAAATAAAATGACATATGACAATCCCTACCTAAATTAAAAAAATGTTTTATACAAATCCACAAACTAATGAGGAAATAGAATCACAATTTATTATGTATACATACAATAAAATACAATGGGTACTAGACAAAACAATGCTAGGATCTAAATAAAAACATTTCATAACAAATCATAACATTCAATTATGACCCACATAATTGGTACACAAAGACAGAAACAGTAAGACATAAAAAATTGTACTATACTAATCGTATATTCGGACTCCTGGTTTCTAACATCGATGTTGTGTACTTTAATAATCAATGTATCAACAACGATGACAGGGTGTTGAATTATACAGGACAAGAAAGCGTTGACGCGTTTCGGTGGATTTCCAAGATTCTGACCACCTTTATCAAGACTTTGCACAATGTCTGTCGTGACCAGGGGGTCGTTAGAATTTCCCTAGAATAGATATACAATACGTTATGGAGAGTCTCAAGATCTCTTACACATACCACATTTGTTAACAACCATTTGCATTTAGTTAAAAACATCCTATATGTGACCTTTCTTACATAAAGATTAAAGAACACAAAGATAACACATTCCTCAGATATCTTTCAAATAAGAACCTTAATAATTACGATTCAGGGGAAAGCCCCATTGGGACACAATTAGCTTATATATATATAGTGTCTACACTGGCTTGGAACAACATTCAGTTAGAGCCTACTGGTCATAACTAGACTAGTCATGTTAACACTGATTACGGGGATACCTGCTAAAATATTTGAACCAAACCTCTAAAGGTGAGGGAGAGATGTTCATGGACACACTATTTTAAATCAATTGTCTAATGCTGAGAGAATTTATCTTACCCTTGTGTGAACAATTATGGGAATTGAATGGGTTCCCAAATGCGTCCCGCTATCTGCGGGTATATGGCGCAATGCACGGAGTCAGAGTATCTGACCTGGGATAGAGGACATAAGGGGATAACAGAACATAATGTGTAGCCTGTATCGCTATCCAACTATATCTGTTGTTATGCAAAAATCGTAAAGGAATACCTTAATAGGGTCGAGGATATTGCATCTAGTTTGTTGATTTAAAATAACATAGCCATACACGGACCAATTTAGAACGTCTCGTTATATTTATCATAAGCCAGGGGATAACCTGTAAATGGATATATAATGAACGAAGTCAGTCTAAAACTATTTCTGTGGCTGTGCACCTACACTGTATATTTATCATGACACTATTAAAACAGAAACAGGCATACCTGTACCAACAGCTGTACGAAGGTAACTTGGCTGTCAAGACGAGCAGTGAGTATAGCTCCTATTTCGACAGTTAAGGGCGCAGCACTATTCCTTCTCTGTCACTCGTTGCAGTGATCGACCGCTATTAAGATAAAAGCGGTATACCATGTAAGACAAAACTATTCTCATAGTCCATGTGCACTCGATTCTAATCAACGTTAAGATAATTAACGCTCTTCCTAATTTCGGCTTACCTTATTAATTGGATCTTAGCGCCCAGCTTCTGAGTGTTCCGTAGCGTGTACCGATAATGCATCAAACACGCCCGGTTTAAATATCCATCTCCAAGACTCGGATTGGTCGAGTAATGAACCTATCCGGGTTGTACCGAAACTGATTATTTACATATAGAGAAACATCAATCTCTCCTCCTATTGGTTCACTGACTAGCGAGGGAGGTGTTTCGCTAGCTTGCCTAACAGGGTTCCCTCTCTCGTCCGCAAGTAAGCGTTCCTTTGTAGCCACGTCGGAACGGTGTCAACCGTGGCGGTGCAGCGCGACTCGCCAAACTCTAAACCCATATTAAAGGTTAATTGTCAAAGTTTCTGAAAGGGTACAACATACGACTGACTAGTCAATAGTTCCACCGAACAGAGTTACATTAATTCTAAGAACAATAAATCTGGAATCGATAGTCGTTATAGATTGGAACTCCTGCACTCGATAATATTTTAGGAGAAACGGCAATATCCCCATACGATTTTAACACAGCTTCCAGTACAAAATCTCTCAATCGGTATTGGTACCTTTCTAAAAATGTAAAAGAGAAAGGTCTCTTAACTCTAGACGTCTAAGGAAAGGCCCTGTGTCTAAAGAGAGGGAAAAATACTGGGGTAACCAGAACCCAACATAGTGGATCCACAATAGGTAGTCACAACTGGGGGGAGAAATAGTTTTATATGAAAGCTCCTTGTTTCACTTATAGAGAGATGTTGTTGTAAGTAGGTTTGTTATAGGGGACCTCCCTAGGTACAGCATGCATTAAATGCACTTGGCCCAATCTTCTCTGGTGTTCAAACCTTTAAGGATGGTATTTAAGTGGCAAAAATACCATTGTTCTCGTGTTTTCCTCATTTTATCAATATCTCCTCCTCACCTAGTAGTTCTAATTTTTTCCAAAATGAACCATCTCAAATCTTCACAAGAGTGGTTCAATTCTCTAAAGTGGTCAGTCAATGGCGCATTGCACTTATTTGTGCGGATTGCCGATTTGTGTTCTAAAACACGCGTACGTATTTCTCTGCTTGTCTCCCCTACATAACCTAAGTTACAGGGGCATACAAGCAGGTAGACTACATTCTGGCTGCGACAATTGTTGAACGTATTTGGGGTTAACTTTTTGCCATTGTATTCAAAACTGTTGTTGACAATACAGTGGGGGCAAATAGAACAATTCCCGCACTTGTAGTTGCCTGATGCCATCGTTCCTGTCAATGTGAGCTGTGTTTCTTTCTGGGGTTTGTACGTATGAACAAGACAATTCCTCAGGGTTTTGTTTCTCCGAAAGGAAAAGAATCGTTTACTGAGCTTGTTTTCTGAATTAAAATTTAAAATCAGCCAATTCCTGTTGACTATATTTTTAATCTGATTACTAACATGTGAATCACAGATACTGTGAGATAGAGGAGGTGACCCTACACCAACCGAGCCGAACAACAATCACAGTGTCTCTGCGTGTCGTTTGGGCCCCGTACACAGATTCCCCCTCCCCCCGGCAGTGTCCTGCCCCGCGTAAGCCCCCCCGCTTATGGGCCCCCCTCCCACCTCCCCACCCCGGTCAGAAATCAGGCCTTCTGTCATCCTCAACAGGATCACTGCTAGAATCCTCGGTGGCCCAAGACAACGCTACACATACGCCCCCTTACTGTATACAGACTGGAGTCCAGTATAATCACTCTTCCAGCAGGCCATCAGCAGTCCGTGGGGTAACCTGAGGCAAGTGTTCAGAGTCCTCTTCAGAGCCCTCCGACACCCCCACCTCCGACCCCTGTTTGAGATCCTGAGTCCGCCAGCGAGGCCGTGTTCGCAGCTCCCGATATGGTGGAGACCGCCTGCAAAGCAGCCCGCCTCTCCAGCTCAGTCTGTGAGGCAGACGGTGATCGCTGGTCCAGTGCGCGCTTCCGGGTGCGACGGCTCCTACGAGGTTTCGGCTGAGTCTCGGCCGCCTTTTCCCACTGTCCAGCGCCGTCCGTACCTGCACGATACCTTTCAAGCCAGTGCCATGCTTCTTCCGGCGTGTCAAAAAAGGTCGTGTTCCCATCCACCATCACCTTCATGCGTGCCGGAAACAAAAGAGAATACTGCACTCCCTCTTCGCGAAGGGCCTTCTTGACCGGCAGAAACGAAAAGCGGTTCCTTTGGACCTCCTGAGAATAGTCAGGGTAAAGAGAGACTGAGGCATTGTCCACTCGATACGGGCCAGACGTCAGGGCATTCTGTAAGAGAAAGTCACGGTCCCT
The DNA here is from genome assembly GCF_964261635.1 of Lissotriton helveticus. NCBI lineage: Eukaryota > Metazoa > Chordata > Amphibia > Caudata > Salamandridae > Lissotriton > Lissotriton helveticus. The sequence continues at coordinate 1,038,467,944 of NC_136068.1, read as the reverse complement.
AAAGTGCAGCAGGTGTGCAACTTCTGGGCGGGGGGGACGACCCAACGCTGGAGGACGGGCTGGCACCCGGTGGGCCCTCTCCAATGTGTAAACTGGCGTCAGATCCTCGGGGGCAACCACGTCACGCAGCCACGTTTCTAAATAAGAGACCCTATCGTCCCCTTTGATTTTTTCGGCCCACCACCCGTATGTTGTTGCACCTATTGCGCCCTTCTGCATCTTCGGACTTCTTCTCCAACTGCTGCACTCTGCGCAATAGGTCGCCCACCATGGCATCCGCCGCCCTCTGGGCCGGTTCCAACGTTTCCAATGTCAGTTTCGTACTCTTGATACGATCAGCGAGCTTGCTATGATCCGCCCGCTGTAAACCTAGGCTCGTCGATACCTGTGCGATATCGTTGCGCAGTGCTTCTTTCGTGTCGGATATAGCCTTAAGGATCTGGTCCATTTGCTGTTGTTGCAGCCCTGTGGCAGGACCTCCAGTCGAGCTCTGTGTCTGACTTATGAGGGAGTCCTCAGCCGGGTCAGGCGGCATCGCTCCCGGTTTCGGGCGTGGTTTCCCCATGATCTAGTCCCAAAACAAGCCTCCAGCACTAAGAACCAAGACCAGGCACCTCCAGCCACACTCTCTGGGTACAAGGATGTGCGCACCAGTCACCCTCCGCTGCTTTCGTGGTCGCAGATGGTCAGCGTCCCCACAGGATGAACCCTCTGCCCGCCGGGCGCAGAATGCGAGCCAGGGCCGGCAGTCACCACCGGCAAGGGCTGCGACGCCACCAGTCTCCTTCCGCGGGCACCTCAGGATGTGGTGTCCTTCCGCTGCATCGGTGGAGCGACCACCGTAGCTGCCCGCTCCCTAGCCGGGCAATCCGCCCAGAATTGTCACCACCACTCCTCCCAATCCTTCGCCAGTCGTACCAAGGACACCCCTGTTGGGGTCCCGCAACCACCTCCAGGAGTATCTGTCAGTCCCAACACTTCTGAAATAGGCCGGTACCTGATATGGAGTCCTACGACGTGGGAGGGGTGAAGGAGGGGGGACAACACCGTCCTTACAGCGCCCTCCAGTCCGTCGTGCCGCTGTCTTTGTCACTCCGGGGTTCCCCCAGTACCATCAATTATCAGCTAACTGGACCTCCAAGCACCAGGACGTGGCATCAGGGAAGGTTTCTCCATTCGGCGCTGAACTGTCGCAGCCCAGGCCCCCCTGAAACAGACATCCAAGGAGCGATGACACAAAGCCGATTTTCAGCCTACCGGGAGGGTCCCACAGTCTCCGTCACCAAGCCCCCGAGTCAGGGTGCAGGCACCGCAGCACATCCCGCCCTCCGGGGCCGCCGACGTCAAACAGCATGGGAGGCCGTCCTCCGCAATGTCGACTCCCGGGCAGCTCCGCTCACCTCGCTTCGTCGGGACTCTGCCAGCGGTCTACTGGCGCTCCAGTCGCCTCCCCAGCAGGCGCCGGTAGCAGCGCGTGGTCCGCCCCCGCTGGTGATTCCGCTCCCGGTGCGGGCAGCACCCGCCTCCCACTGCAATGCCGAGTTCCGCCGCCGTGAAGCCACAACACTGCTCCTCCGGCCTCCCAGTCACGCAAGGCCGGGGATGTGTGGTCTCCCGCAGGCCGCAGGCAAGATGGCCGGTCTCCTCCGGGCGGGGCAACAGTGATCGCCCGCCAAGCAGCAGCCAGAGCCCCCGGATTTCAGCCCATGCAGATCGCAGGCGCCTCTCAACTGCGGGGGGCCCCCTCCAGAGCCACGAGCACCGCCAGGGGGTCTCCAGGACAGGATAATTACCGAGGCCGATACGGAGCTCTCAGCTCACGCGTCCATGCCCGGTAGTGCTCAAGCCACGCCCCCCATGAAACTAGCCCTACTTCTCGGTGAAAAAGGTTCTAAGTGTCAAATTCGTTAAATTTGCCTACGCGTGTTTGTAGTTGAGTGAAGTGCTTTGATTTACTATGCCTTGCAAATTCTATATTTCGACTCTTTTCATTTGTTGTGTACCATTTTAGAATCCAAGCGTAATTTACCAATTCATGCCCTTATATAGGTACAATTCACATTACCCTTATATAGGCATAGAAATCATAGCCACATTTAGACTTAACCCATCCAGTCCAAATACAGGCATGGCTACTTCCACTTGTTCCAAAAAGCCTCAACGATTTCTTGGAAACTCTGCTTCAGCAGTCAGGGACATCCCCTTGCTTGAATATTGATTTGTCCTAGAAATCATGGAGTTTTTAAAGAACTACCATTCCCTTGGGGTTCTTTGATGAGGTTATTATGTTCGACTTTACGTCTAACTAGGCACCTTCAAGGTATAAATATGCCTACTCTTGCCCTAGCAAACGCACGGTGGTTTGGAGCAGCTCCACTATCTACTTGCCCGAGGCAGCTCCCTACAGCAAGTGCCGAAGGAAGTCGACCCTCCAGCTGATGCACTGATCGAGAAGCTGTCCTTTCTCTCGCTGAGAATCCACCTCCTGTGTTTCCAAGCTCCCCTCGCGGGGTGTTGGGAAATCGAGTCCCGAGACAGAGATACCAGACCTCCTTCATCCTAAAACCAAGGTACAGAGCTGATTAGACCCTAAGAGAAATGTTGGTTAGATTCTTGGCAAAGAAAAACTAAACCTATGCTACACCTCACTTACTTCTTCCCACGTACTAGACTTAGGGTAGGTACATTGGGGTAGGCGTATTTTAGAAGCACCAGTTGAGTACTTTTAGCCTTTGTTAATTATGTATGTATTTATCTATGGTTTAGAAACCATACAATGCTTTTACAGTATTATTTTATAATGCTCTTCTTACTGTACGTATACTTTGCAACCAGTAGTATGATTGTAGCAGTTCACTTTACTTGTATGAGAAAGAAGACTGTTGAACAAATCCTTTTATTGAAAACGCCCGTCTCTCTATTTCTCTGCACCTGTGAGGAAACAAAGCATGCACAATTGACTGAGTAAAATATATATCTATTGTTTCCATGACTCTGAAGATCAGTTTTATTCTTGGGGAAACAAAGTTGTCATGTTTATGCGGTTGTCAGAAACGAATCCCTTCTTGTGTATTCGAGAACGTTTCTAGTGACCTCTGAGCTAGCTGGCACTCACAATTAAGTCTAATATATTTGATAGAGACCTAGTCGACCTAAGTCCTATGTCAAATCTATAGGATATATTATTCCAATGCGCAGAACCTATTGGGAATATAGGAACTACACTACATGGCTCCCGACGTTTGGTAAGGCACTAATTTAACGCTAGATACTAGAGCAACTCAGTTGTGCTTTTCTCAGAGACCCCTTTTTCCCGTAAAATACTCCAATAGACGTCTGGAGTGGGTAAAGGGATAAAATATCCGCCATTACTGAGTAGGACGAAAATCCTATGTATTAGTTTTTGGTTTGATTCAACGTTGAATGATACAGTGTTTCAAAATATTGTGCACCTTATCTTTGTCTCTTTGAAACTTGCTCTGCAACTTTCATTAAACAATGTCGCTTAACGGCGAAAATAACAACCGGTGGAGCTGCAGCAACTGCAAACCAACCGGGTTTAGACGTTACCGGTTTCCAAGAAACCGGCCCGGATGCTATAATCATCCCGGAAAACTTAAGGAAAACCATCACTATAAAACTTATAACAAATGGCCTATCACCTAGAGGTGGTAGGGTAATTTTTGTCATAGAGGCACACGAATATCGTCAGACAGAGGTATTCCATTCATGGATAGTCTTCCCTGAAGCAAATGCAGTATTACATGTGTTTCACTTCTACAAAGTAGAGGATAATCCAACGGAATACGTTCCTTTCAAGGACATTGAAATTCCACTAACTTACCAACAGCATCAGCTCTGGTTTAAAGGCGCCCTACAACATCAAAATCACATTACCAGGCTCGGTCCACTAGGTAGACCAGGAGCAACATGGCCGGTATTAGTCAGCTATACACCACATCCTGCCATTGAAGAAATGACATGTGAAGAACTATTAGTTCAACTAAAACAACTAATAAAATCCATAGACAATTGGTTCAATATGTCATGCGGACTCTAACAGTCCAGCCTCCTATAAGAATTCTACAACCAACCCCTCACTGAGGGAACACGAATAAAATTACACCACAGACTATACAATCAGTCAAATTACCTGTAAAAAGGGAACAAATCCCATTCTGGATAGCTCAAAAAATTACTCATATCAAGGCAGTATTTCCTGATAGTACACCTCATGAGAAACACAGAATTTTAGCAATCTGTTTACCAATGGGGATCGCACCACACCTGGAGGACTGCGACACTTGGGGTACAGTCTTTGCTGTAATCTACACAAAAACACATGGTGTTCCATCTATGGCGGTGATACCAGACGTCTTGAAACAGATTCAAAATTAATACGGGGCAGAGCCTGCTTTATATCTGGGTATGAAATTACTGAAAGATTTCAAACAGGTCTTATCTATAATATTAGCTAATATCAAAGGTGAAGCAGCATCAGTGGCGATCCGCCAAAAAATAGGAGAAATTGATATAACTGAGCAACCATATGAACTGGCCAGAATAATTGAAAAATCCTATGAAGTACTAGGTAAAGATAGTTTGGGTGGGAAACCAGTAAAGCCACAACTAACAGAAAGTCCTGAAAGGTCTTTATTAATAACACTCTCACTACTCCTAAAAAGAAGTGAGAAAATACGAAACAAACTTCTAATGAGAATCGTTCTCAAAGTGGTATAACCTCAGGAATAGGGATAATTTGAGAAAACCTGATAGATATCAAGATACTGATGCACATTCCTCTCGTACCATTCAGACTTCCTCACAGAAATCGGAAAGAAGAGCACGGTCAGAACACAAGGAAGAACGCGTGAAGTCCAAAGACGATCAACACGTTCCAAAAAGTAAGAAAACCTAATTCACCAAAAAGAAGGTAGCAGGTCTAAAAATCAGACATGCCGAGGATCTTGAGGACACAACTCAAGAACAGGGAGTGGACCCAGACAATGCTGGACAGCGCAGCAGAAGTCACCATAGCTCGCAAGACCTTGAAGGATCATCTGGAGACAGTGGACTTGAATGAGTACATTCAAGTGAAAACAGCTGATTCCAGGATTAGTGTACCCCATAAGTTATATGAGGTACCACTCCGGATGGAGGGGGACATAACTAGGAAAATAGGAGCACTCTTTTGGGAGAAGCTCTCTAAGGGTTATGACATTCTTCTAGCTGAAAAAGACTGCCCACCAAAATTTGTCAGGGAGTGCTCACACGGTGAAGACATCATTATGCCAGCCTTCTCGAATCATATTCCAATTCACTTAAAATATACCTATGCCAGAAAATGGGCTGTAGCCCAGACTCCAGCATTATACAAAAATCATGTGGGATGGGATGAATATTCTCCTCACCACAAAATCCAGTTGAAATCACAACCATCTGCACAGAGGCAGTATCCTGTTAAGCAAGAAGCTAAAAAACAGGTCAAGAAGATCTTAGCACAACTTGAATATCAAGGGGTGATTGAAACATGCACCTCGCCCATGAACAATCCTTTTTTTCCTGTCTCCAAACCAGACAATACATATTGTCTAGTTTTAGACTACAGACATTTAAACTCTTGCTGCAAAATCTTTGCAGTACAAAATGCACACAGTGCAGCACTAATGAATAACATTGTACGTAAAAAATATAAAACCAGATTAGATATTTCTAACGGTTCCTTCTGTCAAAACATTGCATCTGAAAGCAGGAACTTGACCGCTTTCTCAATTATGGGGACACAGCGTCACTTCTGTCGTCTCTACCAGGGATTCAAGAATAGTCCAGGATATTTTCAGCCAGAGTAACAGAGTTACTACAAACGTATGATGATGAGGCATTATCTTATGTCAATGACATCTATCTAACAGATGATGATTTGGACAGGCACTTGAACAGAGTGAATACCATTATACTTGGATTCGCTTCTGAAGGGTACAAATTTAACTTTAAGAAATCAAGAATTGCCTACCTCAACGTCCTTTTTCTGGGATATGAGTTATCAAGTGAAGGCAAAAGCCTGGCAGCCAACTTTTTTAGAAAAGTGTGTGCTGCTCCAACCTCCAAAAACGCTGAAAAACTTCCAGTCAATTCTAGGTTTCCTGAATTTCGGAAGAACATACATTCTAAACTACACAGAAAGGGTTAAAATTCTCTACGAATTAATCAAACCTGATTTCAAGACTACTAATTGGACTCAAAAACACACAGAAATTTTGCGTTCAGTGCAAACAGACATGTTAGCAACATCACATTTACAGACACGAGTAAACGTATGCAACCTTGTAATCAGAATAATCCCAGGAAGATGCGGATTAACGTACTTAACCTTTAATGAAGGTGAAAAAGTACCAATTGCTTACAAATCACACTTGTACACACAAGCTGAAATGAAATTCACTTCAACAGAAAAAATTCTGACAGTGGTTCAAACTGCAGTAGCAAAAGAGAGAGCACTCGCACAGGGTAAACGCATAATGGTCGTTACTACTGTACCTGCCTTGGAGGCAGTGACAAAAGCAAGCATTCCGAATGCAAAGGCTTTACATCCAAGATGGATACAATGGGTAAACTCTCTTGCTGCAACATTAGTTGAATACGTTTGCCTTATTTGAAAACACAAGAATTTCTACAATACAAACAAGAATGTCCTCTGCCAACTGAGATTCTACCTCTAGAACAGTACGAATGTATAATTTATACAGAGGATCAGCACATCCCGCAAATGGGGGTAAATAAGCCTATAGTACTGCGTGCGCGATTGTTAAAGGTCGCTGGCGCGATGGTAAATTCAGACCTATGGTCACAAAAACACAATCTCTCGGGGACTGTACAGCTCAGTGAGCTGAACTACAGACTTTTAAGATGGCGCTTGAAAATACCGACCGCAAATTCCCCACACCCATAGTGTGCGATTCGTATTACTGCGTTCAATCTTACAATGAATACTTGTAGAACTGGGTTCAAAATGTTTTCAAAGATGCAAAAGGTGGCACAATCAAGCATAAGTTGCTTTGGGAACAAGTAGTTCAATTACAGAAAGAGCTAAAAAGACTCACGTGATTCATACACTGAGTCATCAGTGTGATGGCGTTCACGTTGCAGGGACTTCATTGGCTGATGAAGCCGCGAAGGCAGCTGTGCAAACGGCTTCCGTAGCTGCAATCACTCGTTCGAAAACAAAAATAGACAGCAAAATAATGCAGGCTGTCGCCGCTTCCAATAAAGACAGCGGTAAAACTTTACCACAAGGCTTTCCTCTCAAGTACTCATATATAACTGATGTAAATAATGTCCCTTTTGGGGGGAAGGATAGAGTAATTCCAAACATGGAACATAGATTAGGACTAATCTTAGCAGCACATGAAAGGGCTCGCCTCTGCACACGCAGGTGTTTCCCCCACAGTGTCATTATTAAAACAAAGATACTGGTGGCCATGCATGAGGAAACAGACCAGAAACTATGTTTTGGAATGTGAAATCTGCCAGAAAATGAAGGTTTCAACAGTGAAACTCCCGCTGCAGACGCCCCTTTTAATTTCAGATAAACCATTAGCATGTGTTTACCTGGACCACTGTGGTCCCTTACAGAGGGATGGTAACTACAAATATATCATGGTCGCAGTGGATTCCTGCTCAAGATTCATTTGGATGTGGCCTCAGCGCTCGGCTGATGCCCAAATTGTTATAAAAGATTTGTGAGTCTTTATCGGGACATACAAAATCGGCAGGCTACATTCTGACCAGGGTCCTGCGTTTAGCTCCAAAGCTTACAAGGAGGCCATGGCCAATCTGGGCGTTGCATTGCGGTATTCGAGTCCATTCCATACTGAGGGAAATTCTGTAGTGGGAAGAAAAAACGGGGACATAAAGCAATCTATAACAGCTGGGGTAGTAGGCTCGGGTGACGGATGGGTCAAACATCTAATAAGTGTCCAACGTGGTTTAAATAATCTGCCAAGAAATTCTCTGGGTGGAATCACTCCATATGAAATCCTTTTTGGTACTAGAATGCTTGTCCAGGATTTTGATTGTCACACTTCAGTGGTGGAACAAAAACCCTTTGATATTAAAGACCGTTTGGCTGTTTTGCAGGACTTAAATGAGAAAAGGAGAAGTCAAAGCAACATAATACAGAAGCCAATGACCACTGAAGGAGAACCACCGTCCCAGCAAGGCCTGTCTAGATTCCAAAGATTGGGGATCTAGTCAGAGAAAAGATCGCGGATAAGAAGGAATTTGGGTCTTCTTACAGAAAACCAGTATCTGTCCTAGCAATCCACGGATCAAGAACAGTGTTACTGCTGCCCCTTGCTGGAAGGAAGGAGAACAGGTTTGTGTCCATCGACCTGGTAAAACCACACCATGTGGCCAATAATAAGTATAGGCCAAGTGGACTCCAAAGATGTAGCAGAAGACCAAATCTTGATACTAATCAAGAGGTTCAGACTGAGAGACTGATAACATTTGAAGACTCTGGAGCACAAAACAAAGGACTAAGCAATAAAGCTATGGAACTTGTGCCTCTTGAGACCCAATTAACAGTTCGTCAAGACACTCCTGTCTACAATGATGTAGCATCTGACTATACTAATATGACAAAGGATCCGGTAGCCCCAGTGATTCCAAAAAATCCTGATGCAATTTCCACAATTGACAGAACAGCCTCTGGCTATTTCATGAACTTTGATACGTTTTCTGAGGATCCCAGTGAGCCTGAAACGACGCCAGCAAATAAAACCTTTAAAGATCAAGTAACAGAACTATTTCAGCAACTTGAAAACACGTATCTGGTTTCACCATGGGTTGAATTTTTGGATTGTGCTAGGCGCACTTTTTCTCCTACTTTGGCTAATCTTGGTATTAATTTTGGGGATGCTGATAAATGGAAGATATAGTAAAATGGACACAGCAAGTAAGAACATCAACTTGCTCCTCAAGCCACACAAATCATCTCACCGTGAACAAAGAGACTTGACATCAGTGAACATCACAGCCGTTCCTATACCTGGTGATATAGCATGGGACAGAACTGATTGTGACATCTTTGGCCCTGCAGAACTGTTAAAGATTCTACATCAATTCAAGGTTTCCTAGAGTGACTTTGTTTCGCCCAGAACATTTTCTGATGATTGGGACTTTAAGACTGTTAATAATATGATGTCAGACTTAGAGATGTATGCTAAATTTACAAAGCATGACTACTTAGAAGGTTCATCAGATTATGCACAAATGTATTGTTATAATCATTATGGCCATCATTACTTGCACAAATCTGCAAACCCTAGGAATGTTTATACTTTCAATCAATGGGAACATTACATTGTCCAACACCTCCGAAGGGTAGCTCAAATTGTTTTTATGAAAAATGTCCATACTTCTCAGGTTTTAATGTCTCAAATGCAGAAACATTTTACTTTAAACATGTTAATAAGACAGGAATGAAATGTATGTTGACTAATACTAAGCACATTTATTCTTCAGCCTTTTATGCCCAGCTGTCCTCATTAGGTTTCGACTTTTGGAGTGACAACATAGAAACAAAAACTGTCTGGGGATCAAAAGACTGGCAGGTGAAGGGAATAGAAGCTTTATTGGCCTGGCCAAGATGAAAGATTTGAACAAACCGTCTATACCTACACCTGATAGCAAAAACACTTCAGAAGGAGGGGTAGACGTAAAAACAATTTTACTTAAAAGCAGAACTGATCCTGATTCAAAAAAATTGTTAATCTGGCCCACAGACACGAATAACTCAAGATAGATTCCTGAACAAGACACAAGGGTTTACAATAACTAGGCCAGATCCAAGATATGTCCAGAGACAACATCCAGGGATAGTAACAACATACAGTATAGGAAAACTGTGCCTTGAGGGGCTACAAAAATCTACACTTACAGAGGTTAAACAACACTTATCTTTACTTAAAGATGGCGTTAATTTAAGGGACTTCTTACAAGGTTCGGCGAAACGGCGTCATAAACGTTTCATATACGCAGGTATATACGCCATTTATAATGAAGCTTGGAAAGCAACACAGGCAGAGACTGCAGAAAGAATACGAGAAATTGATCGTATTAATTTAGAGAAAGCACTCTCTGTAGTTGACAATGGGTTAACGACCCTGTCATCCAGAATTTATTCTTTGGACAGCATAGTATCCTCTGCCATAGACATAATAGAACAGGTCTTGCTCATGCTACAGAATGGACAGTCGCAATTACGTTCTATAATGCTTTTAGGCTGGACGTTACAAAATCTTCGTTCTATATATGTGCCATGGTGTCTAATCAACACCACGTCATTGTTTTCTGTATTTAACCTTACAGATAAACAAATCACTCTGGCACAAAGAGGAGCAGACTATAAGGTGCTGAGCATTGAAAAACTGGAAATATTACCTATAACTGTTTCAGAAAAACCTGCAACAGAATGGCTAATACACAAGATAATCACTCTGCCTGTCACAATTTTCAATTTTCAATACTGTTTGAAACATATACCAGTTGCCGTGTATGAAAGGTTGGGTGAGTATACATAAAGTTAACCTGGGAATTACCATACACACACAGATGTTGGAGTGGGGGAAAAGAAGTATTTCTTAGTGGTACACAATGTAAAAGCACACTGAGCGGGACACTTTTATGTCAGGGTCTTAATTTACATGGAGCCTGTGATGGTTCTTCAACCAACTTATCCTGCCGCCTGCAAGGTTCTCCAGCAGCAGTGATAGATCCAATTTTTAGGCAGCTTTCTAACGGGAGCTATATAATGTTGAATGATCACAGCTATTGTGGCATGTAGCCAGGAACAGCCTATCTCGTAACTGTGTCAGCCAGGGTCACTTGTTGTATGCAAGTATTGTTTCCTAAAGCTAAGACAGACGGGGAGTCGCCGTTATTGCCTTCACTGAACATCTCTTCTATTCGAATTGATACTTTAAGAAGAATGAAAGCCATTCTTTTACAAAAAACTGTGCCACTGACCTCGTCCAAAGAGACGTATGAACTACAAGTTGCAAGGTCCTCTGCAGAGATACATGCCCTTTTATCCACAAACTACCCCGTACATTTCGTAGAAATGTTAGGTCATATCTTAAACATGTCTGATACCAGTGGTATTGTACATGTATTTTAGACAGTTTTTTTTTTTACTGTTAGCACCATTTGAAGCAGTCCTCAGCATTTTTCCAAACTTTGTGCACTCTGTGTTCGGCGGCCTGCCTCTCATTTTGGGACTCGTAGCAGGAATACTATTCTTGTTCCTTCTGCTCCGATATGGCAAGTCCGGTCAGCAGCAACAACCAGATTACCATAGAGAACACTCTCCTGGCAATGAAGTGTCGTGAGCGCATGATACCGATTCTGGGCCTGGCACGTTTAAGAGACCTGAATACCACGTGATTCCTATCATTCCTACCAATCTGGCAAGCTTGCATCTTACCTGTTCTACGATGCCTGCTATGTGGAGAATAATGCGTGTTGGACATCTGTCTAACACTTCCATCAGCACTGCCAATGGATGTTGATACTTTGCTTTGTTCAGTAACGGCCCATGCATCATGTTGCCCCCTGCGGCTACCAATCCTGATGACGGCATTCATTGAGATCTCACAGACGCAACCTGCTGACAGTGAGATACGTGGATCGACAGGCACACAGGTACCATCTCCATCTCTGATGAACATTGCTAATGCGGCTAACGCTGACGGCGATGCTTCACATTTTTGTGCTATCGGTTTACTTAATGAAGTGGTCCAACTTTCACCTACTGTGGTAGACGATTTCTTTGCCAGCTTAGAAGATTTGATGTTTTCTCCAAACAACGAGAATGACTTTTGAAGTTAGCACACAGCGATCTATGGGAATCTATATTCGACCTTCACTTTTCAAAACAAAACTTCCAACTTTCGAACTCTATTTTTCTGCGATTTTACTTTTTCCAAAACTGAATTTTTTTTTGGCACAAAGTAATCTGCTTAAAGTAGAACTATTGTTAGAGAAAAATAATTCTTTGAAACACTTCCAAGTGACAATATTTGACCATGTCCACAACCTAAACAGTTTATCTATTCTGTCATGGAATGGTCTCGACCTTTCTTCTGTATTTAAGAGCCATTTCATAAATGTTATTTCATGCCTCATTCTGAAAAGCATTTTTTTTCCAAATGTCACATTACATGCTTTGAATGAAAATATTGCTTTTTAAATGCGTACAGCACAAATGCTCATCTTTCGGGTACAAGCCATTTCAAATACATTATATGTATTTTGGGAGGGATTTTACACATCATGCTTTAGATATGTTTAAAAAGCTTAGAATTTAGTAATATGGAACATAATAAAGTGGAGTGGGTGTTGTGTAGCATTTTAGAATCCAAGCGTAATTTACCGATTTATGCCCTTATATAGGTACAATTCACATTGAATTTATATAGGCACAGAAATCATAGCCATATTTAGACATAACCCATCCAGTCCAAATACAGGCATGGCTACCTCCACTTGTTCCAAAAAGCCACCACGATTTCTTGGAAAACTCGGCTTCAGCAGTCAGGGACATCCCCTTGCTTGAATATTGATTTGTCCTAGAAATCATGGAGTTTTCAAAGAACTACCATTCACTTGGGGTTCTTTGATGACGTTATTATGTCCGACTTTACGTCAAACTAGGCACCTTCAAGGTATAAATATGCCTACACTTGCTCTAGCAAACACATGGTGGTTCGGAGCAGCTCGACTATCTACTTGCCCAACGCAGCTCGTTCAGCAAGTGCCTAAGGAAGCCGACCCTCGAGCTGACGCACTGATCGAGAAGCTGTCCTTTCTCTCGCTGAGAATCCAGCTCCAGTGTTTGCAAGCTCCCCTCGCGGGGTGTTGGGAAATCGAGTCCCGAGACAGAGATAGCAGACCTCCTTCATTCTAAAACCAAGGTACGGAGCTGATTAGACCCTAAGAGAAATCTTGGTTAGATTCTTGGCAAAGAAAAACTAAACTTATGCTACACCTCACTTACTTTTTCCCACGTACTAGACTTAGGTTAGGTACATTGGGGTAGGCGTATTTTAGAAGCACCAGTTGAGTACTTTTAGCCTTTGTTAATTATGTATGTATTTATCTATGGTTTAGAAACCATACAATGCTTTTACAGTATTATTTTATAATACTCTTCTTACTGTACGCATTATACTTTGCAACCAGTATTATGATTGTAGCAGTTCACTTTACTTGCATGAGAAAGAAGACTGTTGAACAAATCCTTTTATTGAAAACGTCCATCTCTCTATTTCTCTGCACCTCTGATGAAACGAAGCGTGCACGATTGACTGAGTAAAATATCTATCTATTGTTTCCACGACGCTGAAGATCAGTTTTATTCTTGGGGAAACAAAGTTGTCATGTTTATGCGGTTGTCAGAAACAAATCCCTTCTTGTGTATTCGAGAAAGTTTCTAGTGACCTCTGAGCTAGCTGGCACTCACAATTAAGTCTAATATATTCGATAGAGACCTAGTCGACCTAAGACCTACGTCAATTCTATAGGATATATTATTCCAATGTGCAGAGCCTATTGGGAAAATAGGAACTATACTACACATTGTGATGTCTAAATGTGCAGTCTATTTTTAAAAACTGGTGTTAGATTTTTGAGTACCTTGTTGATTTCTTTTTCAATTGTTTTGGTGCTGTTTAACTGCTTTACACTTGGTCTGTTGTGTAAGCTTGCTACTCAAAGTCACAGCTACCCAGTGTTGAGCTAAAGGTTTGACAAATGAAACCTACTGGTTCTTAAGGGGTTGATAACTGTATTACACAGTGAGGTCGCACAACCACACCATATAATACACCTCATTTCCTCACAAGAATAACCCAATAATTGGAGTTAAATGTAACCCCTGCATCAAAGTGGTTGGTGTCATTAGAATGGGGTCTTTATCTGGGGGGGAAATGGTGGGTGGCACTCTTGTAGTCCCACTTGTAGTCATACAGTAACACTTCTCCCAGAGTTACTAGTAACTCCAGGTAGCTATGAGTAACAGATGAGGCCCTAACTGTCCAGGAGCAAGGAGAATAGGCCTCACTATTGTTGGTTTCACCCTTTAGTTTTAAAACAGTTCTTTTCACAAATATGTTTCTTTGTTACAAATCAGATTTAACAATATTTCAAATAAGGCATGAGTTATTTAATCAACTAAAAGTTCGTTTCTTGGTTTAATTTTTAAAATGCTATTTATTTTTATGTTGACTATAGTTTTATATTTGTTTCTCGATGTTGTATGTGCTAACAGTGTTGCTGTCTTTGTCATTACTAAATCGTATAGCTCCAAACCATAGAGTATGTCTCCACAGTGATAAGAGAATGATTAGACCTCTGTGTAGATGCCGTTGACAGAACCCCTGCAAATTAGAAAGAGAGAGTCAGGTAAACACAGAAGTTTGATGAGAGCACACACTCTTTGTTTATACATCTAGAAGCAAACATAAAATGTCTACAAGATGAACCCAGGTGTGTAGGGTCAGTATCTTGAAGATCAGTGCACCACCACAGCCAGTAGCGTAGCCAGTGTGTCATGGGCCCAAAGGAAAGAAAGGGAACGGGCACCCTTGCTGCTGCTTGAACTGTGAAATACAGCAATAATCAGGATTAGATCAACCACTCGGGCCAGTGGGCCCTGGTGCCACTGCACTTGATGCACCAATGGAAGCTACGCCCCTGACTGAAGCCAGTGAGGTGCAACCAGTGGTGAAGACGGTTCATCTACATAATAGGGCCCTACATTACAAAGGAGGAGACTGGAACTATTGTGGCACACCTGAGGGGGTCTGTTCAGCGGGATCATGAGAGTAGAGGCACACAAAAAGAGATGAAAAATTGTTAGTCGGTCGAGGATTCATATATTTCTGTCTGTCACATGACATTGAGGCAAGAACTGCACCTGATAGAACAAAGACCTACTCACTCGCCATGGAGTTTGCGGCCTCCCTGTTGTTCTTGGAGAGCCTTAAAATGGGACGTGGGGGAAAGAGTTATGATATTTGCTCAGCTGGAAGCCTCCAGAGACTTTTTCATCAGCCAGGGAGTGGCTGTTGATCGTAATGAGGAGGGTGGCACTTCCGCTGCCCCCCCACACCTCACTCCTGAAGGAATAAGAAAAGGCACTTGCTTATTTGGTTATTCCGACCTCCTTTCCTGTATTTAGGGGTGAAATGTGAGATCCTACGCAGAATGTGGAGTGAGGTCTACTTAGCTATATAACATACTGTGGAGCAGATTTACAAGAAGGTGCCGCAGCATGGCACTGCATGCCCTTTCCTTTGGCTGTGCCACGCTGCAGCACTTTCAGAGCACAGGAATGCAACATATTTACAATGATATGTTGCATTCCTGTGCTTTCCCCTGCGCTGGTGCACAAACAGCTGCCATGTGCTGGCGTAGGCACCCTTGCACCTTGGTGCAAGGATGCCTGCGTCATGGGAAGATTGCTTTTGTGCAAGGAAAGGGCCCCTTCCTGCACGAGAACAATCACTACAGGCATTTTCCTCTTTCAATGTGTGCTGTAGAATGCAGCACCCATTGAAAGAGGAAAAACTTGAGGAAAAATAAAAAAATTCTCCTCATTGCACCTCGCTACACCACCCGCTACACCACCCCCAGGGTGGTGTAGCATACTGACGCATTTCGAGATTTACGAATCCCTCTAAATCTGGAAATGTGTCTGGTTCCATAGGTGTTGCGTGGGAACACCGAGCGCAACACCCATGGATCGCCCCTTTCACGCAAAGTTCCGCGTGTAAATATGGGGCAGAGAAATATGCTGCCAGTGCATCACAAAAAGTGATGTACTGGCAGCGCAAGGGGCTTGTAAATCTGCCCCTAAGTTTGTTTCTTTTACGGTGTTTCCACTGCCTCATCACACCATCTCCCCTAACTAGCTGGAGGTATTTCTGGTTAGAAGAGTTCCATTTTGGTGTTGTTTTACAGTGTTGTGCTCCTCAGTGCTGGAATTGTAAAAAAAAATATTCTCTGATCCCATAAAATGAGGGTAAGGGTGCGGCAGCGGGACGGGTGGAGTCACAATTGGTGGAGTCAGAAAAGCGAGTCTGACAGTCAACTAATACTTTTATTTTCTGAAAACTGTGCTAAAAAGAAATTGGCAACACGGACAACTGTGACACTAAGGGCCTGAATTAGAACTTGGAGGATATGATTCTCCTTCACAAATGTGAGGGATATCCGTTCGCGGTATTAGAAGTGCATTGTATCCTCTGGCACTTGTAATAGGGCGGACTGGATATGCGTCATGTTTGTGACGGAGAATCCCATCCGCCAAGATTTGAATCAGGCCCTAAATCTGGTCTAGCTTTTTTACTGGCCGCAAAGAGGGTCCTTTTTAAAAACAAATCTGATGGGTTAAGGCGCCGGGTGCAGAGATCTTTGTGTGCCCAGCAATTTTCAGAGGATAATAATTTTAGTAACTGTGGTGGTTAATACAGTTGCTGGAGAGGTCTGTTTTGACACATAAAGTAGCATAGAGGGCTAAGGTGCCTGCTGTGCAAAAAGCAGATCACAGATTTGTATTTCATGTAAATACCTTGGTGGGTTACGCCTCTTGTCATGAAGCTCCTTTTATTATTTGAAGTTCTTAAGTTGCAGTCATTCTAAACATATCACAGTGAACTATGAAATAGAATCAAGAAGCTGCATGAAAACAGCAAGGCATCGGTTTAGCACCAAATTATATTTTTCTCAATCACTTTAATTTCTAGGGTTTCTGAAAAGGGTTTCTTATGGTAATACTAAAGTCTTATTAGTACAGGGAATATCAATCACTGTGTCAAGTTTTAAATCTTCACTTTGTGTTTCTCCAGATCATGCACGCTTAACATATAATGCCTACCAGTATGGGCGATATGTGACTCCTGCGACGTGTAACCCTCATTAATTTATGTAAAATATTTCCTATACATAGATTTACACTTTTGTACGATTTATTGTCTCTGTATTCTGTGTTTGTGTACAAGTGTGCATGTGTGTGTGTGTGTGATGTAAAGCGCTGTAACACCCTAGCTTATCAATGGCAGTGCTATAAAATAATTTAAATAAAAAATTAATTAGTAAGTGCTATTTAAATTGTCATTAGTGTAATTTCTCATACATATTCATCTGACATTCTTACAGTGTATGCATATCTCTTCCATACAAGGGTTGAACATATTCAACAACCTGCTTCCAAATCATAGTTTCTCCTGGGTGCTTGTGTCATCTAGTTGTTAGGCTCCAGATAGCTCCCAGCGAGGATGATAGCCAGCTAATGGCACTTTAAATGAGGGCTATGTTTTAGGACAGCTGAAAGTGAAAATACGAAGTGCCCCTCACTCCCTACAAGTTGCTGCTGCTCTGAATGGAAAGCAGATAACATGCAAGCACCGCAGAATGTGTCCCGGTGTCAGCAAAGTACACATGGACAAATTCAACATATTTCACTGAGGCCAGCCTGGATCTCTGATCTGCCTCAATCACTGCTGCCGGATCCGGGATCCAGTTGGAACACCCTCATTTCCTGCACTGGTGCTCATAATACTCATCATACATTTATAGTGTATCTTGGACCCTCATTTTTTCAGCACATAGACACAGTGAATGCTGATGTTTGTGAAACATCTGTATGCTGTCATTGTGTTGGTGAATCGTTAAAAAAAAATCTTAAATTAAAAACAACAATGGAGTGATGGTGACTGACACAGCTTCTAAAACCTTGACCGTGACCTGACTAGACACTGTCCTTAATGTGCCTATTTTCAAAGAATGGAGGAAATCAAAATGTGATGCGTAGATTGCTCGATCTCAGCCACTGGTAATTCCTCTCTGCTATAATTCCCTCGTCAGTGCAATGCCTTAAGCGGGATGAGTATGCCCAGACGTGGGTCCTGTGCTCACTGTGCAATAGGACTCAAGCTGCACCTTACTGATGTAATGTAACATGGATTTGAAGAGCACGAAACTGAGAGGGTATCCAGGCGCTGGTAAGTCTCAAGTAGGGTGAAGCCAGTCTTGGGTAGCATGACCAGGCATCCCAGATTTGCCTGGTGGACAGTCCTGGGCTTTGATTATCTGTCCCAGCAGATTTCAGTAAGTTAAGCACTTGTCCTGGGTTCTAAGAGAGGTTCCAGTGAACAAGCTTTTATGAGTTCCAGTGCAGGAATAGATACCAGTCTTTTCAGAAAGCAATTTAATTAGCACTTATGATAGTCTGTGTAATAGCTGCATTTAATATATTCCCCTTAGTGCCTCTGTGCCTGTGTTTACTACATTGGTGAGCTCTCTCTTTTAAGTCATTCTGCACCCCTGTACAATCTGAAATTGTAGTCCTACCTTTACTTTTGTGAAATCTCCTGGTTCGAGTCTAAAAATCTGGTCACCCTAGTCTTGGGTTGCTTGTGCTCCTGCTCAGAGGGAACCTGGCCAGGCAGTTCAGCCTGGACTCTCATTTAGAGCAGAAACAAGGCTGAATTTTATATGGCTCACTGACGTGGCATGGATGGCAAAAAACAATGGACTGGACTACAGCCCAAAACTTTCCAGTGGCTGAGATTAATTCAAGGCTTCCATACGTCACTTTTTGTATAGCTTAATATTTTTAAACAATTACTTGTGGTACATGTCATTGCATCCAATAAGGTTTTTGATTCTAATGTCATTGCCACAATCTGAAGAGCAGATATTTACATTTTGCATTAAATATACTTGTTCAGCTTCATACTTGGCAACTGAGCTACAGTTTTCTTTGTGACTGAATTTGTGCCTTTGAGCTTCAAAGGGAGAGTAGCTGCTCCCATTGTGACATTTGAATGTGGTTAAGGGAGCGGCTCTATTGGCCACCTTTGTGAACCTCTTGTCTTTGTTAGTGGGTTTGTTTCTGAACCTTCCTTTGTGCTCAGGATCTGAGATGTCAGTTTTTTTGAAGGCAGCTTATTCAGGGCTGGAAGTTCATATTACTTTGGTAACTGTTTCAGTCTGAAGTGTTGTTGCTAAAGGTGGTCCGGTGCTTCTTTTGTTTTAGCTGTGTTTTCCATATTGTATTATTTTTTGGGTGAAGTCAATATTTCAGATGTGTTGGTAAACGTAAAGGATGTTTTTGGGACACAAGTAGGAGTGGCTACTTTCGCTAGGGCTGTTAGATGCTTATGAGTTGGTATTATGCTGGAGTTTGTATTGTGGTCCTTCTGTGGATAACTTCATGTTTATTCTGTTTAGCCTGTTGTAACTATCGTTGGATAGCGTAAAGTGTTGTGTGTCGTGAATCTCTGACAAAATTTCGATTTCACTAAAATCGACCTACACAAATATCGTGTCTTAAATATAGATTACAATTACATCGACATCCTATACTTATTTATAAATTTACTAAAACATCAATCTCACTATATCGATATACAAAAATCTCGATTAAACTAATTTCGATCACACTTATATCGAAATACAAAATATCGACAGTCATTAATATACATACCACAATACAATAACATCGATTACCAAAATATAGACATCAATAATATCGACATTACCTAAATATCGACTTTTCTAAATCATTCTTACAGTTTATAGAAACATTATACACATTAAATAAATTAACATTATACTATTAAATAACTATATATCTCAA
The DNA here is from genome assembly GCF_964261635.1 of Lissotriton helveticus. Classification (NCBI taxonomy): domain Eukaryota; kingdom Metazoa; phylum Chordata; class Amphibia; order Caudata; family Salamandridae; genus Lissotriton; species Lissotriton helveticus. The sequence continues at coordinate 1,038,448,239 of NC_136068.1, read as the reverse complement.
AAAAAATATTATTAAATTACTAAATGTATGGTAACAATTAAATATTACATTTGTTATATGTACACATATTTATTTTATATTATAAATGTTTTAAAGCTATACTATTTAATTATATTATATTTAAAATACTTACTAATAAACAAATTATCTAAACAAACATTCAATTCAGCAAATTAAGCTATTAAAATTAAAAAAATTCAAACTAACCAATAGGAACTGTTTTCTATGCTTCTAACCAATCACAAACTAACACTAATTAAACATACCCTATAAAAAGAGCTACAATTAAGACTCAAAAACCAGCAGAAATTATTCAGCTTCAAGGAGAAATGCACTTATTTCTACTACTCTAAATATTGTTCTCATACGAATATACTACAAATCACCTAAAAGTAAGTAATGTTATGTTTCAGTATAAAATGTTACATTATTTGCAACCTGCCGTTCATTCTAACTATCTAAAACTGCTTTTCTATCTATCTCTACATATATCCTAAACAGATTCAAGGTTAACAAACAGATGAACATTTTCGAGAAAAGTACAACAACAAATTTGAAAAGTAAGTTTATTAAATTACCTTTTTAAACACTAAATAAATGCCAAATCAATAATAAAAATGTTATAACTAACTCATAAATTCCTACTTAAATGTCTAATTTTTGTTTTTTATTAAACACAGTTTTCAAAGACTTACAATGTGAAATGCTTGTTTAAAATTTTTTTACTTCTATTATAAAAACTAAACAAAACATTCATCATACCATTACTTTTTTCCACAGATACCTTTACTAATTAAAGCTGCAACATAACAACAAACATCCTACCATCAATAACTAAAAATTAAAAATAGGTAAGCATCGAAAACATGCCCAAGTACTAATATTTGTATTTTAAACACTCACAATGTTAATATTTAACTGTTTGTATATTTAAAACAGGTTTTTCTTTAAATGATATATACATCCAAATAAATGTTGCAAACGTTTTCATAATAAAACATTGTACCTTAGCAAATGTGTAATAAAAATACACATATAAACATTCACTAAAATATGCTTCATTTTTTTTCAACAGACCACTACAATCTATTAAAGCATCAATCAACAAAAAGATCTCCTTTGAAAATATACTACTTTGGAATAGGTAATTACCCACAAATGTTACATACTTATTTTTTTCTCTTCTAATAAAATGACTATTTCTAATAATATTTAATACACCTTTTCTAGATTTAAGAAACCAACAATGACAGAAGATGCAAGATTTATCTCATCTCAGAAAGGGAAATATTTGTTATGCTATATGGGGTATACTTATACTCAGGAAAAACAAAAAGACCTCAAAGTTAACTGGAAATGTACTAAGTATTATTCCAACAAATGCTATGGTCGTGCAACAACCAGAGAAACAAGTGTGATTAATACTACTGAACATAACCGTCCACCTAACATCTCTGAAATAGAGGTTAGATCTACTCTAGACAATATTAAGGAATTAAGCAAAACCTCTGACTTACCAACTAGTGTAATACTTAAGGAATTAATACCTAGAGTACCTAGAGAGGCAAGAGGTCAGTTACCAACTATAGCTGCTATAAAAAGAACTATTGCTAGAACCAAAAAATCTAGTAGACCAACAATAGCAACACCTAAAACTTTTGAAGAGGTCATAATTCCACCTGAGCTTACCATAACTCATAATGATGATCCTTTTATCTTCTACGACAACAACAACAAAGATAAAAGGATAATAATGTTTGCAACAAACACCAACCTAAAAAAATTAACCGATAGTCAAACATGGATGATGGATGGCACTTTTAGTATATGCCCTAAACCATTCTATCAATTATATACTATACATGGCCAATTCCACAATACCTGCATACCATTCATCTATTGTTTGTTACCAAACAAACAAACTTCTACATACACTGAAATATTAAACAAAATCAAAGAAGAAACAAGAGACTTCTTTCCCCTAAAAATTATAATTGACTTTGAACAAGCAATGATAAATTCTATCCTTAAAATATATCCACACACATCCATACAAGGATGTTACTTCCATTTTAACCAATGTATATGGAGAAATTTGCAAAAATTAACACTTAGGTGTCGATTCCGATCCGGTAAAATGTGCTCCGAATGGTCGTACGGAGAGTTTTTTCCCCGTACGAATCGTATCCGTAGACGTCCCGTACGTACGATGAAGTACGATCCGTACTAGGTGCCGAACTCCGTACGAGTCGTACAGGACTCCGTACGACTCAAATCTCCATACGAATCTCACTCGGAACCCGCTGTACGCGACATCGCGGCACGTTTTTACGACCCAGCAAGTACGATTCGTGTCGGGTATGCGCGTACGACCCTTTTCCTACGGGAGCCGAAAACAGTCGTAAACGCAGAGTTCGCGCCGAAACAGGTACGGAACGCCCCCCCCCGGGTACGGCACGTACCCCCCATGATCGCAGGGGTACGCGGCGTACCCCTCTGGTCATGCGGGGTACGTGCCGTACAATAAGCGTACATGGGGTACGCACCGTACCCCATGTACAGTGGGTGTATGGCACGTACCCCATGTACGCTGGGTGTACGGCACGTACCCCGCATGACCAGAGGGGTACGCCGCGTACCCCTGCGATCATGGGGGGTACGCGCCGTATGGTGTGTAGGTGATCGTGCGCTTTTCCGTACGAATCGACGTGTACCGTACGATTCGCGTACGGGTCGGCCGATCGGGATCGGAATCGTCCGGTCGTACGGCGTCTGTACGAGTCGTACGGAAACGGCTCCGGATACGATTCGTACGCCGGATTATTTTACCGGATCGGAATCGACCCCCTAGTGTTGAATATGCAACCAATATTACATTTGCATACCAAATAAAACACCTCATTGCCCTAGCATACGTGCCAATAACCGATGTGGCTGAACGCTATAATCTTTTAATAGAAAGTCCTTTCTATACACAAAATGAACAAAAATTGTCTCCACTTTTGGATTATTTTAAGGATACCTGGGTGGGGAGACTACACCGGTCAGGCCACAGACGACAGCCTAAATTCCTAATTCCTTGGTGGAATGTATATCTACCAACCCTAAATCAAGAGGCCAAAACAAACAACGCAGTGGAGGGTTGGCATAATGCCTTTCTATCTTCAACTGGCCGAACAACTCCTACACTACACAAACTACTAACAGCAATACAAAAAGAACAAAGTTTCCAAGAGTTAAGAATGGAGCAATCGGTTATACAATTAAAACCCAAACTATCAAGACAAACAGCCCAAATGTACCAATATTTACAACAACAAGTACAACTTTACCCCACAACAAGAGGACTAGAATACTTAAAAATGATAGCCAAAACACTAAACTGAAAATAATAATTCACAAAAATTCTGGACATTTAAAAAATGCCTTAAATGTAACGAAACCATCTTATTCACAAATTATAAGAATTTTTTTTTCTCTAAAAATTATAAATATATAATAATTTTTAGACAAATAAAATATCTAACTCAACATTTTTTTTTTTAATTGAACATTTCCCAACACACAACATTTAATAACATAAATGCATTTACCTTTTCACAACAACGTAATTAGCAAATCCAATGGTCCATAACAATCCATGCTGGAATAAATCCACAGCATTTAAAAAAAAGTGGCCAAATACAATGCAAAAATAGTACTGTTCGAAATACATCTGAAATCCCAATAATTCGATAACTCTGATTCCCGAAAAAGGCTCTAGAATTTAAGAAACGCTCCAGAAACCCAAATAAATCAACGAAGTCTAAAACACATAGCAGTTACAACAACTGAAATGCACTTCTTTAAAAAAAAAACGTAACAACTCGGAAACGGAAATGGCTGTTTCCAAAAACGTACAAGAGAAAAAAAATAATACCCACCTACATAAAACTTAGAATAATACATTATTAATAACTAGAACATACATATATGTAACCAAAAAATCATAAAAAGCCACAAACACAATAACTCCAAGTCCGTTACTGAGAATACGCTAAGAAAATTTAAAAACATTAATAACGAACTACATACGAAGTTAACCCTAACATAGTATTCCACAAACAACAAATAACAAAGTACTACCTTCAAAATTCCCTTAAATTAGTTTAAATATAACAAATAGCAATCTTACCTTCTCAGACGTGAAGTAGCTTCCAACCGCGAGCTTGAATCTTCCAAAATGACCCAAAAAGACTAAGAGCGGTTACAAAATAAAACTCCCAAATGATACTATTCTCCAAATAACAGTTAAATAAATGTCAACTTCATATGTTTTAGTAATAGAAATTTGTTAAAACTGTATAATTATTTTTGCTGTATTTATCCCATGTATTATTAATTTTTCTACAAAAATATTAATTTGATATTATTATTTTATTATTACATTAATTATTAATATATTTTAATTTTTAATGTTATAATAAAACAAACAATATTGTGTTTAAATTATTACTTATATACAAATTGTGACTAATATATTTAATATATTAATATTCATATTATAAAATTAATATTAATACATTAAAAATATATAACAGATATTATAATTTAACATGTTTGTAAAATATACATTGTATGATATGAACTATAAATAGTATCTATGTTGTTAATTTCAAATATATCTACATATATAACATATATTTTGAGGATCACATGTATATGTAACAAAAATATTACTATATCATTTATTAACAATTGTGATGTATTGTAATTTCTCTTAAAATGTATATACTCTATATAGTATAATGTTCAATGTTTTATTTTTTACTATATAATTTACATATACCACAAATGTAATTTACTGCAAAGATATCGAAATTAAAAAGAAATTGGTGCCAAATTAGATTTATTATTTTGTTTAAATTGTATAAAATAATTTTTTATACATGTATTATTTGCTTTAATTACTATATGAACAAATAAATAAAAAATGTGTTTAAAACGGTGTCATTTTTATCTACTACCCATTATTAAATAATTAATACCAATATATAAATTTTTAAAAATATTTACAATATATATTTATTTGTATTATTATTTTACATATATAATTAACTATTACTATCAATTTACTATTCACACATAAATATACAATTTATTTAATTCGATACTGGACACTTAACATTAAACATTTACTTATCCAAATCCAAAATAAAATATTATTTTATTAATAATAAACACTTAAACTATTAAATTAACTCTTGTAACTCAAATATACATTTAATTAGGGTAGTTGCTGTACACTGAACCTATTTAATTTACTATTCCAAGTCCAATCTACATTTAATTAGGATATATGCTGGACACTCAACCTATCTCTGAAACCTAAAAATACCCCTGTATCCCAAAACCCAAACCTAGCCCTGAAACCTAAAAATACCTCTCTACCCCAAAACCCAAACCTAGCCCTGAAACCTAAAAATACCCCTCTACCCCAAAACCCAAACCTAGCCCTGAAACCTAAAAATACCCCTCTACCCTAAAACCCAAACCTAGCCCTGAAACCTAAAAATACCTCTCTACCCCAAAACCCAAACCTAGCCCTGAAACCTAAAGATACCCCTCTACCCCAAAACCCAAACCTAGCCCTGAAACCTAAAAATACCCCTCTACCCCAAAACCCAAACTTAGCCCTGAAACCTAAAAATACCCCTCTACCCCAAAACACAAACCTAGCCCTGAAACCTAAAAATACCCCTCAACCCCAAAACCCAAACCTAGCCCTGAAACCTAAAAATACCCCTCTACCCCAAAACCCAAACTTAGCCCTGAAACCTAAAAATACCTCTCTACCCCAAAACCCAAACCTAGCCCTGAAACCTAAAGATACCCCTCTACCCCAAAACCCAAACCTAGCCCTGAAACCTAAAAATACCCCTCTACCCCAAAACCCAAACTTAGCCCTGAAACCTAAAAATACCTCTCTACCCCAAAACCCAAACCTAGCCCTGAAACCTAAAGATACCCCTCTACCCCAAAACCCAAACCTAGCCCTGAAACCTAAAAATACCTGAAACCTAAAAATACCCCTCTACCCCAAAACACAAACCTAGCCCTGAAACCTAAAAATACCCCTCTACCCCAAAATGCTAACCTAGCCCTGAAACCTAAAAATACCCCTGTACCCCAAAACTCAAACCTAGCCCTGAAACCTAAAAATACCCCTCTACCCCAAAACCCAAACCTAGCCCTGAAACCTAAAGATACCCCTCTACCCCAAAACCCAAACCTAGCCCTGAAACCTAAAAATACCCCTGTACCCCAAAACCCAAACCTAGCCCTGAAACCTAAAAATACCCCTCTACCCCAAAACCCAAACCTAGCCCTGAAACCTAAAAATACCCCTGTACCCCAAAACCCAAACCTAGCCCTGAAACCTAAAGATACCCCTGTACCCCAAAACCCAAGTTAAAGTCTTAAAATTTTTATAATTTTTCTAATTTCAAATTTCATAATTAAAAATTAAAATTTCATATTTCAAATTTCAAATTTCGAAATCTATTTTATATAAATTTATTTGCTAAAATAAATATTTTTATTTATATTTTTCATACACTCCCCACCCTTATCCCCTATAAACCCAACATCCCGCTGCTAATTATTTTATAATTTTTCTAATTTCAAATTTCATAATTAAAATTTAAAATTTCATATTTCAAATTAAAAATTTCGAAATCTATTTTATATAAATTTATTTGCTAAAATAAATATTTTTATTTATATTTTTCATACACTCCCCACCCTTATCCCCTATAAACCCAACATCCCGCTGCTAAATTTTTTTATAATTTTTCTAATTTCAAATTTCATAATTAAAATTTTAAATTTCATATTTCAAATTAAAAATTTCGAAATCTATTTTATATAAATTTATTTGCTAAAATAAATATTTTTATTTATATTTTTCATTCACTCCCCACCCTTATCCCCTATAAACCCAACATCCCGCTGCTAAAAATTTTATACATTTTCTAATTTCATATTTCTAATTTCTAATATTTAATTTCGCATTCTAATTTCTCTAAAAAAATGTTTACATTTATATTTTTAATATTTATATTTTTAATACACTCCCCACCCTTATCCCCTATAATCCCAACATCCCGCTCCTAAAATTTATAATACTTTATATAAAAAAGTTATATTATTATTAAATATTATAGCAAATTTATACAACATTTTTTATTAATAATATATTAGAAAAATATATTTAAAAATGTCGATATTTTGACATTTCGACATTATATATATCGATATTTCTATCATCGACATTACTTATCTCGATATTATTGAATATACATTCTAATCGATATTTTTGACAACGATATTTACTACATCGATATTTCTTACCTTCGATGTTTCTAACTCGATATTAGTGCAAATCGACATTGTTGACTCGATATTTTGACTGTGCACCGTGTGTCGTGTCTCAATGACAGTTTGAGCTTGTTTTGGTTTTCTCTTTATTTCTGGGTTTACAATCAATAACATTGCTGCTCTGGAGATAATTAATGTGTCGTCCGCAAACAACAGTGTAGGTTTTTATTCTCCTGCTAGTTTTGGAGCATCCGTGGGGGTAGAACTCATATTGTTCACTATTCCATTAATGTATAATGAGAATAGCGTTGGGGCCATCACACACCCTTGTCTCATCCTGTATACAGAACATGGGCGTTCGTGGGCATTCGCGAGCCTTCTTCAAAGGAGGGAGGGGGTATTTAAAGTCCCAATGCCAGGCCAGGCCCAACCCAGCCCAGCCCAGCGCTCTGTTGTGGAGGTCCATTCCTTCAAATACTGCAGCAGGTACAATTGATACATTGCTGCTCGTGTGTGGTGTAGTATTTGGAAAGTGTATTGGTGTGTTGCAGGGTAGATTTGTGTTTCTTGGTGACCTGTCACCATCATTCCTTTTAAAATTAATTTGTTTTGTGAGTGTACATTGAATGCATGTCTTAGTTCCCATCTTGCTAATATGATTGGGGTCGTTTTGGTTCTCCATGTGATCTTGGGCGTCATTTGTGTAGTGGTAACGGTCTGCTGCGGGCACACTTTTGGATCTGCTTTATTTGCAGTTCAGCTGCAGAACTGAAATGAAGTAATAGTGTGCAAATATTTATAGTGCTTGTTTTGAATGTTGTTATTAAATGAGTGTTATTCAATAATGATGTGCTGTTTGCTTTTTTTTACACAGAACTTTTATTTTAAAAAACGTGCCTGATCCCTTCACAGATGGCATTGTCAGGGGAGTGACAATGGTTGGTAGGGAGTGTGGATTAATGGTATAGGTGTGGCACAGCTCTGAAAGCATGTTGTCTAGGTTTAAGCAGGTGTAGGTGGGGGCTTAGATGAAACGGTGCAGCTTGGCTAAAACAGAGCGCAGCTACTTGCCACTGTTAAGCATGTCATCTCAGTTTCCTCAACAGTGCAATCATATCTAACACACCTAGAACAGGTGTTGTATTGTTATTGCATTTATATAGTACGTTCTACCACTGGTGAGGCATCGAAGCACTTCATGCCAGACAGCACGCTGCTCTGGAACCCAAGGTTAAGTGTTAGTCCAGTGGTATTGTTATTGTTGGGTATTGGTAATAGTCTTGTACTCTTAAGCAAGGCATTCAATGCATTTACTCCAGTTCCTGTGTGGTATATGAAATTAATAACAGTTAGGTGTAATTATAAGAGGGGGTGGGGGAGTTGATGCAGATGGTTCTCGGTGTTAATAGATGGGATAGAGGAGATTAGGTCGTTTAAGGTTGCACGGGTACGACTTTCAAAAAAGAAGAAGTTGCAATCTTTGAAATGAGTTTCAGGCAACTTGCAGAAATACAAACACGCATGTGACCTCTAGAGTAGGTTTTGCGCAGAGAGAGGAGGTGTGCAAAAAATTAAAGGAAAGGAGAGGGTAATTTGAAGGAAACAAGGAGAGGGAACAATCAAAGCTTTAAGTAAAGGTCAGTATTTCATGCAGGATTGTAGGAATATAGAGGATAATTTTTTTTGACAGCTTGCAATTTGAGGATGGAAAATTGTAGAAAGAAACAGTATTGTTTGCATGACTGCATGTGACATAGTTCTATGTTAGGAATTTTTGATAGGCACCATAATCGTGCTACAGCCATACCACTGGTTCCCCAGTGCAGCTGATCCTCTCAGGGCGTAAAATAATTTCTGATGCATGTATGAAAGTTTTAGAGTGTCCTCCAACGAAGCAGTAATCTCAAGGTCCTAAATAGCAATGTGTGAAAACACATGAGTAATCAATGCAAACATTGAAAATGCTGGATTGAATAACTTGTGAAATTCATCCATGGGTTTACTTACAAAAGCAAAGCTGGCTTCAAATAGATGCCTCTGGTTTGGCATGGCACAAGTTGTAGAGTGAGGTCAGAGTACCCAGATAGAGGGAATGTATTACCTGCATTTCGTTGGCTGGAGGGGGGACACCTAGACACTGAGGTGAGTCAGATGGTGACAGAGATCCCTTTAGATTTTCAATGAAGGCTTTGTTAGCAAGGGGCTGCTGATTAGAGTTCCTGAAACACTGCCTGGGGTAGAAGGTAGGGTGAGGGTTGGGCCTGAAGATTCTGTGTGTAAGGTGGAAGAGACCGCGAGGTGAGGCCCAGCCTTTTTTATTGCATGATCACACTTTCTGTTGGGCTGATTACACAATGTTGCAGAAACCTCATGCCTCTTTGTACCTCTGATGTGGGTTTCCAGACAGGAGACTACCCTGCTGTGAGGGCATCAGTCGACAGACGACTATGAGGGAAAATGAAATAAACTATTAATTTTTCCTCGTCGTCTATCGAGTCCCTCCCCGCCCCCTTTGCCCCACCGCTCTTACCTGCACAGGGCCCTCCTGGCATCATTCCAAGCAAAAGGCTGTATCTGGAGAGCAGCCTGGAAAGGACACTTGCCAAAAAAGATAAGCAGTATGAGGCAGTGGGTGCACTTGCAACAGGAATCAAGTTAGAATTAGAAATTAACCTATGAAAACAACACCTGTAGGGGCAGTGAGATACTCATGCAACATGCTCTAGACAAATTGGACAATAAAGTGGCCCTATCAAGCAAAAATAAACAGCAGGTTCTGCATCAGTAGGCCTTAAACTGCAGGGACAAGTAAAATAAACGCACATCCACATTTATATCCCACTCTGAAGCGATGTACAGTTCTCTAAGAGAATTGTTTCATTTTAGTTTTATGCATGCAAGCTCAAACTGAAGTTGGCTAATGCATCGTGAAAAAAGCAAAAGCTTAGAAAACTTAAAATAATGTATTACACAACAATTTTATGTTCCACTGATCACTGCTAAAATAAATATTCATTGAACACAGATGATCCAGTCTATTTGTCTTAAGAAGTTTGTACAGCAGGTTTTTCCTGTAAAGGAAATGTACTCTGCATTTCTTAAAGCATCTGAATTAAGTATTTGGAAAGTCAGTAGGGTGATGTGTCTGGCTACTACTAATTACAATACCTTGCCATTTGCTTTGAATATTTTCGGATACCAGAGGGCACAGAAGAGTTTCCTGATCGAGTAGGCATCCCCCAATGCAAGTATCCCTTACATAGAGGATAGATGCAACACACACAGCTGTGGTAATGTGTGAGTTACTCAAGCACAGATGATATACAGCACAGCCAGCAGTACAAGATTCCCTTCCAAACAATGTAATGTAATGTAATGTGTATACTTGTAAAGCCACTGTTGCCAGTCGGCGTCCTGGCGCTGTATACCGCTGGGGAACCCGTCCTGGCTTTCCCTGTGGGATGGTCCCTGCTGGGAATCCCCAAGGTGGAGCCAGGCATCCCCATTGTTGATGGGGCCGTTGTGGAGATCAGGCAAGCTAATGCCCAGAGTTGCCGGGTGGGACCCCTGGTTAGAGTAGGCACCGAGGCGAGAATTATCAAGTCCGCTGACCCTGGTCCACGACCCTGCCGCGTCGGGAATCGAACCCTGGTCCCGGGCCGACTTCTGCTTCCGGGTCTGCCGCCTCTAACCAGTGAGCCACACCACTCCACTAAAAGAGGTATTGTAAGGACAACAACAGTGGCAGCTTAAGTTGTGTTCAAAATAAGTATGGCATCAGTAGCAGTACACCTACCTTCACTTTCATACAGAAGAGGTGCAGTTTGCTTCAAAACAGGTATAACAAGTAGTGCACGTTTCTCTCACAGACAACTGGTACAGCAGGAAAAGCAACAACAAAGCTTTGCTCACTTGGGGTGGTACAGCAGAACAGTGAAAGCTTCCCTCACACAAACGAGGTACAGCATAAAGAACAACAGTGCAAATAACATCAGCACACCAGTTCTTGTGGACCAAATTTGTAACTAAAGTACCGAAAAAAGCTACACCCAATGGATGAGCCCCAAACAGGGCTGAAACAGACTTGGCTTGCTCAGGGAGGACCTGGCCAGGCAGTTCTAGCCGCAATGTTTCTATTGGAGCTGGGTCAAGACTGATTTGCATATGGCTGGGTCCCAACTGATGTGGCAATGTGGGCAAGAGAAGGATGAGTTAGAATGCTACCGCGAACTATTACTGGCGTTTAGACAGATTGCAAGCATTCCTCCTATCACCTTTTATGTTCAGGACCTGAAACCAACACATATACTGTACAGCACATTCTACACTGTAAATGTTCCACAAACCAGGTACTTAAACCAGGTACTTCAAAAATAGCATCCGTGGACCTCCCGTTCAGCCACAAAGGGGGTGCAGCATAGGCAGCATCAGTGCAAGCTGTCCCACTCCACGCAAACACTTGTGGAGTATAAGGCCCTGCTTGCAAGACACATCGAGCAGATTTACAAGCTCCTTGCGCCACTTTTGCGTCATTTTTCCTATGTAAAAAAATTACGCAAAAGTGGCGCAAGGGGCTTGTAAATCTGCCCTATCATCTTCAAGACCAGCTGTGTCATCTACTAGGCCACCATGAATGGCGCACCTGCCTACATGACTGGCAAACTACACACCTGCAGCAGATCTCGACACACCCACAGCCGAAACACCGCCAGATTCGAGGAGAAGAAATGTAACAAAGGAAACAAACGAGCAAAGGTGGGTCTTCCCCATCTCCGCACCTAGGGTGCAGGTGGTACAGCATCCCCCTAAACCACCTGAAGCGCCCCAACTCGCCTCTGATTCAGGGACGAGCTGAAGGGTCACCTTTGAAAGAGGGGGTTCACCTCCACGCCTCAGAAATTGTTCTTCCCTTTGTTGCCCGTGGTTCCTCGGCCACTGTCTATTTCCAGCACGGTGATAGCAAGGTCAAGGTTAGCAGACAACAAAACCCCATATACATGCATTTATACATTCAAGATTCCATCAAGTTGCACATTTCCCTTTGAAACTAGTTCCAAAGGGATATAATAGCAGTTAAAGGTCTGTACAGCAATAACTGTCAATCACCAAACCTCTTCGAGAGGGCAGCTGGCAGCTGTCCTCTTGGCTGCACTGGGTATGGGACAGGATGAGGACGTGGCGTGACGGCAGAGCTGCCTACTTTGGAATTTGGGAACCATGTTCGAGTCTCGGCGTCAGCTCAACATCCTGTGATTCTGGGCATATCACTTCAGCACCCCGCACCTAACAAAAATGAATGTGTCCTTTTGTAACGTAACGGGTGCTGGATGTAAAGATCTCCAGTACCCTCGGGTCGAGCTATACAAATACTGCAACAAAAAAGTAAAAAATATATATAACATGCACAGTAGTACGCGATCTCTCACGGTTCAGTGGAGGGAAGCGAGGCCAGTTTTGGTGAGGGGGAAGGGAGATTGGGGGTGCTCAGTTGTCTTTCTACTGTTCGGACTTGTTTGTGAGTCCTGCACTGCAATGTATTTGTCTTTACTCATTACTGTATGTCGATTGCTTGCACTCCGGCGAATGCTGCTCTCTGGTCGGTCTGAAAATACCAGTATAGCGCGTTGAGCAAAATGAAGGATTGGTGAATATACTAATACTCATTTGTGAATTTACTAATACGCATTGGTGAATTTACTAATACGCGGGTACACAAATATTGATCCACTTAATCCCTCTGTGAAAGAGCCCGTGTCTGCCCTGGGGTGGGCTGTGACCTGCCAAGGATGGCTTTTATCTTATCTCTATTCCCAGAGGTGTTGACTCAGTGCCGGCGGAGCACCGCAGCTCTGGCCAGCAGTTCCTCTCCAGAGCCCTGACTTGGCTTTCTCTGATTGGCTGAAATACTGCGCCCTGTCTCTTATCACTCTGACTGAAGGGGGCCGCGAAGTCACAATAACTTTATTTCTTAGTTGAGTGGCGGTTAGCAAACAGCACAACCGGAACTTGCGTGAGGGATAAAAGTATTACCCAGAATATGAAGAGTCCGATTCTCATGTCCACCAGGAATTGCAATTACCCCTGAACTCCATGATCTAGTGACAGAGGACAGACGCTGCAGGGTCTAATGTCACAGCTCATTCTCCTCAGAAACCAGTGTGAGCGTTCAGACCTAGCAGGACCTTTGACATTATGGGGCACATTTATCAATTTTTCACGCAGCGCAAGGCATGAAGTCATCTTAAAGGGCAGGAATGCGCTGTATTTTACACACTCCTGTCTTTACCATGCGCTGGCGCACTCTCGGCTGCACTGGCGCCCTTGGGGACCTGCCTTGTAAGGAGGATTGTTTTGTGTTCTGAATGAATGAATTGCTTTATTGTACAGTTATTTAAAACACACAATATAAAATTTTCTTATTAAAATCGTTTTTAAAACTTAATTACGCATATTTTTTTAGAAGAAAAAAGGTGATTAAAACCCTATACAGTCATCGTACTCGTTTGCATTGTCTGTGGGCCGCCTATGGAATGAAGGTGTGCCTCAAAGGGCTGGTGCCCGCTTTGACTTGTCGGGACCTTAGCGGACTAGTTCTTAGTTGGCGGGTTGCTGCGTGCAGTTTGTCACCACGCCTAGTGATTGATTTGTAAGTCTTGTGGACACAGTGTCAAAGAACTTCGTCAGTCTACAATTTAGCTGGACCTCTTCAGGATTAAAGCATATCAACACAGCTTCCCTGCAGCTTGTTATGCCTTTTTGTTTCCAGAGTGGTCGAAGTAAGGCGCGCCTTATGTCTATCAGGTTAGGGCAGATACAGATTATGTGTAGTAAGTCCTCATTCCTTGATCTGCAGAGTCGGCAAAGATGTTCTTCTGAACTCCTTTTCCATGGTGCCAAATGGGGTAAAATTGGTATGATTCCGAAACGCAGGTTTAAAAATGTATCTTTTGTCTTCCGTGTAAAACCCGTTTTCAGGTATTCCTGCAGTTTAAGGGCGTTATAATCTTTCAGCACGGCCCACCCATGCGCCCTCTTGGCCAGGGTTTCTTTATCTTCGATAGATGAAGACAGTTTAGTAACTTTTGTTACCAGCTTTTTAAAGGTAGTGTTGTCGGCCGATGACTCCCAAAGACTAGTTAAGTCCAGATATTCCAATGAATTCAGAAGGTATTTCTTGGCGGGTGAGTTTGATCGTATTGACAGTTCTGTCCATAAATGAGCATTAAGGGTTCCTTGCTCCGCGGCTTTGAGTTTGCGCCAGCCTTTTATGTAGGCGCCTCTTCTCTCAACCGTTTGTTTTTCAATACCGAATTCAAGGCGAATTTGGGCAGGGGACACGTAGTTTGGCAGATGGAAAATTGCCCTGTATGCTCTACTGATTGTTTTGTCTAGAGCATTAGCTTCTTTCCCTTGCATAGGTTCGCTACCATATGTAAGCATAGGTTGCAGGTGTGCTCTAATCACCTGTAGGAGGGGGGTCACACAATCGATCACGGATAGCTTTCTTTAGCGGCTTCATTGCGAATTGGAATGTGGTGCCCTTCAGGGCTATGGCCTCTAGCTGGGGTTTGAACGAGCCTCTGCTGTCCAGTAATACGCCAAGATATTTATATTTGGTGACTCGGTCCAGCCTCTGTCCGTCCAGGGACCATGCCAGTTTCTTTGTCTTGTTGTAATTTACTGACATGACCTTAGTTTTGTTTAAATTGATTTTCAAAGCGTTATTTATTGAGAATGTGTTGGTTGTATCCAAGAGGTGTTGCAGTCCTATTGGGGACCGACTTATTAAGACCAAGTCATCCGAGTAAAGGAGATTTGATAGCGAGGTGTCTCCCAGCCGTGGCGCGTGAGAGTTGTTTTTATCCAATTTTCCAGGCAGGTCTGCTAGGAAAAGGTTAAACAACATGGGAGCAAGGACGCATCCTTGCTTTAGACCTTTAGTGGTGTTAATTTGCCTTGAAAGGTGCGTCCCGCTACCAAGTTTGATCTTGACCCAAGTATTGGTATGGAGTAATATCAGCTGCTGCAGGAATGGCCCCGGTATCCCCCAGTTGTCCAGTTTCTGCCAGAGTTTGCCTCGGTCAACATGATCAAACGCTGCACTGTAATCTATGAAACATAGGAATAGTGAGCTCTTGATTGTCTAGGCAGCGTCTGTCAAAAGAGTTAACGCCATGATGTTTGTGGTTGTGCCTTGTTCTCTGCAGAATCCAGTTTGATTTATGGGGATGATGTAATTTAGGGTTGCCCAAGATGTTAGTTCCTCCAAGAGGAGACCTGCATAGTACTTTGCCTTTGTATCTATTAGGGCAATAAGACGGTAATTACTTGGGTTGCTCCTTTCGCCCTGTTTGTGGATCGGGCTGAGTATAGATCCTCTCCAGGTTAAGGGGCAAATCGCCGTTTCCCTAACTTCTAGAAAAAGAGGCACCAGTATCTCACTCCAGAAGTTAGCTTCATGTTTGTACATTATTGGCGGGACTCAATTGGGCCCGGGTGCACCTTCCAATTTCCTTTTGGATATTTGTAACTTAATACTGACTGCTGTAACTGTATGTTTTTTGACCTCACTCCTTGATGGTGCTGTGAGACTTGCTGTACCTTCCTTCACCAGCATTGCGGGATTGCACGAGGTCATCACAGTTGAGCCCCCCTCTAAATTTTTTCCGTGAAAGAGTGTTGATAGATAGTTTGCCCATTCGTGTTCAGGTATGTGGGAGTTTATTCCATTACGGCCTGGGCGTTGAAGACTTTGAACTGTTTTCTAGAACCTGGCGCTGTTCTTCTGTTTTGAATCGTATACGATTTTCACCCAGAGGTCCTCATTAGTTTGCCTTTTCTTTTCTCATATCAACTTGTTGCGCCGAGTCTTTAGGGATCGCAGCACCTCATGCAGGGCGTCGTTATTTGGTTGAATACGGAGCTTCCTAAGGATCTGGTTTATTTCCCGTTTTAGGTTTTTTTTAATCTCTGGTGAGGTTGCTTTCGCTTTTATGTAAGTTAGTGTGATGTTTTTTTGTTCTGTGGCGAATTTTGTTCCGAGTTCTGTTAGAAATTCTTCCCAAGCCTCTAGAGGGTTAGTTGACGAGCTTATGATCCGATGCAAGATTGTTTTTGCGCTCGTAGTTAGCTCTTCTACTTTATTAGTCTTGCACCTTATCCGTCTGAAGTTGGTAGTGTACTCCGTGCCAACGGTTTTTCTTACTTCCAGGTCTTTGCCTCTGATGACTTGTAGTGCCACTTCCTGTGGTAGGTGGTCGCTTTGGCCATTTACGCCGATCCTAAATGAGCTGATAGTATTAAACAAAGGAAGTGTTGCAAGAGTGAATTTGAGGTGCGAGGAGGTACTTGGGGAAAAATACGTAAGTGCTGGAGGTGTGTCCTCTACAAATCGACCATTTAAAACCCTCAGGTTTAACTGCTCTAGGTCTCTTAATAGCTGTTTTGAGCATCTTGTTTGCTTGTGGAGAGTGGCTGAGGCTTGAGTAGGGATGCCCCAGGCGATATTGAGGTCCTGTACTGTTTCGTCTTCCAATTTATTTCCGAAGAGTGGGAGGTTAAAGTCACCTGCCAGGAGTAAGTTCTCCATTTCTCGTTCTTCCATGAGTCTTGCCACCTCGGTGACCAGTTCTCTCACCCCTTTTAATCTATGCTTGTGGTGTAAATATATATTTATTATGTATAATTGTTGAACAATCTGATTTTTTTTAATCGTTATTGCAATTGCCTGTATGGCACTTGGAGTTGTGATTTTTGCCTTTATTAATTCCATTTTTCCTATGGTAAGTAATAAGTATTGAGGCGAGCGATGCCAGGCCTCCTTGGCTGTGACCGTAAGCCGAGTATCGAATGGCAGGGTGGATTTGGGTTGAGTATCCATGTATGGAGAACTCTTTCTCCTCCCAGGTTTCTTGGAGTAAAATCAGGTCGAATGATTTTAGGTAATTTAGTGTTTCTGGATCGTCTAGTTTGCTTGTCAGACCATTTATATTCCAACTACATATTTTAGTTTTTGTGGTGTCGACTTTTATGGAAGGCTGGCTTGGTGTCCTTTGTCACTTTATGATGCCTGCAGTTATTGTCCGCCGTATTTTTGCCCAGTTTGGATCAGATTGTTGGGCTGTCAAGGGTGTTAGGTTGTTGTTCGGTCCTGGGGAGATACTGAGTGCTCCTTTTAGAATCGATTTGACTCTTTGCGGATATTCTTTATTAGTTCCTTCTAGGAGTGGGGTGGGATAAGCTGGTCTTTTTTCCGGTTCCAATTTTATTCCCCATTTGGAGAATTTTTGCGTTTCCCCTAGGATTAGGCGTGCTACGTCTTTTGTTTTCCATACCGACTTTGTTATTTTGCTATCTCGTTTGTCAGACAAAGAGCAAAATTCGATTGCTAGCAGATCTCCTGTGTTAATGTGCGATAAGCTATCAATTGAGTGGATGAGTCTTAATATGTTTCCCCTGTTTAGGGTGTCCACTCTTCCTCTGGATTTGAATTCGGGAATGAACAGAATAGTGTCTGTCTCGTTTGTTTCAGGGGGCGGTGTACGCCGATATGCTATTGACGTTTTCTGTGAGACAGTATTTAGGGGTTCATCACTTTGTAGCACATCGTTGTTTGTAGTGATGGTTGCGTGTTGAGCCAGGGAGGTGGGTTCCATGTAAAGGTTGGCTCTGTATGTTAACTGACTAGTGCTTATTTTGTCTATGTTGAGTGGGGTTCAACCCTCTAGGGCCTGCTCTGCGAGGTGTGTTCCATATTGCATTAATTGCGATGATGCTGTTAGCGGTGTTTCTTCCTTTCTCCTACCTATACACCGCATTTGATGTGCGGAATCTGTTGTAGAAGTAAGTTGCTTATTATTGACTGAGGCCATGTCTTTCTGCTCAGGTTGTTTGCCGGTTCCCTTATTAGGTTGAGTCAATGAAGTAATCTCTGCTAGTTTCAGAGTCGTTGTAGCAGTTGTTTCGGCGTCTATGGGAGATGGCTTCTTTTCCTGCGTGAACTTCTCGTTGTTTCGTATTTCTTCTTTGTCCCCAGGCATTGTGATTGACTCGATCGCATTAATGCGACACGCACCTGTTCTTCCTGCCCTTCCTTTTTTGTTTACGACGGGCACGTGCGTTCATGGATGACTCCGCGCCGACCCTGTCATTAATTGAGTTGTTCAAGAGGGAATCATCACAAGCATTTTTGGGTTTTGGGGACGAATCTCCTTGCCTGATGGAGGTGCGATGGATATTACCACCAGGTGCTTTTTCGCTGAGACCTGTACTTCTAGTCTTGGCCTCTGCAATTAAGTGCATTGTTTCATTTTCTTTTAAGTCCACCAGGAGATTCGCCAATATTGTTGGTAGTGTTGATAGCTTGTCAATTATCGGGGAGCAGATGCATTCCGTTCTTATTATTTGTGAGAGTATAGCTGCTTCTATCCCCCTTTTTATAAGGCCATTGAGGTCTGCTAGTTTGTTTTCTATCCCTGAGGTAGCGTCTGCTAGCGCCTGGAGGACGGTCAGCTGCATGTCTAGCTTGTCTGATTGGTACTGCAGTGATGTTGCTGACAGTGGATTGTGTTTAATAAGTTTACCCAGAATGCATTGGTGGGACCGTTACTCCCTTCGATAAGCGGGGAGGCCGTCACTTCTGTGGGGCTGTTGTGGATAGGTCTTACATTGTATGTGGCCACTAGGTCCTCCCATTCATGTGATGCCAGAAAGGTCATGTCACTATCTGGTATGCTCAAGTTCGCTGTTGGCAGATGTGGGGAGTGAGATGGTAAATCGACGGTCCTTTGCTGTTCCTCCGGTATTGGATTGCCATGATGCATGGCTAATTGCTTATTTGGGGAGTAAGTTGTCACACGGGGTGTTGCGGTTGTTCCTGCGTTTTTTCGGTCAAGATCCTGATGTGGTTGGGAGATTTGAGAAGGGAGTGAGTGTTCACTCGGATCAAGATCCCACTGGTACTTAGGGAGATCTTTGAGTTGTGCGGCCCGCTTGTTCTCTTTGTCCTTCCCATTCCCGGGTGTGAGCCCCATTAGGCTCTTTACCAGGTGCCCTATTTGTGAGGGAGAGTTGGTTTGGCCCCTGTCCAATGCAGTTGTTTCTACGGTGTTGCCAATTTGTCCCCCATGTGCTCCTTCCCCTGTTCTGGTTTTCAAATGGGTTATTGTCTCCGTTTCTGTTTGGTGGTTGTGTATTTCAGCGACCGTTATTCCTGGCGCTTGAGGTGTCTGGTGTACTGTTTTTAGATGAGGTTCCGCTACATCCGGTCGCAGTGGGGATTGTAGACCAGTTATGACGTTTTTGCTAGAGTAGATTACGTTTCCGGGATCTTTGAGGAAAGTGCATTTTGTGTAGATTGTTGGCTGGTAGAGACTCGTGCGCTTTGTTAAAAATTGAGCATCTATGTCCACAATCTCGTCCGATTTTTTCTTTTTCGATCCTTTGGGGGTTCAGTGTATCTGGTTTCCGTCATTTATGTCCGTTGCAGGTAACAGGGTATTTACTAGGTTGTCCTTCGGACAGGCCATTAGGCAGACTTTTGTTTCTTTTGTTTCTTGGGTATCAGCTGTACAGACGGTATCATTTTCCTCGATGTTACTCCCACTGGGGTTGTAGTCTCCTGAAGCTGGAGCTTCTTTACCCCAATGGTTTGCGTGTACGACTGCCTTCCTTTTTGATTTGAGGGATTTGAGGGATGGTGTTGTAAGGGATCTTCTTACTCTTCCAGACCTCATGATAGTACCCCTGCCACTGGCTCCCGACTCCTTACATGTTTCCTTAGGTCCCCTGCGAAGAGCAGTGAGCTTTTCTGGACCTCAAGCTCGAGGAGGGGATGTATGGTGGTCCTGGGTCCCTGATTCCCTTTATACGTCAGTGGGGGTCTTCTTGTCTCTGCTTATCGTTTCCCAGCACTACTGGTGCTGTGCTGAGCAGCAGTCTCATCCTGATGTGCTTCCTTGCGTCTCCTTGTCACCCTACGCCCCCTTTAAGGTGAGTTTGAGGCACTTGGATCTGGGGGTCTAGGGTCTGAGAATTGGTGTGGACCAACAAAGCGTAGGCCCAACTCCGCACATTAAATACTGGCAGTGCAAGGCTCTGGTGTCTCTGATGGTGTAGTGGCTCGTTGGGACCCCCAGTCAACAAGTATCAGCAGGGGGACGGTGCAGTTCAGGGCAGAACAGGAACAAGAACTTGCTTGCTTGTTCCTCCTCCTATATCCTCCTATTTGTTTGGATTGTTTTTGTGTGGGAAGAGACACCTTCCTACTCAAAAGCAATCCTCTGAGGCATTTTCCTCTTTCTATCTGTGCTGCAGTATGTTGCACACATAAAAAGAGAAAAGAAACGAGGAGAAATGAAGATATTTCAGTTTGTTATGCTGCACATGGGGAGGCGTAGCAGTAATGGTAAACCTGGGATTGATCCTAAATCCATTGGTGGATTTTGGCGCATGCTCCATTCATGGAACACCTCCCTGGGACGGAGTAACACAACTCTACGATTGGTGCTGCAATGTGTTATTCTGGATTTATCAAACCATGCAGGGCCACGCAAGGAGGCCTTGCGTGGCTTGATAAATCTGAGTTAGTAGTTGTGTCGCCATTACGCCCCCCCTTGTGTGGCACACGGGCGATGTAACTCTTTGACAAATATGCCTCTATGTATTTTGGTAAGCCTCTGTATATTATGTCAGAGATCGGGCTCTTGGTATTTAATGTCAGACACCGCAGACTTTAATGTCAGACACCGTAGACTTTAATGTTAGATGTCAGGGGTCTCTGCCTCTAGTGTGAGAGGTCAAGCACCCCACTCACAATTTAATGTCAGAGGTTAGTCTCCTCAGGATCTAATATCCATGTTGGCATGAGTCATTGAGGGCACTCACATAAGTCAGCCAGATTGAGTGGTATGAGGTAGAAGAGATGCATCTGCATTAAGTGTCGATATGGTGGTATCAGATGTTTTATTTGGGCACTCAGGTGGAATAATTCCAGTCATGACATCAGGAGCCGACGAACATCTAGGCAAGCCCAAGAGTCCCTTGTAATGGATTTTCCTGGTTGCTGAGCTGTCACCATATGTCTTTTACTGGTCACAACTCCTATTGATTCGGCTTCAAATGGAGCATCAGTCTTTCGCTTTTGTTTCACTAGAATCCAGTCTCCCTTGTTAACTGCTTAACCGCGTCGGCAATTCCGCCGCGGTGTAGCGGTTAAGCGGAGTGGGTGGGTCTGTGCCGGCCAACGAACGTTCGCAGCACTACGGAGGTAGTGCTCACGACGGCCGACATACGCAGCGAAGGGGCTAAAAGACTGTATACTTAACGCATCTGCGTTTGTCAGCATAGGTTTTCATTTTGCACTTTTGAGAAGTGTCTTTGTAGTGATTCTTGTCTGCATCCAGTGGACGTTTTGAGGTCCATTGTGGTATCTTTGTTCCTATAGATCTCACAAACATCAAAGTGGCAGGACGCTCCCCCTTGGTGGAGTGGGGAGTTTATTGATAGGCATGATGGGCTTGGCACAATGCTGACTTGGGTGTCAAATAGTTGGCATGTAGGGGCGTGGCCAAGATGGCGGCGGAGTAGGACGTGTTGTGAGTCCCCTCCGGCGCCCGGCCCTACATAGCTTTGTCCAGCGGCGGCCCCCGGAGTCTCCCTGGACGGTGTATTGCTCCAGACCCCTTTCGGAGCGAGGTCCAGCGTTAGAGCGACTTACGAGGATTTTCGTGCCGGGGGAATTGAGCCCTGAGATGGCGTCGCTGCCGGAGGCCTGAGGAGCGCTCCGAGCTGGAGACTCGACTGCGGCGGGAGGCGATCTAGTGCTGCTCGTCGGCCAGAGGCGGAAGGGAGAGCCCGAGCTTCCCTACAGGTGCTGCGGGGGTCCATCCAGTGGCGAGCAGACGTCTGCCTGGCACCGGGACCTTGAACCCCGGGAGGGGGCGGGGACTACAGCCCGCTGACTGTTGGAGTGGAGACGCGGCCGTCGGACTAATCGAGGCCGGGGATTGAGGCCTGGTCCGGGAGGCGGTTGGCGCTGCTCTCGGGTCCCGGCCTTTGCTCAGTGGCCCGGACCACTAACTGCAGTGGGGACGATCTCGAGGAGGAAAGCTCGGCCCCCGTGGTGAGGTGTAACAGCGGATAGGCGCTGGGGCGCTGCAAGGCCCCCGCTTGGCTCCAGAGGAATCTGATCGGCATATTCCGGCTGCTGGGGACTGGGGAGGGGAGCACCTGTGCCGGATGCCCCCAGAGGAGAGATACTGGCGCGCTGCTCAGCCGGGGGACCGAAGTGGTGACGCTGTAGCTGATTCGAGAAGCAGAGAGCCTCCCGGCGTATGATCTACCTGACGGCCGGGTCGGGCTTGGAGGCGGATCGGAGGGGCGTAGGGGGAGAGCGCTGATCGGTCCTCGGGGCCTGTGGGCCTAGCTGAACTACGCCATAGGGCGGGCCTGTTATCTCTCCGCCACCGCGCGCCTCTCCCCTGGCGCCGCCTCCGGGGTGTTGGACCTCCGGGGACTAATGGATTGAGCCATCAAGTTCTTCTTGGATATTGGGGCACCGAAAGGCGTCTAGAGGCCTTGAGCGTTAATCTGACCTGGTCTTAGAAGCGGGCTCTGGCGAACTCCGCTCCACTGCGTGACGCTCTTTCGCCTTGCTATAGGCGAGGAATTGGGACAGCGATGGCCTCTAACCAACGCAAGGTGAAAGCTGGCAAAGAGACTACTAAGACTTCCCAGGCTCCGGCCTCCCCAGGCCCTAGTGCATCTCCGGGGAGGTCTGATGATGAGGCTCCGGCTACTAAGGCCTTCATGAAGGAACTTTTCACCTCCATCAAGGACGATATATCTGAGCTTCGAACCCAGCTAACATCGGATCTCCGCGAGGTACGGAGGGATGTCGACGGTCTTGGGGAGAGAGTGGCCACTCTGGAAGATCATGACCTCAGTATGGCCAATGATGTCCATTTGCTGCAACAGGACGTGCTCCGTCTCATGGAACAGAACATAGATCTGCAGGCCCATGCTGAAGATCTGGAGAATCGTTCCCGCCGGAACAACATCCGCATTCGAGCGGTCCCGTGGGATGGTGAAGCAGGAGACCTCCGGGGGTATGTGCAGGCGCTCTTCCTTCAGATTTTGGATGAGGAAGACTTGCAGGAAATCAGGATGGATCGGGTACACAGAGTGGGGCTGCCCAGGCGGAATGGAGGTCCTCCTCCTGACATACTGGTGTGTGTTCACGACTTCCAAGTCAAGGAACGAATTCTGAGGAAGGCTCGTGACATTCCCTCCCTGCAGTTCCGGGATCATCGCCCTCAGCTTTATCAGGACTTAGCAGCATCGACACTCCAGAAGCGGCGCGAGTTTCGTCCAGTCACTACCTATCTCCGGGAGCACAACATCTCCTACTCCTGGGGCCACCCCTTTCGTATCATCTTTCGTTGGCAGAATAGGCTGCCACAGATTTGATCTCTTCGGGAGGCGAAGGAACTTCTGGGGATTGAGGACGAGACGCCGGCGCCTGAACGTCGCAGTCCTTCGCCACGGAGAAGACGCCGTTCCTCGTCTTGGCACAGGGTGGGTCCGGACATGAACCGCAGGAGGCCTGACCGCACAACTAGCCTACAGGAGCGAGGGAACGCAGTGGCTTCGGTGGCCTCTGCCACGCTTACGCCGTCACAACAGAGCTCGGGGGCGGCCTGATCTTCGAGCCGCTTGCCTTGGTGCCGGAGGGGTCCGCACGCTCAGGTAACAGGGCTATGAATGTACTTTCTGAGAAGACACCTCGATCTTTGGCCTTGGGAGATCCGTTCTTGGATCCCCGTCTACGCCCCCTGAGAGATTTTGTTCGGGGTCTGTTTGCTTTAGGACTCTTTTTGTTTGTAATTTGGGTTATTGGGGAGTTGGGGGGGCGGGGGGCAGGGAGGGAGGGGGGGATAGGGGGGCGGGTGGGTGCGGGAAGGTGTTTTGGGGGGGGGGGTGGTGACGACGAATGGATGGTTGTTCTAGTACAGGGTTGTTTGCATGCTCGCTACTGTTGGCTTTGGGTGGCGTCTGTCTTTCCGTGCTGGGCCCTGAGGATCAACCATCACCTTGGAAGCAAGAGCGGAGGGTGGTCCGGGTGGGATCAGTCCCGGGGGGAGATGAGAGGGGTGCCCGATGTGCGTGAGGTCTGGAGAAGTATGTTCTGGGGAGTTGGGGGTCTTCTCGACCTAGCTACTGTAGAGCAGGGAGGCTTGATTTATCTGCATGCCTATTAGCATGGGCACTTGGAATGTGAAGGGCCTTAACTCCCCGCAGAAACGCCAGAAGCTGTGGAAATATCTGCTGGATCATCATCTAGATATCGTGGGTCTCCAGGAGACACATCTAGCCCGTAGGGATGAGCTCCGGCTCCGACATAAGCAGTATCCCCTCATATATAGGTCTTCCGCTTCTACTAAACACAAAGGGGTGGCTCTTTTATTTCGATCTTCCATTCAATTCCAGCCATTGGGAGTAAGTAGTGATAAAGATGGCAGGTGGTTGATGGTTAGGGGGGTGCTTCATGGACGCCTGTGTACATTTGTAGTAGTATATGTGCCCAATGCCCAGCAAAATAACTTTCTTCAAGACCTGTTGGATAAGGTAGGAAGCTTCGTGGAGGGTCATCTAGTTGTTATGGGGGACTTTAATATGGTATGGGATCAGGCCCTAGATAGCTCCCGTGCTCAGAGGACAGAATCTGGTGTCTTCTCCGCCGCGACTAAACACAGGATGGAGGAGTTGGGACTTATAGATGGCTGGCGTGCAGTCAATACGCGGACCAGGGACTATACATTTTTCTCCCATGTACATCACACCTACTCCCGCATAGACTATGTATTTTTGAGTCAGGCCCTCAGGGGAGATGTCCGGGATTCTACGATTTTTCCGCTCTCTGTCTCGGATCATGGCCTGTTGATACTCCAGCTTCAGTGGTCAGTGAGGGGGGACGGCTATCGGAAGTGGTACTTTCCGGCGGCACTGGTACGGGATGACTCCTCATGTAAGGAACTAAGGAAAGCCATTAGGGAGTTCTTGACGCTCAACCCGAGCTCGGACACCTCTGTGTTTAACACTTGGGATGCCTGTAAGGCCTCTCTGAGGGGCACTTGCATAGGACTTAATGCGGCTCTTAACCGCTTGTGTAGGGTGGAACGGGAGACTTTGGAGGCTGAGCTTGAGAGATTGGAGCGGGCCCACAAGCTGAACCCCTCTCGCGCGACACTTCGCCCACTGTCGGCTATTAGGGGGAAGCTGAAAGCACATTACAACAACCGTTCTGAGCTAACCCTTCTACGTCTTCGTCGGGGTCGTACGCTCAGGGGAACAAAGTGGGCCGCCATCTGGCTCGTCAGCTTCGTGAGAAGAGATAAAGGGAATACATAGGGGGGATCCGGGACTCGGGAGGCTCGATTCATCATCGAGACGGGGACAAGGCGGATGTCTTTGGGCGCTTCTACGCGACGCTCTATAAGGGTGACTCGCTCGATTCGAGTGCGCAAGAGGCTTTTTTGTCGGGCCTCCCCCTCCCACAGGTTTCTATCGGTAGCAACGAACAACTGACGGCCCCCTTCACTAGGGAAGAGGTGCTTGAGGCGATCAAGGCCTTGAAACCCAATAAAGCCCCTGGCCCAGACGGGTATACGGCTTACTTCTACCAGTCGTTTGCCTCTGAGCTTGTCGATTGCCTAGTCTCGCTTTTCAATGGAATGGCTGCCGGCGGGGAGACCTCTGGCACTATGGCCGAGGCCTTGATCACTGTGATCCCCAAACAAGGGAAGGATCCCTCCAGTTGTACCTCATACCGTCCTATTGCACTGTTGAATGTAGATGCCAAGTTGTACTCCTCTATCATCGCCCGCCGGTTGCAGGATCTGATGCCGGCCATTATACATCCGGATCAATCCGGTTTCATTAAGGGGCGGCAAACCCATGACAACTTACGGAGGGTATTACACTTGATAGAGAAAGCCTCCAGATTCCGCATTCCAGCTGTACTGGTAGGTCTGGATGCAGAAAAGGCGTTCGATCGGGTCGACTGGGGATTCCTGTTTCGCACCCTATCCGCCTTTGGATTTTCGAGCCGGTTCATCACGATGATTCAGGCGAATTATAATCGACCTACCTCGAGGGTGTTGATCAACGGCCATCGGTCGGCTAGATTTCCTCACTCTAGAGGTACGAGACAGGGGTGCCCCCTTTCCCCTCTCCTCTTTGCCTTGAGTATCGAACCCCTGGCGCTGGCGATCCGGGAGAATGAACGGATCAAAGGCCTACCCTTCACGGGGGAACAGCACAAAATATCCCTCTTTGCGGACGACGTCCTGTTATCCTTAGGAGATCCCACTCAATCCCTACCACCTGTTCACGAGGAGCTCTCTCGGTTTGAAGCAGTGTCAGGCTTCCGGGTCAACTTCGACAAATCGCATATCCTGAACCTGACCTTGTCCCCTGCGGACGTGGACCGGGTGCGCGTATTGACGAAC
The DNA here is from genome assembly GCF_964261635.1 of Lissotriton helveticus. NCBI lineage: Eukaryota > Metazoa > Chordata > Amphibia > Caudata > Salamandridae > Lissotriton > Lissotriton helveticus. Next base: position 1,038,421,372 of record NC_136068.1, on the reverse strand, counting down.
CTGTCGTGGGCATCCACCTCTCTGATGTACCTGGGGGTGCGCCTGACACCTACTGTAGGCTCCCTTTTTGCGGCTAATTTTCCCCCACTGCTGGCCTCGGTGCGCAGCGATCTAGACCGGTGGAAGCCGAAATTCCTCTCGTGGCTCGGCAGGATACATGCCCTTAAAATGGTCCTCCTCCCTAAGTTTCTATATCTTTTCCAAGCCCTCCCTATACCTGTGGACATGGATTTCTTCCGCCGCTTACGGACGATGATGTTGAAGTTTGTTTGGCAGGGTGGCCGGGCTCGGATACCCTTTACGACACTCCGTCGGCCGAGGGGAGAGAGGGAGGGGTTGGGCTTCCGGACATGCACCTGTACTATAAAGCTGCGCAGTTGCGGGTGATAGTGGAATGGTCCCAACAGCTCTCAGAGAAACACTGGCTGCATATGGACCGGGCAGTGGCGGGGAGATCGATCTGGGATCTAATCTGGAAGCCCAAAGTAGACCGACCAAAGAATGCATACATCAGCACTCCCACTAGCACAGTTCTGAAGGTGTGGGACACGGTCACTTGTGACGATCGTTGGACCACTTTTCCGTCTCCCTTCACTCCCATCCACTTCAATCCGGCCTTTCCACTGGCCGTACAGGAGGGACCATATCGCCAGTGGCGTGAGGGTGGATGCCGAGCACTTACGCACTTGTTTCATGGGAGCGTCCCCCTCACCTTCCACAATTGCATGTGCGATTATGGCCTTCCGACCACAGAGCGCTTTCACCATGCCCAGCTCCTTCATTGGGCGACCTCGGCGGGAGTCCGCGAGGCAGCTACTCGTCCGCTTTCCCCCTTCGAGTCTTTCCTGCTCCGCACATCTGCGATGAGGGGGGCAGTCTCCTTCTTGTATGGACTGCTTCTGCACACTGCGGTCGCCCCGCGCCCTCGATATATGGAGCGATGGGAGGTTCTTCTAGATCGCGATATTTCTGATACAGAATGGAAGCACCTCTGGAAGGATATAGCGGCGCACAACCACTCCGTGACTCTTAGGGAAGCGCATCTGAAAACCATGTATGATTGGTATCTGTATCCGTCCAGACTCCATCGCATCTTCCCTACGTCTTCGGATAGATGCTGGAGGGGGTGTGGCCTACTGGGCGACTTCCACCATATTTGGTGGGATTGCCCAATCATTCGTCCCTTCTGGATAGAGATACTCCCCCACATCAAGGAGATATTAGGTTACCCGATCTCGGACTCGGTGGCTCATGTACTACTGGGTCTCCGAGATCCACTGCTGGAGCATCAGACTAAGGCAGATAAGCGCATTCAATGGCTGTGCCTAGGGGCGGCAAAGCTCACATTAGCAGCGGCGTGGAAGAAACCACATGCCCCAGCTGTATCACTGTGGCACTCGAGGCTATGGGGACTTTTGAGCATGGAGAGAATGTCGGACATCTTTCTGGGCGACTTTAAGAATTTCCTCTTTCGATGGGGACCATTAGTTCGCTTTTTGTCATCTGGATTACCGTCTGCGGTATGCCCACCCACGCTACGTGCACTACACTTATTTCAAGTATGAAAGGATTGCATGACTTCCCAACTGAATATGATGTGAGAGTGTTCCTGTTGTCACCACTGGGGGAGGGTGGGGGGTGGGGGGGAACTAGTTGGGGTTTTGTTTATGTTCACTGTTGCGACTATGCTTAGCCTGGGGACTCACGACTTCTGTGGCATCGAGCACCCATCTTCTACCGCCCTCGGACAGTTTATTGCGAACATTTGAGAAGGCGCTAGCATCATGACTGAACCTTATTTGATGGAGCCTCTATTATTATGGGTTGCTCATTACATTTATTTTCATTGCGTATCATATTCCCCTGCGTGGGATTTGTGGCGGAGTTGTCGCTTTTTTTTCTTTTCTTTGTCCCCCTTCTTCCCTACCTACTAAAACTTTGAACAAATACAATAAAAACATGTTTTACAAAAAAAAAAATAGTTGGCATGTCATATTTGTGGCTTTCCTGATGAAGGCATTTGGGTCACCGAAACGCATATAGATTTGATTCCACAGCGATCTATCCATGTTCGTAGCCACCCTTTTGTCTCTCAGTACAGATACATTCATTGGGGATACAATTTTCCTTCCTTTGCTGACTATTATGAATGAAATAATTACTCTTGGTAATCATGTTGTTATTCATTTTGATGCAGTTGTGACTTTATCTTAAAATGTTTTCATAATTGCAACTATTGTATTCAAAGTATCATGTAGTATCAGGTTACTTTTCAAAACTACATTAATGATCCTTGATCATGTTGCCTTTATCCCAATGAGAGACAACTGGATTGTGATGCATGTTGTTTTAATGTGTCATGTAACCATACAAACATTATATAGCATAGATTTTTAGATGTTTAGTAAGAATAAAAGTATTTTATGAGTTATTTTCAGTTGCACACTTAGCCTTTCTTTAGTACCATTTAGCATATATTGTTAAGTAGAACTATAGTTGCCTAGGGATGTTTTTTGTACGATTACAATGCCACGATGTCCTTTATGTACCGGTTAAATAATCTCAGGTAACACAATTCTAGCGCCTCATAATAGGACACCCTCTCGAATGACAGAGAGTTCCTCTTGCACATTTCTAAACTTTTAATATTCAACGTCATCTGCCAGAGGTCCCATGGCTTCCTTCTATAATTGCTTTGTAATGATATCTTTGATAGTGAGAACGTCTTTGTTAACGTTAGTAGCAGTGATGATCTGTTCAATGGAAAGAGCGGCATATGTACTTTACTTCACAATGAAATTGATGTACTCTTCTGGCTGCTTTGGACGTTGAATTGTGATGAGACAATGGCACTTGTGAAAAGTAATCTGCAGAGTTTAGATACTTCCCCGGTTTGTGCACAGCAGTGTTGTCATACTCTTGCAATCACAACCCCCACCTTTCAATTCAAGGGGGCATCTTGGCTTTCAGATTCCCAAAGATAGTGAGCAGTGCCTGATGATCAGTAACAAGAGTGACATTTTTCCATAGAGAAACAAATGAAAATGCTCACAGGCCCACACCACAGCCATGCTCTCTTTTTTTCAGCTGCGAATAAGCACATCTGTTTGAGAGAGACTGTGGCTGGCATATGTCACAATGTGTCTATGTGCTTTTGGATGTCCGTTATGTTGAGAAGAATGGCACCTAGTCCCACTGGGCTTGCATCTACCACCATCTCAGGGGCCGATTCACAGAACTAATCTGAGATAAAATCCTAAACTTACTACTTTTGGTATTCACAGAAGGCATTTAGTAGTAGTAAAGTTAGGAGTCCTAACTTTACTACTACTAATCTGAGATAAAATCCTAAACTTACTACTTTTGGTATTCACAGAAGGCATTTAGTAGTAGTAAAGTTAGGAGTCCTAACTTTACTACTACTAAATGCCTTCTGTGAATACCAAAAGTAGTAAGTTTAGGATTTTATCTCAGTTTAGTAGTAGTAAAGTTAGGAGTCCTAACTTTTTTACTACTAAATGCCTTCTGTGAATACCAAAAGTAGTAAGTTTAGGATTTTATCTCAGATTAGTTCTGTGAATCGGCCCCCATGTGTAACTTTGGATTAAAATAAGCTATTTCAGTTGCACTTTCAATTGCATGCTTTATCTTTTTGAAACTTTGGTTGCATTCAGAAGACTAGTGAAATGAAACATTTCATTTCGTTAGCTCCCTCAACGGGAGCTAACGAGCATTTGTGACTTTGCCACACTCAGTGTGGCAAAGTCACAAATGCACCTGGAGCAACAGCTGGCCATGACTAGTGAGGATCGCAGCATGGTTACATCGTGTGGGGGACAGGTAGAGGACAATGCTTGTTCTTTATCTGGTGGAAAAAGAACAATTGATGCACGGAACGCTGAACAATGTCAAACATTCACCACCAGTACAGAGATCTGGGTCTAAATCCATTGTTTTTTGTGCACCATGCCATTCCAGTTTAGACCCAACCATATGCAAATCAGTCTTGACCCTGCTCCCCATGAGAACAGTCCATCCCGAACTGCCAGGTCAGGTCCTCCTTGGACCGGAAACAAGCATCCTGGGACTGGTTTTGGGGTATCACCCTTCATCATCCAGGCTAGCTTGACTCCAGTGACATGGTAAGCATGGGACCCACGTTTGGGCACACCCTACCCACTTAGGGTGACAAATGCAAAAATGAACAATTGATGGACGACATGCAGAACAATGGCAAACATTCTGGGTCTAAATCAATCGTTTTTTTGTGCACCATGACATTCCAGCTTAGATCAAGCCATATGTAAATCAGCCTTGACCCCCCTCCCGGCACTTTATCTCGACCAGGAGTCGTCCCCCTTTCAGAAAAGATATGTCCAAAGAATTTGAGCTTGTCTTTGTGAAATTCACATTTTTCAGCGTTCCATGTGAGACCTGCACCAACAAGTAATTGGCATACATGTATAAAGGCTTTGTCATGCTCTTTTTTTGTTGCCCCAAACACTAGAATATCCGCACTATCATTGTACGCATGTGTGACTGGTGAATTATTCAACAAATTACATCTTGAAACAGTTTTGCTAGTGACGACACTCCAAAACTTAGTCTTTTGCATCGAAACAAACCAACATGTGTTGAAAAGTAGTGCTATACCTACAGATTTCTTCCAGTTCAAGTTGATGGTAATCTTTGTTCAGATCAAGACAAGAAAATTATCTGGCGCCATTCAGCTGTGTGATGATGTCAGCTATTTGAGGACCTGGATGTCTTTCTTTCTTGATTGCCTTGTTGGCTAGGCACATGCCAACACAAATACGCACTGTACCAACACTGTCCTTTTTTGGCATGACCACTATGAGTGAAACCCATGGTGTAGTACTGATGGATCGCTCAATGATGTCATGCTTTTTCAGTGTTTCTAGTTGTTCTTTCTCAATGGCAACCTGTAGATGGACAGCAATGCAATGCTGCCACTGAGCAACATGGTAAATGTCCTCATTAATATTAAGCTGCACTTTCTTTGTTTTGAGTCATGAAACAACTATGTGAAGTGATTCACAATTTCAGACTGTGCACTGAGGTTGTAATTAATAGATAGAAGTCTCATGTAGGCAGCAATAGTGCAACTGAGTAAGCATGCACTGGATGAAGTACCTTGCAAAACATCAATTGGCACTTGCACTTTTGTCTTCTTATGCCGCATGGGTATCAAGAATGATCCTTGACTTCGCAATGGTGCAGAAGGAGCCCATGTGCACACGTTCACAATCAACGGAGTGAGGAAAGGCACAGGCGGCAATTCATTGAACTTCTCTGCCAGCTTGATGTTGATCAACACACCACTGTCTATGATTAAATTTAAGAGACATTCATTCACCTTCAGTTTATTCTTGGACACTGTTCAAATGCATTTTGCTGCTTAGTTTGGCAGTCTATCTTTAGTTTGTGCTCTTCTTTGTATGCAGCCAACCCTACATGTGCCTGTCGCTCCTTAGTTGACAACATCATCCTACTCCCATCTTCCTCACTGTCGCTTGATAGTGACACTGACGAGCCCCTACAACACGAATTAAAAGTTTATCGACTTTGTCTAGCTTCCACTTGTCACAGTAGATGTTGCTGTTTGGCTTTGTGGGCGTGGTGAGAATGTCTCTGGAATTTTCGAGCATCCATATTCTCTTCTCACTGTAACACAATCAGTATTATTTATTTATTTATTTATTTAAATTTGTATAGCAGGGCACAGCTACCCCCAGGGGTTTCCTGGCGCCGACAGAGAACAGCAGAGGGAGGAGAGGCCTATTGGCTGAAAAGCCATGTTTTGAGGGATCTGCGGAAAGACAGAAGGTCAGGTTGTAGGCGGAGCGGCAGTGGAAGAGCATTCCACAGAGTGGGGCCAAGGTAAGAGAAGGAGCGCCCTCCCATATGAGAAAGTCTAACTCTCGGAACTCGGAATTTCTCTTGAGTAGAGGATCTGAGAGTACGGGGGGGACGTAGGGGCGGGCCAGCTGTTGTACATAGTCAGGGGCCTTAGCATGCTTAATGCGGAACATGTACGTAAGGGCCTTGAACTTGACCCGTTTCTCCACTGAGGGCAGTGGAGATCGACCAGCGACCTGGACGTTGAGGCAGTTTTGGTAACTCGGCAAAGTAGTCTAGCGGCAGAGTTTTGTACTCGCTGCAGTTTAAGTATTATCTCTTGTTGACACCCAAATAGAGAATATTCCCGTAGTCTAGCCTAAAAGTCACCAGGGCCTGGACCACGGCACGCTGGGCATGAGATGGAAGCATCCATACGATCTTCCTCTACCATTTCAGAATGGTGAAGCAGGTGGCGGCAACCTTGGTGGCTTGCTGCCACATGGAAAGAGAATCATCCATAATGAAACCAAGGTTGCGCACCTGAGTGGAAGGCTGTGGTAGCGTAATCATTTCTGGTGGCCAATAATGTGGGCCCCTGAGACCACGGTCCTTGCCAAGGATCAGAACCTCTGTTTTATCCCTGTTAAGTTTTAGAAAGTTGGCGTTCATCCAAGCCATAACTTTACTTTACTAGTTTCTCTTTTGCTTCGCAAACCATTATGAAATGGTTTCTTTTCTGCATCTTCTGCCTTTCTGTCCAATGGCAGGACATTTGCCCCTTCATGAGGAAATGAAAGTCCACATCGGGAACACAATTTCTTCTTCTTCGGAGATGTCGATCTCTGGGTCTTTACCTTATTCTTTATTTGCTTTCGTGATCAATGCTGATTCATTCTGTGCTGTTCCGGCTTCCATATCAGCAGCTTGTCGATTTGCATGTTCCTCTGGTCTTGCAGCCATAAATGCTTTCTCCAAGCTAAGGGTCTCTCTTAGCATGCATCTCCAGAAGGACTCTGGGAGACAATCATTGATAACTCTCCGACAAATGGCTTCTTCATCATTGAATTCCCCGAACTTACAATGCTTGATAAGTGCATCAAGTCTCTCAACAAACTCATCCATCGGTTCAGCAATTTGTTATTGTGATTTATTGAAAATGTTGACATTTAGCATTGGGTTGAACTTTGCTTCCATTATCTGACGGTACAAGGTTTAAGTAGTTTGCGATATATTTTTTATAATTTCTTTCACTCCATCACTTGCAAGGTTTTTTAAGTATTTGATGATCTTTTTGCCATCTACTTCTTATAGCAAATCAATGAAGTCATTGAACGTCACAATCCAGGCAGTCCACTGGGTACCAATATTTTGCTTTTTGACAGTATTGAATTGTGGTGGAGGTTTCAAAAATGCGGCTGCACCGTATTCCATGTCTTCTGTCAGAGCCATGGGAAAATGTCAATGTCTTGAAGACCTTTTGAGTTGTGCTGAATGCCACCAGCTACCTCTTTTGTTGTTTCAGCAGGAACCAACGGCTTCATAAACGCAACCCCGTGCTTGTACTAGAGTAGCCTCGCTGGATTTTGAGGTCGTAAGGCTCTTTGTCTGTTTTTGCCGGTGAGTAGATTTTCGTTTCTTGCACCTGATTATCACTGTCTTTAGCATTCGCTTTGTATAGATGATGGCTTTGTTTTGGGCTGTGGTGCAGTTTCTCTTCTTTTGACCTTGCCATGGGGTTTCTTGCGAGCTTTCGAAAGTGGTTCTGTGCAGGGCCTTCAACTTCGTCGAGAGCTGTATGTGGGGTGGAGTGGGACTTCAATTCCACACACACCTGCTTCAAACCTCTTTTCAGCGAAGTAGACGCATGCGGCACAGACTATGAGTTTGCTGTACCTTTCCAAGCTAACAGGGAGAGCAGTCTTGATTTTTCAGTGCACAGATCCCATCCTCATGTCACCAGTTGTAGCAGTCACCCCAGCCCAAGAGCATGCGAAGACCACCCCACACATCTTTAACACACACCTTTATTCCTCAGCATACAATTGCAATATATGTGCATTGCATCATAACTTTATTGAACATACCCAGACACACCCAAACCAATTACGTAATTCCGGTAAGGAGGATGCATAGGACCGAAAGGTTCCCAATTCACATGACCTCAAAGAAACTACAGTAGTATTCCCTACAGGGGTTGAATTCTGAAACGTTTGATCTAACCATGTGTGTGAACTATGCCCAGGTTTTCTTTGAAGGATGTTCCGTGGGGATTCAGGTGGGGGCTTTGGGTCTTCTACAGCCCTGCCACTATGCACATTTCAAGTACAGGGTGTTGCCTGTCCTTATTGGAGTCCTAGTGAACATGTAAATGTAAAGGTTTATCAATACTTTCATGGGTTATGAGTTTTTGTTGTGCAGTGTTTGAGTCTTGTTAACTTCTTTCTCACTAGGCTCAGTTAGTACTGTCACTCTTATCTTCATACGTTCTTGTAATTGGGTCTAAGCTGTATGCCCCATGTTCTGTCCTCAATTACTTTTGAGTCTGTAGCTCCAGTGTCATTGTGTCTGGTATTTTTCCCAACTCAGTGTCAAATGTGCTTCTGAAGCCTTGTCTCTGTGTTTTCACTCCTGTTGTGTGGTCCTCAAGACTTGTCGCCTGACTTCTGCTGCCGCCACCACTTCTTTTACCCTGGTTCCATGTTTCTCTAGATACCTTGAGGTTCCTTTTCTCCAAAAATATATTGTTATTGTTTTTAATGCTTAACCAACCTGCGTTATCAATCAATTACATTACAGCAACCATAACTTTAGTTGTTTGTAGCATTATGTTTATCGTCTTACAAAAAGATCAAATCAGTTAGAAACATTACAAAAATAAAACTATAACATGTGACAGGAAAGAGAATAGTACAAACAGAACCCAAGAATTTGCTGTAAAATGTTTCAATAATCAATACACGTTTGAAGTGAAAACATATTGATCACAAAATGGCCTTGAGGGTGTGCTAATCAATCATCAGTAAACCAGTACTTCTTGTTCAATGATATATCCATATTTGCGGGCTATGGAGATTTGTCATCTGAGGTAAGTTCCATCAGGATCTATGTCCCCTTCTGACGCCCCTAGGGCCTACCCACTTTACAGCTTGTCTGGCAGTGTCTTCAGCCTGTGACCACCTGTGGAGCTCTGGTTGCCATTTACGTATATCTGGCTCACAGAGCGACTTTCATTTAATAACAGGACTACATTCATGAATTAACAGATGGCTGAATGCGTTTTTGTCAAAAGCATATGGCCTAGCAAGGATGTCCTCATGTTGTACAAGAGTCACTTTCATGTCCTTTCAGAGATCAGCTCCACCACCCTGGTGCAAAAGGCACAAATCTCAGGGCACAACCATATCATGCGCTACAAATGTGTATTGGCTTGCCCATATCTAGGACAGTCATTAGAATGCAACAAGTTATGCAGTCTGATTGAAGTGAGGTATGTGCGATGTACCATAATGAATTTGTATACATTTAAACTGAGCATTCCTCGAGACGTTGTGCATGTGACGAAGTACAACCACCCAGTCCATATCAGAAAACATTTCAACTAAGTTCCTTCCCTATCTGTCATTAAGGTCACTGAGGTCCCTGCTTTGCTTTATTCTAAGGGATTTGTCTAGATTGGTGATCATGTGCCGGCATCTCCCAAAAGTCACCAGGATTTGTAATATTGGGCCACTATGAGGTTTGTCAAAGGCTCGCTCCCGAGGTCCCTGTGCCACTTTTTATAAAACGGCTTGTGGCAAGAACTGCCCTGGCAGAAGCCCATGTTCTACTCTCATTTCTTCGAAGGACATCGGAGACCCTGAGCTATAAAGCTGCCCTACGTGAATAACCTCAGCTCTCTACTACATGGCTGGATTCCCGCATTCCGTCACCTCGTTAAACAGCAGTAAAGCCCATTAGGGGAATTCAGGTGCATACATCCATCACACCAGAACAATCTAGCTCTATTTAAATTGGCTGGGGCTGCAGTTGGGCATTGACGCTCTCCAAGGAATACTCAGCAATAGTGATGCAACCAAACACGGCTTTCATCAGTCTGTCTCTGGGGCAGCCGGTAGAGCTTAGCCATGCCACCACCCACTGGTGCTGTGCTGCCAAATAATAGGTTTCAAAGTCGGGCACTCCCAGGCTGCATCATCTAGCGCTGGATACAACCTAGTCAGGGAAGGTCCTGGTTTTGCAATTGACGGTGCCGGAGCTGTGTTCAGAGCGCTCTGAACATTGGAAGAAGGTGGAGGGAATTACGCCATTCCTCACCGCTGCGCCAAAACCTTCTACGAGCACTGCTGAACTATTGCCAAAATTGCTGAACACTCGGAACCCGTAACCCGTAACCGGTAGAGCCCTGCAGGCTTCCGCTTCCGCCCCAGCTGAAGCTGCAGCCCTCATACCTACCGGGCTTACAGGTTTGCGGGCTGCCTGGTGGTTTGGGACCTCGGGTAAACGGGTCAATGGGTCAGTGTGGCCTGAGCCAGGGAGTCAGGGGGCTTAGAGGCATAGAGGTGGCTGAAATAAAAATGTGCTGGCACCTGTAGCTCACAGGAAGAGACAACTGAAGACGACTCAAGGAGGGGCCAAGGAGCCACAGTTAGCCCCGGGGCTCCGGTCCATGTTTTGTTTAATTTTGCTCGGCTGTCTGCTTCTGTTGTTTGCTTCCACTCTTCTGCTGTGTGATGGAGCTATTGAGCAACTAGCAGACCCATACCTGGAAAACCAGCTGTTCTCCTCAAGCCTGTTGATGTGTAGTTGGCCCACGTTCTGCTCATATTCTACAGGCTTAGCTGTAAATCAACCAACTAACCAAGGCAAGCTGAACTGAGCCTGACAATTGAGCTTGGCTATCGGTCTATCGGACTCACGGACCACTGCGGGCCATACAATACCATCACCTCGGCCACCCCGCACTGATTGACAGTCCTACTAAGTCAAGCCTTCACGGACCCACGGGAATTGACCGAAACACCCCTAAAAAGGATCTCCAAGGACCACTTAGGACTATAAACTATGAGGTCAGGGCGGATACCCGGGGCAGCCAAAACTGACAGAAGCATAAGCAGTGCAAGTAAGCAAAAAAGGAAGCCGAAAACACCCGCCGAGCTTGAGGGTAAGCCTCAGGCAAAAACCAGAGGGCACTATATTTGCATTAACACCTGAGCCAAGAAACACAACGCAGGGGGGCTTAAATGGAAAGCAGCCCTTTTTTAGCCCAAAATTGATACAAAATTCTAAAATACACAGGCAACACCCTGCTCTCATGTCCCGCCACAGGACTTCAAACCCCACTCCCGCCTATATGCCAAGAGGACAGCGGCAAGGGGAAGAGGACTGAAGTGACGGAAGGTAAAGGAGGCAGGACGAAAAGACTAGATCTGTCAGCCCCAAACCAGCTCCACATGGCCAATACGCCCCTGCAAACCAAGACCCTCAGACACCGGAGACCTCAAAGAAAAAACCCAAGGAATGACACAATGGGGCAATTCAACAGCCATCTCAAGTCAGGGAAACAAAGAAGAGATAAAGGAAAATTTGAAATCTTCACAGAAACATCAAGGGATAAGCGTAAGATAGCTCCAATTGCCACTAAGGTCACAAAGCCTAAGCCTACGGACCGATACAAACAAAATGGGGACAATTGTGTCTCAACAGACTCATTAGACATTCATGAGTTTGGAAAACCAATAGGAAACTCACTGGCGATAACCAAATTCGATCTAATAACGGCCAGCTCGGAGGAACAGAAGACCACAGGGGGAGCACCGGAAAACTTAAAGGAAAATCTGAGCTCAGAATATGAAGTCCGGACTGACCCATCTCAACTTAATCAACTGATGACCCAAACCAGTATGACAGAAGATCTGGAAGAGTCAGAGCAGCATTAATATCTAGAAAAGGAAGAGTGGGAGTCACTCTTGGCAACTTATCGGGAGGAGTCACGCAGGTACAAATCCCCAGAAAATTTAAGAACAGAGGGAAGTATGGAAAACAAGGTTCCCCGGCCAGCTGAAGGGCCACATGCACCACTTCAATGCACTTCTAAATGCAAAATACATAAAACTGGAGTTCATCAAAATGACATAGAAAAAACAGTCCATAGTGATAACCTAGGCAATTTCAAAGACAATGAGCAAAAATCAGACCACGGAGATGCCTGGGCAAGCTTGCTTAAAACCGTGCAGCTTCTAGTAGAGGCCTTGCAATATCTAACCGAAAAAATGGACATGGAATTAACCCTACTGAATACCTTGGCAGTTTTTGTGGTAGCAATCGATGGCAAATTGGGCACGCTAAACACTACACTGAAAAGCTTTCAGGAGCTCCCGCTAGTCAAGCATTTTTCCTGCGGATGCTGCCCAGTTGTGGATAAATTAGCAACCCTTCCTTCAATGCTGACCAACCTATGCTCACAACTGAAGTAGGCATCAAATGAAGTGCAAACACAGACTAGAGGAGGGTACACTCCGAAGGGGCCTCGTAACGATACAGCGACCCATCAGGGTGCATCCGCACAAATGGACCACTCCGGAACAATGAACCAGAATTCACAAATAAACGCCAAAAATGAGAAGAGCAAGCAATCATCAACTGTGACACTTAGTCAAATTCACACATTGGAGCTTGCTGAGGCAGACAAGGGGGAAATGAAATTGAACGCAAAACAAAGACAGACACAAAAACGAAAGGGCAGGAATCAGAAACAAACCCTCAACATGGATGGATTTCAATGACTTTTTGGGCCAAAGTCAGTGCTAAAAGAGATATCAGATCAAAATAACCCACTATTATAAACAACAAACATAAAGTGCACTGCCAACATGCATAGCACGTTTCAAAATCTTCCTAGTGGGAAGCAAGAAAACACTGCATCTGAGCCTGATTGGGAGGCAGAGGGAGCCGCCTCACCCCAGTCACATTCAAATGGAAACTATCGGAATTTTTGCCGTAAATAACTCAAAAATAGAATTGAAGCAAAAACAACAACGAGCACCCAATTGATTGAGACAAAGCAGGATTTCATGCCCCATGGAAACCCGGGGACATCACACACACACTTGATTCCATGTTTGAAGGGAGGAACACTACTCTGGGGAATTCTATCAACCCCAAACGCAGACACATCATCAACAGGGAAGAAGCGAAGGTACTGGACAGGCAGCTTCTGAATAACAGCTTAGTCAACTTTCAAATACTTGACACCAAAACCAACACGAGTCACTCCACGAGCCGAACTGTACCCGCCCGGGAATAAAACCGCAAGGAAAAACGGAATATGGGACAGATAGGGTCTAACACACGCAAGTAGGACCTACGGATAGGGAGCAAGCGGGAAAGGGTAGCTCCGAAACTGAGGACGGGCTGCCTCCCAAAAGAGGCCAAAACAACATCTCTAAAGAGGTGGGAGGGAAAGAAACAAATGTAATTTGGTTTATTCCAGAATACATCTCCAAAGGAAGGCACGATGTTTTAAACCAAGGCAACATTCTGCAGCTCCCATCCTACATTCCATCACTGACGGAGATAAGGACTACAGATCTAGAGTAAATAGAGTTCATCAAATGCATGGATCACATGGCAGGAGAAAAAACAAGAGCAACATAGACCCTCAATAACTGCACATAAAATACTCATTGAAAGTGAGATTCTAAAGTCTTGGGGGATAACCATCGCTCCGTACACCAAACCAGGCTATCTAGTCCCGCTAAACCTGCAACCTATGAGGTGAGGGGATCAGAGGGGACAAGAAACAGACAAGTCACATCCGTTCTGAAAGGAGCAATGGAGCTATTCAACATTGACATAGGGCAACAGCTGGAGGGTCTCAGAATCTGTCATAACCCCCTTACGTTGCATGAATGGGAAAGCGATACAAGCTGGATCTAGAGAACCATAAACAATAAAACGGATTGACGAGATCTTTGCTCCCCACTCATGGCCAACGTCAATGGGGTAGTACGGCTATGCTCTTGGAAACTTGGGCATCTGATCCGCCACACCTCCAAGGATTCTTAGGTTTTTTCAAAGGAGCAAATAAGACGGCAAGATTTGGCCGCCTGCAAGGAGGTTTGGTCATATATGTTGCGAATACAATTACTCACACTGCCCGGAATTTCGGATTCAAAACACAATCATTATTAGCAGTAACTGTATCCTTTTCACCAACAACAAACACAAGGAACAGCACGATTACGATAATAAATGTATACATCCAACCAAAACGTAAAATTAAATTAGCTAAGGAAATGTGCAATTTTGTGGAAACATGCATAAGAGAGGCCCTACTACTGAACTTATCCTCACTGGGGACCTCAATTATAATTAAGGCTCCCTGTTTTCCGTTTTTACAGATTTTTACTGATAAATACAGACAGAAAACAATGTGTTTTCTGTCTGCATTTATTTTTAAAAATGGATAAATACAGAAAATGTGCTTCTTTTCAGTGACATTTCTTTGAATAACTGCTTTTGTCAACATACATTTGTGGTATAATGCTAATATTTGGTAGTGGATGTACTGTACTGGTATGTAATATTTGGGAACTTAAATAGCTAAAACACGACAGACATAAAGTTTGAGTGCGCGTCTATCATTCAAATAAATATGGAAATGTACAGTTTTCCAACTACATTGATACACAAAACACAAAATAAATATGGATAAATACAGATAAAATGGCCCAAAAATAAATATGGATAAATACAGACGGAAATGTTAAACAAATGAACACCATAAAACCGGGAGCCCTAATTATAATCGAATGGGTTCCTCTTCGGATGAAGAAATACTTCAACAAAACACAACTTGGAATATCCCACCGCAAGGGGAACCACAACGGGGCAAACATACTAAGTCAGGACAATCAATCTTGGAGGAGCTGGAACACCTAAACTTAAGGGCACTAAACGGCAGATCAGTTGAAGACAACCCTCCAGTAACAACGTACATTTTAGTCAGAACAAGCACAATGTTGGACTATACCTTTGTCTCTGTATGTCTATTTCACCGAATTGCATCATTCCACTTGGGCAACAAAGGCGACAGTCATCATCGGCCGCAGGAGATATTTTATTAATTTATTTGTGTATTTTATAAAGCGCACAGCTGCCCCAACGGGGCGTCCCAGCGCTAATAGATCTGGAAACAGAGGACGCTACAAGAAGGAAAGAGTGGGTTATAAGCAAAAGAGATGGGTCTTAAGGGACTTTCGAAATGCGGATTCTGTCTGACAAGCACGAAGGGCAATCAGGAGCTTGTTCCAGCCCTGAGTAGCACAAACTTCAAAAGTCTTCCCTCCTGAACGAGTCTTTTTAAATCTAGGGGTTGCGAGAAGAAGTTGGGAATTTGAGCGCATTGTTCTGGCATTTTGATATGGACGTAAGCTGCTTTTCAAATGGGCTGGTCCTTTACCCTTAGAAGCTCTATAGGCCAGTGTCATGGCCTTAAATACGCATCTCTTAGCAATGGGTAGCCAGTGCAATCTGCGGAGATGAGGAGAAATATGTTGTCTGGGTGGAATTCTCTCCACCAGACGGGCAGCAGCGTTTTGTACAGTCTGGAGTTTATTACATAAGCTGCCGTAATACCCAGGTATAGCGCATTGGCGTAGTCGAGATGTGAGGTTATCAATGCGTGTACCACAGTCTTACGGCAGTCAGCAGGCAGGTAGTTGATGAGCCTGTTTATTGTTTTGATCTTAGCAAAACAGGATCCTGCTACTGTTTGTACCTGGGCATTAAAAGTAAGATGGTTATCCCAACGGACCTCCAGGTTCCTGACAGAGTCTTTAGGTATGGGGGCTTGACTCAAATCTCCAGGCCACCAAAGGCTGGATTCCAGAGGAGACGGAGTATTAAAAAACAAGATCTCCGGGGTCCGAACGCTAGCAACCAAGAGGGCCGCATAAGCTCCCACTCCGCCGACCTCCGCCAGTTGCTCATAAATCCTGCTGCTTATCCTGATTTCTCACCGGACTCCCGTGCAACTCAGGGGTTCCTGACTCTAAAGGTGCAATCCCGGAATTTCTAGCTGCTTTCAGGACGAAGTTACGCCGTGTCCCATTCTCGGCCTAACCCAGAGTTGAAGCCGGGGCCTCGATTTCTCACCCAGCCGGGTTGGAGTTGAATAACATCGGCTGAGGGGCGTGGGTGGCATCCGGTCTCCCGAATTGGAGTGTTTCTTGTCCGTTTTGGATGGTGGACTGGTGGCAGTTTTATCTCGCAGCTGCGGCGGCGTGACGCATCGGTTGCTGTGATCGGGGATCCGCTGCCCGGAGGCCCCGTTGGGCTCCTGGGGTCGATGGGCTTGGTTCCTCGCTGGCGGCGACGGTGTTGAGATCGCGCTTTTGGGAGTGCCCACAGTTGTCACCGGATCTGCCTGTGCCTGGTGCCCCGGAGTAGTCGACCTCCGGGGTTCAGAGACCTGCTCGGTCGCTTCGTGAGGGGCGATGGAGCGGGTGGAATTTATACCGTCGTTGCATACGATAATGGCCGCCATTGGGGAGCTCCATTCACAGGCCACCGCCATCATCCGGAGGATGGTCGTAACAGTTGATAGCATCTGCCGGGGACCGGACTCCGACCCCTTGTTGGTTCTGGAACGAGCTGTTTTACCCGCGGAGCAAGAAGTGTCTGAAACGGAGGGCCCCGCGCTGAAGCCAGACTTGGTAATTTTTGTCGCCCCACGATCGACTGCTAGCAAGCCCGGGACTATCGAATGCACATCCTGCCCTATGCCGATGCCACCCCAGATGGATGTGGATGATCTTATATGTCAGAGCGAATTCTCCAGTGACTGTAGGATTGCTACCTCTCCCTTTATCTCTTGGATGGTTCAAATACGCTCTAGAGACCTATCTTTGGTGGACAGCAAACATTGTTTGACTCTTAGACTTTGTGTACTATTATCCTGGCTTCAATCCTTCCGTACTGACTCTGAACTTTCCCAACATTTTGATACACTCATTGGAATGGCGGATCGAGCGGACAGGGCTTGCATGAAGAATCGCAGCGGCCAGGGTTGACTTTGACTGGATGGGTTTGAACTATGACTTCACTTGATACGGGATTTGTAACCAATAATGGCGCAGGAGTTGGGTGGTGCTTACAAGCTCCCCCCGTCTGATTTTAATCGTTGCATTGTATTATTCTGGATACGTGTAGGGGCGGTTAGCTACTGGTGGGGGGTTCGGGAGACCGGGGGTCTGTTTGATAATTCCTCCTCCACTTCCTCTTTCTCTTTTTCCTTCTTTTAGGACCAGTTCCGGGGCGACAGGCACGCTGCCAGTGGGGTTGGGCCGTAGCCATTGCAGGGGTGCAGGGTGGGGGGATTGGGGAGGGGTTTGTTATTTTGCCTTAGTTTAGTTCTATGGCCTTTTTTTCTTTCCTTTTTTTTTCCCCGAGAGATGGGTCGTTTATCCTATATCGATTTTCTTATGTATCGGGGTGTCTAATTTGGTCTTTATTATCCTGACATATGGGTGGGTGTGCCCTGCTGGCTGCTACTTTGCTGGACTGTTGATCGTATTTTTCCTTTTTAATGTACCTAACTAGGTGGACTTGCATACTCCTGTGAATTGTATTTCCCGCATTGATTTAGTCGCTCACCTATCGCTATATTGTATTTTATGTATGACACCCGATATATGTAAATTTCTCTTGTTTTCTTCAATAAAACCCTTAAAAAAAAAACAAGATCTCCGTTTTTCCTGCATTAAGTCTTAAGGAATTAGAATCCATCCATTTAGAAATATCCCTAAGGCAGGATTTCAAAGGGTCAAATGCAGAGGCAGAGGGCTCATCAAAGGTAAAAAATAGCTGAATGTCATCAGCGTAGGAAGTAGTTTTAATCCCAGTCCGTGCAATCATTTCGGCCAGGGGAGTAAAGTAAACATTAAACAGGAGCGGGCTCAAGGAAGAGCCCTGAGGGACTCCTCATTTAAGTGGTCTGGCGGGGGAAGTATAAGGAGAAGTGTATACCTACTGTGTGCGGTCAGATAGATAGGAAGTGATCCATTTCAGCACGGTGCCGCCTATGCCCAAGTCCCCCAGTCTCCTCAGCAGAGTCTTATGAGAGACGGTGTCAAATGCTGCTGAAAGATTCAGCAGCACTAACACCGCCCTCGACCCACGGTCCAGCGTCCATTTCACCGAGTCAGCCATTTCAATCAGGGCTGACTCAGTGCTGTGGCCAGACTGGAAGCCATGCTGAGAGTCATGCAAAAGCCCATGGGATTCTATATAAATGGCAAGCTGGAAATGGTCCAATTTTTCCAGGATCTTAGCTGGAGCAGGCAGAAGAGATATTGGCCTGTAATTACTCGGGTTGTCCGGATCCGAGTTGGGCTTTTTCAAGATGGGTACCAAGGAGGCATGCTTCCATTTGGCAGGGAACCTACCCATTCTCAACGAGTCGTTCCAAATGTGGTTGAGGAAGGGGTTAAGAAAAGCTGCCAATTTCTTATATTGCTTCGCCGGCCAGGGATCATTCGGTGATCCAGATTTGCAATTAAGTAATTCTGCAATGGAGTCAGCTTCAGATATATCTACAAATTCTAAAAGGGCAGGGGGCCGTGTATTCTGAGGAATAGGTTCTTCCTCCAGTTCTGCACCGTTGGAAATGGGAAAGGAAGCATATATGTTCTCGATTCTTTCCTCAAAAAATTCCGATAATTTGTCACAGAGAGACTGGGTAGCAGGCTGGCTCCGGGTCAGCGCGTGAGGGTCCGTAAAGGATCTAACAATGCTGAAAATCTCCCTGGAGCTGTGACTGGCTTTGTTAATTCTGGAGGCCAGATAGTCCCTTTTGTGCTCCACAATCAATCTGCGGTATTCCTTGAGGGCCATCTTGTAAGTAGCTTTGCTTTCCAAAGAATACTTCTGCCTCCAAATTCATTCAAGGGTTTTACACGAGGCTTTTTTCTGACGAAGCTCGTCGGAGTACCAAGGAGCAGATGGTACTGCCCTGAAGGTTTTAATAGGCTTCAGAGGGGCCAATGTCTCCATGGCCCGGCCAATCCAAACATCCAGATTGTCAATGCGCCTGTCAAGATCTGAGACAGGAATAGGCTGCGAGTTTTTTAAATGTTCCTGGAGTGATTCTAGGGTGATACGACTCCAGTTTCTCCCTGATGTCTTAGAAATCAGTGAGGGCCTGTCTGGATAAGGAATGTCAATCTTACAGGGGATGAGAAAATGATCTGACCATATGACTGGTACGGGATTAGCTCTCTGGATATTTGTCAAGTTGGAGCAGATCAGATCCAGTATGTGTCCAGATTTATGCGTGGGTAGTTCTACTGTTTGGGCTAAACTACATGCTGCCAACATTGAGACAAAACTATTACTGTGGGGGCAGGACTCATCATTCACATGGAGATTAAAGTCCCCAAAGGCAGTAAAATCAGCATAACGTGTGCTAGTCTGGACGATATCGTCCGCCAAGACCGGCAGATGTGTCATACTAGAATGGGGGGGACTGTAGATCAATACTCCAGAGCAAGAGATGGAAGGGGAAATTTTGATGCTAAAAGGCAATCCCTCAATGCAATCTATTTGGTCGTATAGAGGGATAGTAACCGTCCATTTGGACTTATGCATAAGTGCAACACCACCCCCCTGTTTGCCATTATGTCTGTTAGAACAGATAATACTGTAGCCTTCCGGGATGGCGAGGGAAACAATAGGGTTCGTGGTATCATTCAGCCATGTTTCAGTGAGAAAAAGAAGATCCCAATTATTGTCCTGAAGGGACTGCCAGATGTCAATGACATGTTTAACCAGCGATCTACAATTGACCAGAGCCACTTTAAGGCTCATTGAAGAAGCTGATCCCCGAAAAGAGTTGGGGCTACGAGCGTAGACCTGACTGTTTATTAGTTCGAAATGAGAAAGTGAAATAGAACTAAGAAACACAATTCCAGCATTTGAACGCTACCGGGCATCACATGCACTAGATGTTACCATCAATTTAAAAAGAATAAAACGTAAGACTGCTGCTGACAGCAAGATGCTGGATATTGCAAAGCAGCACTTTATTGCCAGAGCAGGAGAAGGGGAAGTTGAGAAATGGCTAAACTTTCTAACAACATCAAACCAGCAAAGATTTAGCGGTATGAAACCCATATCATATACTGCAAAGCAAGAAATCAAGCTTGCCAAAAAATATATCTACCAATCATTGAGACACCTCCGGCATAAGCCCAACGACAAAACCCAATTGGAACTACTACGGAGTCAAAGGGCAGACTTGAAAACACTAAAAAGGAATGTCAACAGAGTTATGGAGGAGGAATTCTGGGTTCAATTATTTGCTGATGTCAAACACAACAACAGCGCCAGATTCTGGAATACCATAAATCAACTCATCCACCACAATCACAACGGCATCTCCTCGAATATTGTAGAGGAACTTTGGGTAAGATACCTAAGCTCCCAGTTCCAAACAAGTATTGAGCTCAGGGAACAGGACCAAAATGCTCAAAAAGAACCAGAATGCCATATGACAACCAAGGATGGCGCTGGAAGTAACGCCGACTCTGAGAAAACAAGGGGAGGCTTATCAATGGAGGAACTCCAGAGATCTCATGTAACCGCAATTAAAAGGCAGATAGGCAAGGGGAGAAAGGAAGGTGCTCCTGGCCCAAATGGAATTCCACCAGCATTATAAAAACAGGAGGCAATCTACTGGGCAGAAGCATTGGAACAACTGTTCAGAGAAATAAGGCAATAAAATATCCTGCCTAGCTCCTGGAAAGGATCAATCATTTCTCCAATCCATAAATCTGGTGTAAAGTCGGTACCACAAAACTATTGTCTAAATGCTTTATCAGATAATGAGGCAAAGTATTTTGCTGGCACATTTCTAGAAGGCCTCCAGGCATGGGCCACAGAAAAATCTTCAATTCCTTTACAGCAGACTGGATTAGTAAAATCAGTTGGGACAATAACCAACATCCTAAGCATGGCAATGCCCATGGATAAGTCTGAGGCTTCACGTCAGCCCTATACTTATGCTTTATTGATTACAAGGCCGCCTTTGACCATGTTAACCGTACTAAATTATGGTCCATACTGCACAAATGGGGGCTGCCACAGCCTTTACTAAACATGCTAACAAACTTGCATACGGATGGTTGCAGGTGAAGTTGGGCAACAGATCTTCCCTGTCAAGGCGTATACCTACGGAAAAAGGGCTGAAACAGGGTTGCATGATAGCACCGACTCTGCTAAACCTTCATATAGCCGACTTAGTACCACTCCTGATCAGCTGCAACTCACATGCCCCAAAACTAGGAGACATTTTGATACCCTGCCTCCTGTATGCGGACGATATAGTCCTGATCAGCAAAACAAAAGTAGGGCTACAACATCTTTTAAACGTTACATGGGACTTCTACAGAGCAAATGATCTAACGATCAATCTGGATAAAACGAGAACCATGATAATCAAGAGAAAAAGAAACAAAACGGAGCCTGATTTTGGGGAGAAACTAAAATCGAGGACACAGCGGAATACAAATATCTGGGGGTGAAGTTGGATGCAGGGAGACGTTTTTGGGCACAGAAGAATAGCACCAGGAATAAAGGCCTAGTATTGGCTACCACTCTAAAAACACTAAATTCAAAGTTTACGGGACCATCGATCTTCCCCTTGATTGAAGTAGTCCGGGCAAAACTGTTGCCAACAATCGCCTATGGCAGCGAGGTCCAGAAAGGCAGAGACGCTAAAATACTTGATGCCACAGTAACAACAGTATATAGGGTCATTTTTGGGCTGCCCAAACATACCTCGCCTGTGCAAATTAGGCTTGAATTTGGCATTCAAAAACAAACAGTTGCTAGACAAGGGGCCGTTATCAGTGCGTGGGATAAAGTGTGAAAAGCTCCGCATGGTACACTCAATGAAGAAGCTATGGAAGGAGTTACAACAACACGCCAAATTACCTGCAGCAGTTCAAAGAGGATGGGGCGATGTCAGCTTTGGGAAACATCAACAACTACTACCATTTTTTAAAAACTAGTGTGGAAGACAGTGAAACATCTTTCTTTGCTGGAGGACGAAGCCTCATTGGCAGAAAGGGCCCATGGCTCGATGACATTGAAGTCATACACAGATCTGGTCACTCAAGCCTACTTCAATCTGGGCTACGGCAAAAAAATTAAATTGCTTTCTTGAAGTACAGACTGGGGCTGCTACCCAGTACACAACACCTTCCACCCTGGTTAAGAGATAAAGCGGTACCCATGTGCCGTTTAGGTGGATCAGCTCCTAAAGATCTGCTGCATTTACTGTGCTCTTGCAAAAAACTTCTTAAGAAACGGAAACAACTGCTGAAACGACATTTCAACCAGCGGGGGATTCGTACTAGGAGGCAAGCCCTGCTGGCATGCTTTGCACCCGATGATCCACAACTTAATTACTGCCTAGTGAAGTATCTGAGACTGTGAAAAAGCAAAACGCCGGAAATGCTCACATAAGGAAACCAGGTTGCAAACTCATGAGCGAACTTTTCATGGTGCAGCGAAGAAACTCTCCCCACTGACAAGAACTTTCTTTCGGAAGCACGAGGTGGTAGGACTCCACAGTAGTTGAGAACATGCCACACGGAGCCGTTAGTATTTTAATACGGGCTGATTGCCAAGGTCAGAAGGGCCTTCAACAGTGGGTGGAAAGTAGTTTGACGGACTGGAATGCCGCCTGCAGCACGTGGACAGAAAATAGATATTTTAATAGTAAAGCTGCTTAACCTAAGAAGAGTGACAGAAAATAGATATTTTAATAGTAAAGCTGCTTAACCAAAGAAACATTTTAGAAATCTTTTAACATAATATTCATGAAGGAATGTGTAGTACACGTATTTATTTTGCTTTTTGAACATGTTGGCGCTTTGCAACGGTTTTAACTAACTATGCAAATAAATGTATACCTTAGTCAGGGATCCTCAGCTCAGATCCATTAAGAGAGTATTCAGCTCTCCAAAGAAGTGCCAAATTAAAATGGCCAGGATGGTAGAGAAGCAGTATAGAGGCAGAAGAGGAGAACCATCTTGGCTAACACCATGTTACTGATGGAGCAAGATTGGAAACTAACATTTTTGAATGCCCCTTGTAAAATCACTTTTCCATAACAGTAACATGAATTAATCATGTGGTTTTGAAATTAACCAACATAGAAGAGAATGCACATACACAAACACACGTGGAATACTAAATTGCATGTTTTGCGAATCATAATCTACTAATTATGTAATGCATCCTGTTTAATCTGTGCGCATTTGTTATACTCTAATTGAAAATCGCATGAATGTGCTTGTTGTCTGTCTTATTGTGGCATAAATGATGGAGATTGGTGAGTAAACCATGCCTATATGTTGCTTAAAAGCTAGGTAATGACTAATTGGGATACCTTAGTATGGGGGAGGTAAACAGAAGGACTTTATTTCTAAAATTAACGTTTATTTGTGTTTGTTTCTATAATAGTTTCCGTTTGCGGCCTATGTGGCTCAAATAAAATGGACGCTGACCGCGACTCCGAATTTGCGATGATGTGCGCATGTGTGGCAGAACACAAGGAGAAGCGCGAGCAGCCGGTGCCTGTGCAGAATGGGTCAAGGACAGTGTAGCCTGGCTATTGGAATGAATGCCAGCTTTTTCAAATGTCAGCATCATCAACGTGGGAATTAGGCATCGAATAACAAATTAAAGGACACAAGCGGAAGAGGAATGATACGGACAATAGAAACCTTATTTTCTAAATTATAACGATGACTCTGTGGAAATTGAACATTAAGGTGATGAGGTTATGCTCATCCACCCCTCAAAGTGACCAACCACGGACAGTCTAATACCCTAACGTTACAACTTTTAGCTAGGTAAGTTAGTGAAAAAGGGTATAAAAGAGGACGTTTGGAAGTATGAAAAAAGCTTGCTTTTCGATTTTATCTTTGCACTCCGACATGCTACCGGACTGCGTAACTTTTTCCTATTGGCCAAGGACTTTGACATTTTTCTGATCTTTAACTTTTTTTTTTTTTTTTTGAAAAACCTTTATTGAGACAAAAATAGGATATACATGCGCAGGCCCACAACCATCACGGCCGGCCGCAAAGATAAATGATGAAAGAAAAAACAGGAGAGCAATAGGTCAATATACGATCAGGATATTGCAAGGTATACCAGAAGGAATTACGAGGCGCGCAACACAGGATAGGAGGTTTTCATTTTAAAGTTTTAGATAAAGCGAGGGGGCTGCAACAGGAAGGACTGCACATCTGACATCAAAGAACACTAAAGAAACGCAACAAGAGGGGCGTACCTCATTAACGATCAAAGTTAGGCAGTAAAGACAGCAGCTATATAGGTTTAAGCAGCCGCACCTATAAGACCGGATAATAAACAGCATTACAAAAAGCAACAATTCGAAGCGTCAACCCAGAGAGCCACCCGCAGGAATAGGAAACAAAATTTGTTAAAACACAGGAAGAGCAAAGGTGCAAGACCCAGAAACAGCCAACCCCACAGAGAGGAAAGAACCCTCCCAAAGCCGGAAAAGAGCGATAGAGACCATAGAACAAAACAAACTAAAATAACAAACCCCCCCGCACCCCCCACCCTGCACCCCTGTAATGGCTACGGCCAAACCCACTAACAGCGTGCCTGTCGCCCCGGAACTGCCCCATAGTAGTGAGAAATATAAACGAAGGATAGGTAGGGAAGAAAGGAGAGAGAAGAAAAGATGGAGGAGGAGGACAACCAGCAGAAGTATTCTCAGCCGCTCAACCCCGGACCCCCAAACCGATGTAATACCAATGTTCAGTCCAAGCAATGTATCGTCCGTCCTTCACAATCCCAGCAATGCAAGCAACAGTAAGCATGTAAACATCCTCAACCTTGCCCCCGTCGTTCAGGTGCATCGACTGAGTCCGGTTGCATAGTCGCCATCTTAGATGAATTAGGGATGCGGGAGGGCCACATAAGAACAGGATGCCGTCCAACAAAGTCCGACCAAACCAACGCAATGTGTCCAGTCACGGTACAGAGAGAAGCAACGCACAGTAGCAATCCCCAAAGGCCGGCTGGCCAGAATAGTAGAATCAGCTCCAGGAAGGGACGGGGAGTCACGCCATCATACCACCAAGGAGTTGCCAGACATGGCGTCCGGAGACGGTTCCCCAGCCATCGCAAAAATCCACTAACACCAGACCTCTTCACGACCATTGTGGTCAACACCGCAGCGACAGCTCGACCCCGCTCCTCCGACGCCTCAGTATTGACCCGGATAGGGAGTACACTGCAATCGGTAACAGGGTGTGGCGCAGTGCCCCGCACACGAGAGCAAGCACGTCCAGTTGAGGGCACATTAATTAGAATAGCATCTAGCCGGCTCCCCAGATCTTGGGCACTATCGTGCAGGGCATTGCGTAAAGCACCAAGAGCGTCCAGAATATCGCTGATCATCAGCTGCGTCCCAAGACGAAAGGATGCCGTATTCCTCTGCACCCGAGGCTCACAAGCATGTAATAGCCCTCGAGGCTGACCGCCAGCATTCACCGCCACCATCTGGTCACTCCGCTGATTCTCCGCATAGTACGACCGAGCCAGAGGTGCAGGAACAGCAGAGTCCATTTCGAAACCACTTACAGCGCTGATGTAATGCCGGCTCTCACTTGGAGCCTCAGTAGCTGCCCAGGGTGATCAGGTGTAAGTGCGGAGCGTGCGACCCACAAAATGGCTCCCACCACGGCGTAGGGAGAGATAAAAGAGCTGTCCTGGGGAGACGATACAATGTATCACATGCAGCCGTGATACCTTTCAGGCGTGTAGACTCGCGGAGCAGAGTGGATCTCCGCAGCGGGAAGCGCAGTGAGGCAACCCAGTCCGGCCGTCCGATTCCTCTCCGTCCTAGATGGCCGCCGCTGCTGTGATCGAGGCTGGCCGTCCCTCACGAAGAAAGACCCGGTCTCACCGCCAGTAGGAGCCGGGACGAGGCGAGGACATCCCACCACCTCCGCCGCCGTAGAGACGCCGGGGAACACACCATTAGAAGCGGGGTCACTTCCCGGTCCTGATAACTCGGTTCATATAGAGGATAAAATACAGGATAAGGTACAATGCGGGCGGAAAGCGAGAGGGTCGGCGGAGCCGAGGACTTAAGCGGCCATCATGGTTGCGGCTAGGCTCCTCCCTCCTCTGATCTTTAACTTTTGAATGGGTGCGGAGTCCTTTGAAAGAGGAAACATCAAGAGAGATAGAGAGGTATTCATTGGGAACTATTCTGTCCTTATGCTGATGTCTGCGTTCCGAAACTTTGGTAATATAATGTCTTGTTTATTTCTAAACTTTTATGCTAATAAATGAATGTTTTGAATTATAAAAACATTTTCTTTCCTAGGTGTTTGATGTTTAAATGACTTCAATTAGAATTAATAAAATAAAGGTCATGCTAGGAGATTTAGGCCCACATGCATCAAGCATTTTTGTAGTCGCAAACGGTGCGATTCCTTAAAATCGGCCGTTTGCGAATGCAAAAGTGCTTTTTGGGATGCATGAAGCAATTTTAGAATTCGTAACATTGTTGCGAGTTCTAAAATTGCGGGTGCTTTTAAGAAGTCGCATATGTGCGATTTCTTAAAAGCAATGCATCATTACTTTTACAAGTGGAAATTCGCAGTTAGGGTGCCAAATTTACCGAGTGGTTGAACCACTCGGTAAATTTGGAAAAAGTGTTTAAAATGGTGAAAATGTTTTTTTTTCAACATTCATGTTTCACACACACATGTCCTTAGGACATGTGTGTGTGAAACATGATGCGAAAAATACATTTCAGGGGTGCATGGGGGGGTCCTTTGGACCCCCCCCTGCACCCATGAAATTTTCTAAGTGCCACTCGCAATTTGCTGATGCCTTCCCCTTGACTCCTATGGGCCTTTTGGCCCATAGGAATCAATGGGAATTGCGAAAATGTACTTAAGAATTCGGTATTCATTTGGGATTCGGTAAAAATTGCGATTTTTACCGAATCCCAAATGAATACCGAAAATAATGATGCATAGCATTTTGCACTTCTTAATTTGCGATTCCTTATTTTTCGCAAATTAGGAAGTGCAAAATGTAACAATGATGCATGTGGGCCTCAGTCTCTAAATAAAAAATTAAATAAATGGAGAATTAAGCTGGTCTTGTTGTCCTTTAGTTAACTTTTACTAGCTGATCCATTGACAAATAATGGTGGTGTGTTTAAATGTTCTCTTTATAACAAACCATGGTGTTAGAAATAAAACTGCATGTGTAAATAATGTATAAAATTCAATATTTAGACACTCCGCTATAATCCAGCAGCTCTCCTTTGATCTTCACTAAATCCTCGGAGCAGGGTAAATGTGGGTATGAGTGACTCGCAGTGTTATGGGCCCCACTGATGAGTAAAGTATGGATAGCTCTCTGAGATAAGGTGATGATTTTACAGAGATTTTCTGGAGCTGCGCTGCATCACTACCAACTGGAGAAAGGGGAGCTTCCTCCAAAAAACAACACATGCTCTTGCTGATGCCAATGCTCTGTTTGAAATCCCAGACAGTATGTCTGCTTGAGGCCTATATAAAGTGACTGCTGGATCTCAAGCACAGCTCAGTGGAGGCAACACAGGAAGCCTTGGGAGAGGCAGGACAGCCCTGCATCCTACAAGAAACCTGTGGTTCATTTGAGGTATTTTGATCTCTCCCCAACAGTTGGGCCTCTTCTAAAATATGGCTATAGAGGAAGGTGTTTTTGACAGGGAATCAGAAGAGGGTTTCACATGACCAGGAGACAGGTACTTAGAGGCTCTCTAAGATGGAAGTGGCGAGTTAGCTGGAAGAGCTGGCCCCTTGCTTGATGTGGTTGCCTCGGATGTACTGTGGAGTGTCAGTAGCACAACCAAGCACCTCTTCGTAGGGAGCAGGTCCTCGCAGCAGGCCTCAGATCACAGGGGCCTTTGGGGTTCAAGAGTTCTCGAGTCTAGATGCCGGTTTCACGTGCAGTTTGGGCACTTAGGCCAGAGGTAGACGCCTGTTTACCATGCAGAGGACATTTTCTTCCCACCAGGGGTTGTTGCACCCCCTGGTGTTAGAGCACATATTGGTCATTGGAAACTGTCATCCCACTATTAAGGTGAGCGTGGAGCTTTTTTTTAATGAGGTGGCACCTCAAGTTTTAGGGAACGTTACTGGTCAGTGGGACCAAAAACCAGGCATGAGTGTGTATATGCGTATATATGTGGGTGTTGGATGCTAGGTGTTTGATTACACTGGTAGTCAGTAAGAGCTAGTCTTTAGATATTTGGTTGGTCTTTTTTGTGTGGGGTCACACCAGGGGTGATTGCATATTAGTAATTTGTCAGTGCCATTCTCCTGGTAGGTGTGCACCAGGGCTGGACTGGAAATAAAATCAGCAATACAAAAATGTATAAACCAGCTACACAGCATGGTCATAATGAAGCCATGAAACAAAATTGAGTCATCTAACTCTGAAAACAGACCTAAGCAACTCACTAGAAATATGACTGAATGGAAGGATGACCATTACGGCTCTGGTGTGCGTGGGTGTGAACGGCAAGGGCCACGGATGTAAAGATACATCAGGGGGTGAAGAGGCTTGCTGTGCGGTTAGCAGAATGCATGGCGAGTGCAGTCAGATCTTGCCTGCAGTTGTTTGTCGTGGCTGATGAGAGGCAGCGTCATGTGCTGGCCCAATGTTTGCGCAGAGCTCGTGTTCTGCCTGAAGCAGTAGAGACGCTTCGACTGTGTTGAATAAACTCCGCTGAATAGCTATGGAATTATAACCATGCAAAGGACAAGCAAAGAGCTGCAAGGCCCTGCCTTCCACGGCATTTCCAATGGCAGTTCCATTCCCCCAGAGGCCACAGCAAAGGCCTCCCTAGTAGAGGGGTCATTGGGACCCCACTGGCTTCAATCTGCAGTCCTGGTGCGTCCCCACGCCTGACCGTGGCCACCCTGTCAAAATCCTTGTATGCGTCATTGTTTTATTTAAACATAATGGCGCCACCCACATTCAAGCGGATGCCACTAAAACCAATTCTGTCCTCACACAAGCGCTGTGCTCAACAGCATGGGTCGGGCCTCAGATTAATAAAACTAAGCACCATTGTTTGGCAATGTAGCCGGCCCGCCTGCGCCGTCAATCACACTGTAGGCTTGAGTGCTGTGCTGGGATGTGCTCCAGGGGAAGGACAAGCACAAGAGGAAGCCAAGAATAAGAAGCAATTACAAGAGTGACAGTCATGCCTACCAGTGGCAAGCAGCGGGGGGGCAGTGAGCACACCATGTGTTAGGTAAACCCGCATTAGGTCTTTCGTTATCTAGAGGGGATCTCTAAAATACAGCCTGGCCAGGGTGGATGGCTGTGGGTTGACTAGGGGCGATCTGTGCATGAGAGTCTGTGTGGATGACTGTCTTGTGTGCAGGCTCAAATGGGGATGAGTGAGCGACTCAGTCAGAACAGAGAGAGTATGCAGTTAGCCAGAAGTTGCTGACTGCAGACCTGCTGGTCGTCAGTTTATTGAGCAATCCATGGAGGTAATATGGAGAGTCGATTAAAGTATCCGGGCTAGCTGAAGGAGCACGAGCCGTGGTATCAAAATATTGAATATGTAAATGGTGCAACAAGGACTCCTCAAAACTCCATAACATGTGGAAGAGTTTCACTTTCAAGTGTTAGATTATATCACAGCATTGAGTTGCAGTTATTAGAATGGATATTTTTTAAACATGAACGGAGAAGCATTCATGCCCCAGCCCAACCACACTGATCTGAATGCTAGTAGTTAACCAAGGAGGAAAGTCAGTGGTATGTAGCGTATGTTGTTCGTATAGATATAATGGATGCAACAACATAACTCCCGCACAGGCCCATTCCCGGATGACCTGCCAATTTCCTTACATATGTATTACCAAAAACACAGCCAACACGAGTTGTAGTTTTGTTGTGTTGGCCGCAGTTTTATTACCATTATATACCAACTCATTTCCTGTCCCTTGGGCATACTTTTTTATGGCCGGGGGCATAAATCATTATCATGGCTTATCATAAATCATGTGTCATACCTTATCCGCATGTCATAAATCATTTGTGTCATGATAAACTGGACGTCATACATGATTGCGTCGCTTGTTATAAATAATTTGTCATAAATCATTTTGTCAGTCATAAATCATTTGTCTGTCATCACTCATTTGCATAACAGAGGATCATACATCAGGTTTCATAACCATAAATCATTTGTGTACAATAAATCATTTGTGTCATGGACCGCCATAACTTGGACATCATAAATCATTTGCTTTACATTGTCGTAAAGCATTTGTCATCCATCATTCCTGGTCATAAATCATTTGCTTGTCATACCTCCTTTGCATATCATAGAATCGTGAATCACCATGACAGTTCGTTGTTCCGCTCTCTTATAGGCGTATCTCCTTTCTTGGCACTTTTGGGGTCCAACGTGTTCTGTTGGTTTCCATGCCCCTTTGCGTGTGTGGGGTAGCCTCTCCCCAGAGTTAGGCTCCAACTCGCAACCTTGCTAGTCTCTTTTTGTGCCCTGCCGTCCGGCTGGGTCTGGGCTGCGAGCGCCGTCACCGTTTGTTACCCCCGTTTGTCAGGCCTACTCACCCTGCCGTTTGGCATTCCATAGTGAGTAACCCTTTTTCTACACACCACCCCGCCGGTGTGCCTCCATAACCATCTGCTGTTACTCTCTTCTCCGCCAGCACTGCGACACTGCTGGTGCATAGGTGTGGGTGGGTGGGACTCGAAAATCCTTCTGTGCCGCTCCCAGCTCCACGATGTAGTGATGAGCTGCAGTATGGGGAGCGGCATCTTATCATCCCCCACAATTTTCCCGCCATGAAACGGGCGGTTACTGCCATTTGGGGGAGGTTCAAACCTCACCTGACCCCCCCATTGGCCAGGCGACTAGGCGCCATCCTGGCGCAAGTTCTGCCGCGATGAGAGTGCCCCTTCCACTTCGGGGTACTTTCCGGTGGCTGGAACCGGATCCTTCCTGGGCTCGGTCGTCCGTTATGGCGCCGGCCCTCGAGGCCCCCTTTGGGGGCGGCCTCTGCAATTGTAGTCTATCGTCTATTAAAGCATCTATAATAGACATTTTGAGAATACACACACCCTGAACCGAAGCATTTCAAGATGCAATCAGATGTGATTATAAAGACAAAAAAGAGGCCCAGTGAACTAAGGTGATAGCCTAGAATCACACAATGTGGTGAAGAAAAGAAGCCGGCATTCATCCCGGGTTCCTGGTAGTGCAGTGCAGCCACTAGATAAGTATCTTTTTCATCTTTTTCTCTCCCCATTTACTACAACAGGTTATTGCTTTGTCTTATATCGATTAAGAAGACATGTCAGTATATTGTGTTAAATAAATGCATCCATATTAATCTGAAACAAAGACTTTTAGAAACAAAATGCAAGTTAAACGTAGCAATCACCTGATTCCCTGACTTGAAAAAGAGCCTAATTTCAGGCTCACTGTGGGAGCGAGTATGGATGATCTGGAACCTTTCATTGTGCTTTTGATAAGTGTTCCATAGTTACTTAGGGCAGACCTTTATCCTGACTTTGGAGAGAGCAGAATTCTCTGATGGGTTTCCGAAGTGGAAGGCTTCGTGATGGACACTGTTTTGTTACCTCAGAACCTCTCGCTGAGGTTCGCATAATGCTGACTAATTTTTTCTTTCCCTTTAGAAATCCCCAACTCCTTTGTATTACTTTATTTAGACATGGGAGTTTTTTATGGAACATCTAATTTGTATAGTTTGCATTCTTTATATATCAGTCACCATTCTATATTTCATAAAACTTAAATCTAGAATAATTGAGCATTTCAATATTTTTGCTGTATTGATATATTCTTTTTACCCTTGCCAATTCCCCTGATTTGTGATTTGACAAACACCTTGAAAATAAACATTTACCAAGTGGTAGTAATCAGAGGATGGTTAGTCACTGAAATGTACGGAGCTAGACTAGAGAAAATCTGGAATTGTCCAAGCTCAGTCCATGCGCTTAAAATCTATGGCCTAGTTAGGAAGATCGGTGGTGTTGCAAGTCGCTTGAATGTGTTTGCAGTACCTGAGGAGTGAATATTAATATGGTCACGCGTCACAACTATGTAGGTCAAGCTTGTGGAGTTGTGTTTCAATTGTGTGTCTTGCATTGTAAGCTTGCTTTTGGGTTTATTCTATGATGCCTATGTGCTTTACGTTGAGCAGTGGAAGTTGTTATTGGACTCAACGGAGTCCAAGATCCCAGGATAGATAAGAATATATTGTTAGTTAACTTGTCTGCTAAAGTTTTGTAGTGTCAGTTTGTAAATTACCATCAATCGCACAATAGATACCGGACTGTAACTTTGCTGTGAGAGTACCAACAAGTGATTGGTGCTGGTAGATCCTATTGCAGAAAGGAGAAACAACATTAGTCAAGGAGATTTCCAGCTAGCCCAGATCTCATCTGTGCGTGTGCTGACATCAAACATTTTTATTGCCCTTTCCCTTTGGGAGAGTGTTCACTTTTAATTTCTTTAGTGGAGCAGACAAGGACTTTGTATTAAAAGTGCTTACTTAATGCTTTGAAAGAGTTGCGTATGCAGAAACATTGGAAAGGAGGGTGAACCGCTGAAGGGAGTGAGAATTATATTATAGTGTGCTGAGTTGTATTGGACGTTTGGTGGGGGTGCTGCACAGTTATTGGTCATTACATCAGCAGGTGTCACACTGTAATAGAGTTAATAAAGACATTGCCACTTTTTAACCCTTTATTTATACATATTGATTAAATGTGATGTGTTACATATTGTGTTTCATTTGTTAAATGTTTTGTATAAATATCTTTTGTTTAGATAATATGAGAAGAAATTATTAAAATGGTAACAACTTTGAATATATTTTTTCTGTCTTCCTTGATTTTCTTAATGTTATAGATACTGTGTATATTTGCTTTATTGACATTGCCTAGGAGTTTTTGTCACTACCGTCACACTGTAATAGGTCAGGACAGAAGGTGCCACTTGGAGATTAGGTACTGGTGTCAGAAAAGTAGGCAATTGTGATTTGTATAAAGTGAAATGTTGTCCTTGAGTGTTGAAATTATTATAAAAATGAAATGATTCAGAGCTAATTGATATATGATGAGGGGCGATGTGGGAGTTCCCGTCAGTGAAGGCTAGGTGGTCCTACCAGAGGTCATTGCATGGCCAATAAATGTGGTGCTCCACATGTGCATTTGGCTTTGGCAGTGGCATAAGGTCGCCAAGAAAGAAGAGTCATTACAATTCCCTCAAAATGGGACCTTTACCATATGAATAATTGAATTTTTGATGTATGTACTATATGGTATGAAACAACTGGCTAGACACACTCGGTATGAGGCTTTTAATGCTTGGGAGCATGCTGCTCATGCCAATGGTAAAGAGAAATATTAAAACAAAGTTAAGAGAACTGCTTGCAGTTATATGGATGCTAAATGGGATGCAGAACGGCAAAAGTGGAGAAAGGAGGCATTTGAAGAAGCTAGGATGTCTCCTGTATTGACAAATGAAAAGTCTAGGTAAGAGAAAGCTGAAGGAGGTAAGGACGTGGAAAAAAACAGACAAATTGTAATTGTAATTGTAGGCATTCTTATATAGCGCAATCTGCCACCCTACAGGTATCCTGGCGCTCAGATATAGGAAAGCAACCATCGAGTGAAGGAGCCAGGGAGACTAAACAGCAAGGAGTCATGCTTTCTGCCACTGCGCTCTTTCTTTAACTGCAAGGACAACTGTTCATCCTGTGGTCTGGTAAATATTAGAAATTAAATCAGTTCACTCCCAAGCCTTGATTAATAAAGTCACCGAGGCTAAATGTTCCGACTTTTTTCCTTTTAGACACTACAGCCGTCCGTCGAGACGTTACCATTAAAGTAGTGCCGATGAAGAAAACAATTATGTAGGTTTTATGATCACTCGAAGCATGTTTTTCACTCGCCGCCCGGTTTTATCATTACCTGCATGTTAAAAGTCAATAACACGAAGGCTCCACACCCCAGATCTATGTTTATGGACGAACTACACAATATCGCCAAAAACAACGGAGGTCTCTGTTTCCCATCACGATATATTTCCCTCATGTTCTGTGATAGTGGTAAACACCAATTGTACAGCAAATTCACTTTCACCGTCACTTCTCACGGCCCTCTTGAATGCTTGCTGCCAGATATCATTGTTTTTAATGCTCACTCGTCGGCTCTCACCGTTTCTACACTTCACAATAATCGTGTCATTTCAAAATGGGTTTGAAGTTTCAAATCAACATGCCTAAAACTGATATATATTCCTCTTTTCTCCCCCTATTTTCTCCAATCATGAATGTACGTGTCCTTTGTATAGTACTGTGACTTAAGGCATAGTGTAATTAATGTTTAAGACAACAATTGTCATTCTATGTCCTGATGATGATGCCCTAGATTTGAATACGGCATCGAAACGTCGTCGACCTCTGTACCCCCAAATGCAATATATGATTGAAATATTAATAATTGCAGTGGTGTGATGTAATGTAAATTTAAAATCTGTAACAACTGTCTAAAAGTATACAGATGCAACCTTTGCTTTGCCCTCTTGGCCACCAGTTTTTTGTTGTCTTGTCTTGTATTGTGAGGGTCACGGCTGTGCCCGCTTGACACTAAATAGTTCTCCCATTTAAAAAAAAAAATTTTTTAAATCTATTTAAAATAAAATTCTTGTCCGGCTGGACAAAAGTCATTTCACCTATCAAGTGTATGATCATTGTTTTGTCTGTTTTTACAGACCATTGCTTCCAAGAATAGGGACCACTGTCTTATAGAATATGCTTTAGGAAACAGCCATGTTTTTAAGCTCTTTCTGAACTCGGTTAGAGAATCAATCTGTCTGATGCTCTGTGGCAGCTCATTCCAAAGATGAGCAGCAACCACGCTGAAAGCCCTCCCCTCATCCTAGAACACTTGAATCTAGGGGTTACCAGCAAGCTAGCACCAGAGGAACGAAGCTGCCTCTTAGGGAAATACCATGCAAACTTTTCCTGTAATGGGACTGGGCCCAGTGCGTGTACTGCTCTATACACCAAACAGAGTGATTTAAAGTGAACCCTTTCCTTGATAGGCAGTCAGTGGAGATCTCTCAAAGCGTGAGTGGAGGAGGAGCCGCGTTGCCTGTTCAGCACCAGTTTTGCCGCTGCAGACTGGACTCTCTGCAGCCCCTGAAAGATATACTGAGGGGCCCCCAAAGACAAGGAATTGCAGTAGTCCAGTCTGCTCAAGACTGTGCTTCTTACTACAAGGGAACGCGAGTCCTTGGGTAGTATTGGAATTATCCGACGCAACAAATGCATCAGACCAAAACACACGCTGGCTGTCTTGTTTGCCTGTGATTCCATTTGGAGATTCTTATCTATCAGGACCCCCAAATTACGTATCGTGCTGGAAGGAGCCAGCGGGTCCTCCTCAGGGGTAAGCCTAAACTCCACTGGTATATGTGTGAGCAGCTTCGCCGAGGAGCAATACAGCACCTCAGTTTTCCCTCCATTGAACTGCCGGGAGTTCCTCCGTAGCCATCCTACAGTCTGTCGCATGCACTCTTGAAACGTATCCATGGAAACTGCCTGTTTCCCTTCCATGGAGAACACCAGTTGCGTATCGTCCACATAGTTGACCAAGTCATCCCCGAACGATTTAATAATGGGAAACAGAGGCTGCAGATAAATATTAAAGAGAATGGGGGTAATAGCAGAGCCCTGGTGTACCCCATAGACTATTGGGGATTTGCAGGATGAGAACGGTGCCAAGGTTACCACCTGCTGTCTCCCCGTCAGATAAGATCACAGCCACTGCAAGGCCCATCCCTTCACCCCAATTTTCTCCAGTCTCTCTAATAAGATTGAGTGGCTCACTGTGTCGAATGGGGCTGACATATCGAGAAGCACTAAAACAGTGGCACTCCCGTTGTCGGCCCACATACGCAAATTATCCATCAGGGTGGTCAGAGCTGACGCCGTCCCGTGACCCGGCCGAAACCCAAACTGGTCCTTGTCCAGCAATTGATTTTCCTCCAAAAAGCAGGATAAAATCCTGCTTACAGCCTTTTCCAAGATTTTTATTGGGAAAGGAAGGAGAGAGATCGGTCTAAAGCTTGCTGGATTTGTCAGATCCAGATAGGGCTTCTTAATCAGGGGTGTCACCACCGCCTGCTTCTATCCCTCTGGAACGATACCTTCTTCTAGGGACTGATTACACATCTGTCGTAACCAGGGGAAGGTCGTTTGGCCGCAGGTCTTCCATACTTTTTGGGGCAGGGGCTCACAGGGAGATCCTGAGGATATGCTTTGCACCAAGGTGTTAAAAGTTGAGATCTGTAAAAATCTGAAAGCTGTCCAGGGTGCTTGACTGTCCCAAATCTCCTTCCGCCGCCTGTATAGAATTATCCTGGGTGACAGTTTCGTTAGCCAAAAAGGATCCAACAATCTTGGCCACTTTAGCCGTAAAGTGGGAGGTAATCTCATCGTACAATTTCTGCGAAGCCACCACCTTATTGCCCAAGCAAATTGGGGCAGAGAGGTCTTGAAGAGTGCTTTAGTACCATTAGAGGCTTGTGAGATAGAGTTAGCGTAAAAATTAGCTGTGCACTCTAAAATAAGCTCCTTGTATTTAATCTGCGCTACTCTCAATTCTTGCTTATCCACCTCTAGGTACGTCCTTCTCCATTTCCTCTCTGCCTTCTTACATAATAAGTGTAGCTATTTCAATTCATTGTTCTACCAAGGTGCTGAGATTTTATTTCTAATACTTCGTTTTTTATCGGGATTAATTGATCCAGAGCATCTGTGATATATTTGTGACAGGTGTTGTAATTCTCCTCTACTGTAGCGGAGGGGCTAAAGAGATTGGCATTAGGGAGAGTTAAAAGGGCACTATTCTTTCCTAATTTCGTCCACTCCCTTCCTTTCTGGTAGACCACTAATTGTTTGGAATGATCCACCAGACAAGGTAGCATAATTTTAAAATTAATTAGATAGTGATCCGTCCAATTTCGAGGTGTTATGTTTAATACTTCAGTTTCCAGTGGACTGGCAAACAGCAGGTCAAGATGTGTCCTCCCTGGTGGGAGGGGGATTTAACCAGTTGTTGAAGGCTAAAATTTGCACAGGTGTAGTTCAGGTCTCTCAAATGGTTTCCCAAATTCCCGTTCTCCCACAGATTGAAATCTCCCAGAATAATCATTCTAGAATGTGCTAATGATAGATTAATGATAGTGTCTAGAAATGATTGGTATTGAATGGCACTCCCTGGGGGTCTATAGCATACCATTTCCGTGAACAGGCTACCTCTTGGTTCCTGCAACGTGAAGCCCATGAGTTCTATCCCCGCAACCTCGTCGACCTTCAGGGGAACAAAGTTCAGCTCCTCCTTGAAAATCACTCCAACCCCTCCTCCTCTGCCCTCTGTTCTTGGATTATGCAGAATTTTATAGCCAGTAGGGCGGGCAAATCCTACTTCTACCGCGTACTAGGCACTGATCCATGTTTCTGTTAGGAACAGTGCGTCCAAGTTCATGTCTTCAATCAAAACTGATACTTCCACATGATGCTTGACTAACGACCGGCTGTTGATCGGACCGCATATAATGGTTTTATTCACGTCATGCTTGGTGGACCGCCGGTAGACGGGATCTTTATGTGCCCTCTTACATAGATCCAACAACTGTTCCCTTAAGTAAGTCACGCGGCCTTTCCCGCAGCCAAAACGGGCAGCATGGCTGGCACTAGGTGCGTTCGAGGCACGGACGGGCGCAGACGGGCTTGCCTCTGGCGCGCCGATGAGCAAGTGTGGACCACCTTGCCACTAGTGCGCTCACCAATATGGCACCCAGAGAATGGCAAGTCCGTAACCAAAATGGCGCTGGAGCGAAGGTGAAAGTTGTAAGCCCCGTTCAAGCAGCAGGTGAGAAGAGGTTCTTTTTGGGTTTCGCCTGCCGAAGGCTGCGCTCTGCGCAGCTTTTCGGCGCAGGCGAAATCCTTTGCTTACAATAAGGACTTCGGGAACGTCCCCCGGCTCCCATTGGCTAGCTCCATAAATGGAGGCTAGCCATTGGGAGCCGGATCTGTCCGTCAAGGCCGGACCAGATTCGGGGGCGTTCCCGCGATTTTTTCCCTCTCCACCCACTTCGGATCGTCATCGCGGCGGTGGGTGTGTGTTATTTTTTTTTTTTTAGTCGGCCTGTTTTCTTCATTGTACAAGTTTCTGTTGTTGGAGTTGGCTGCAAGA
Source organism: Lissotriton helveticus (assembly GCF_964261635.1). Lineage (NCBI taxonomy): Eukaryota > Metazoa > Chordata > Amphibia > Caudata > Salamandridae > Lissotriton > Lissotriton helveticus. The sequence goes on along the minus strand of NC_136068.1, from coordinate 1,038,383,113 downwards.
TTCGAGTTCCCACGAGGCAATCAGGTAAGGAGCATTGTGTTTATAAATGTGTTTTCACTTTGTAAGTTTACGTATTTTGACGTTTTCGCTCGTAATGTATTTTTTTCTGTTTACTTTTGTTTTTATCCCCCCCCACCGCCAACGGAGGAAGCCTTCCCGACCCCACCACTCCCGCTGTCCGTTCCCGCCGCGCCCCCCCCCTGCCAACGGAGGAAGCCTTCCCGACCCCACCACTCCCGCTGTCCGTTCCCGCCGCGCCCCCCCCCGCCAACGGAGGAAGTCTTCCCGACCCCACCACTCCCGCTGTAATTTCACTAAAAGTGATGCTATCTTATATTGTGCTTCTATTAGTTTTATTGTTATTATTATTGTCACTTCCCCCATCGAAGGTCCCGGGGCAAGGCTCGAGGAAAGGGCTAAAACCGGCCAGCTTCACAAGTCTGAAAGGGAGGTGACGGCCGCTGCAGACGGACTGCCAAAGGCACCCGGGGGTGTGGGAGGGGGGAATACTACCTTAGTTTACCTCCCCGAAAGCGCACACTCTCTAGTACGTAGCATAAACTAGGCCTGTAGGACAATAAATGGCTTTTAAGCTAGCTCCGCGGGTTGTCTGCAGTTGATCGGTGTAAACTGCTGGACACGGGTTCGAGTCACAGCTTTCATAGATGTAATGCGGGCGGTCCAACCAGTGCCTCTGTTTACCAAGACTCATTACAGCGCCAAGAAGGGATAGCGTGTAGAGTGCGATGCACATTACCACGTGCACGGCTCGTGCACCGTTGCTTTGGGTCTGTTGTAACCTGCCCTATGTGCTCGGAGCCTGCCCCTCGTGCACTAACCCTCCCCCACTACAACCCTCCCTGCTTGAAAACTCGGATCCTTCAGTCGGCCACAGAATCCGCTCAGCCCGACTTGGCAATTAAAGCGCTTTGCCGGGCACAGAGTGGAGGAGATCCTTGGTGAACTTCGTTGTTTAATTCAGTGTCGGCTACAACTGCCCCCACCCTCCTCAATAGCTCACTTGTTTTAATTAATGTTCATTCGTTTGTATACTTGGGCAGCTTTTTCGTTTTTTGTTGTTGCTGTTTTAAATAGCATGAACTCGACCCGACGGTATTGGAGCGCTTTACACGAGCACCAGTTACCTTACACAAGGACTCGTTAATTTTTGTAAGCACGGGGAGATTACATGATTTGTCCAGAGTCCCAGGATGTTGAGCCCACGCCGAGATTGCAACCTGGTTCCTCCGTTCTAAAGTCGCCAGCTCTGGTTGTTACGCCGCACCCGCTCCCTTTGTTTTCTTTTTGCTGTGCTTCAGAGCGGCAGGAGTTAAATCCCAGACGGATGCTGCAGAAAGGTCGCCTGTTCCTCCGCTAGACTGCTGTGAACGGGTAGCACTATTAATGGGAAGAACTCGCATCACAACCCGATCAACCTTTATTTTACAATTTCACGAAAAATATGGTATGTCGCGTCCAGATGCTTCAGAGCAAAACCTGCGAACTATTCATGGTAGAAATATTATATTTAGGAATGGGTGTCTGGCTCTGTGTGTGTGTGTCTGGCTCTGTGTGTGTGTCTGGCTCTGTGTGTGTGTCTAGCTCTGTGTGTGTGTCTGGCTCTGTGTGTGTGTCTGGCTCTGTGTGTGTGTCTGGCTCTGTGTGTGTGTCTGGCTCTGTGTGTGTGTCTGGCTCTGTGTGTGTGTCTGGCTCTGTGTGTGTGTCTGGCTCTGTGTGTGTGTCTGGCTCTGTCTGTGTGTCTGGCTGGCTCTCTGTGTGTGTCTGGCTCTCTGTGTGTGTCTGGCTCTGTGTGTGTGTCTGGCTCTGTGTGTGTGTGTCTGGCTCTGTGTGTGTGTGTATGGCTCTGTGTGTGTGTGTCTGGCTCTGTGTGTGTCTGGCTCTGTGTGTGTGTGTGTCTGGCTCTGTGTGTGTGTGTGTCTGGCTCTGTGTGTGTGTGTGTCTGGCTCTGTGTGTGTGTGTGTCTGGCTCTGTGTGTGTGTGTGTCTGGCTCTGTGTGTGTGTGTGTCTGGCTCTGTGTGTGTGTGTCTGGATCTGTGTGTGTGTGTCTGGCTCTGTGTGTGTGTGTGTGTATTTGTGTGTGGGGCTCTGTGTGTGAGCAATGCCAATAGCTCTAACTTTTCCAAAGGCGAAACCATTGCATTGTAAATGCTTGTTTACTGTGCAAGTATGCGGAGATTAATGTGACATAAAAAACTTTATTAAAACAAGTTTAAAACTAGATAATCTGCACTAACGGTTAGCGTACTGCAGGAGCGATTCACTGGCAGTTAGCAGCATAAACCAGCCCCGATGTCCCTTTCCTCAAATCTGACACCAGAACTAGTCAGTACCTTAATCTTTTACATCTGGTACAGATGGTGAATCTAGCTATGACTTTTTAGACAACCTGTTGTCATTTTGTCCCCCACCTTACAATGCTGCCCCATCTTCAAATAATAATGGCGCCACTAGTAGTAGTAATATTGCTTCAGAATTACCCCTTCAGAGAAGTACATGGAGGAGGATATGTACACGTACCTTGGAGTCATGGTGATCTTGCTATGTGCATAAATAAATTTCCGAAATTAAGAGACAATTCTGGCGAGTGGTATAATCAAGTTGGTTGATTTGTAAACATTTCACATGTTTTATGAGAGGATTTTAATACTTTGTTTAAAATAGTGGTTCCTAGTGATTTGTGGGCCGAATGTAAGGTGTCTATACAGTGGCTAAATGCGGAGCCACCAAGAGTGTCTGGGACGAATGCTCCTTCTCCTGTGGTGATGACAAAGTATGACTAGGTGATAACATTCTTGAAGGGTAAATTTCCACAGAAGGAGATTGACTGATTGAAAATAACTCATACCAACCAGGAGGCTAAGAAGTTGGTGCATGATTATTATGAGCGTTTGTTGCAGATTTGAAAGCAACTTAGTGGGTTTGACAGTGCAAAAAGGGAAATATAAACAGTTTCATGTCTTAGTTTGTTTTCAATCAATCAATCAGTAGATTTGTAGAGAGATACTGGTCACCCACAAGGGTATCCAGGGTCTGGCAGGGTCGAGTTGATTAGCCAGGTCTTCAGGAACTTTTGGTACTCTGAAAGAGATGGGAGGTCCATAGATGAAATGGTAGTTCATTCCATGTCTTCGCTGCTAGGTAGGAGAAGGCACCGGCGTAGCTAGGTGGGGGGGGGATGGTGGTCCGCCCTGGGCAGCACTATTCTGGGGGTGGCAGCCGCGTGGCCCGTTGCGGTGGCCTTTTTAAAAGTTAAATCATTAAGAGAGCTTCCCTAATTTCAGCCCTGGGTCCCGGTAGTTTACAATACTGAAAGTCTCTGACCTCTGATCACGCACTGCAGCCTTGCTGATTGCAAGCAGCCTGGGTGCTTTAAGCAGAAGCCCTGGGTTTCCAAGGCTGCTTGTCAATCAGCGAGGGTACACCTCTATAGCCCCACCCCATCCTGGGAAGAGCTGTGCACCAGAGGCTGCCTACGAGTACGACCGGGCCTGATCGGCAGCACACGTGCTTTTTGTAAAAACAAGCAGCAGACTTGCTCGGATCGGAGGAGGCTGGCAGTTCGTATCAGAGCAGAGGCAAGTTTAATTTAATTATTCTGCAGCACATTTGCGTTCTGTAAAGCTGCATGCATTGCCCACTCGAGGTCGCTGCATTGGCACAGCATTTGGTGAATTGGTAAACAACATAAGCTCCTGGTGCCGGTAAATAATGCATAGGACCATGGGTGACGTAACTGGTGCTCTAGCAAAGCACTCGGAGACAAATGGGGTACTCTCATAATGCGATGTATGTCTGTTTGCCAAAGAAAAATCCCCACGTGTTCTAGAAATTTATATGGATTTACAAAGAGCATGACACTGTATCACGGCATTACTGTGAAAGGACATGGGGCCTAAGTTAAAGGTTCGTTCTGTTTTATTACAATGGCACACAGTGCTCTTTGGGCTTGATATGTACCCAATATGATTTAATTTCAAAATCTTCCCGCAGCCTGCTTCAGTGAAAGGAAATGTTTTGCTCAAGATATAATATGCTCATTTGGATGTTACTTTGTTTTGATACTCTTCTCATGGCCATCTTGTTTCAGTAGGGGGGACAAGCTGCCCAATATCTGGTATTGTATCATGTGAATTGATAAGTTTCAAAGTAACAGGTGGTTATGCGTGCCTGGCCCCCCTTTTATTACAAGTACAGTTAATTTCCTTGCATTTAATGCATCACATTATATTTCCTTGGTATTAATGGTGCACTGAATGCGTTCAAGATTTTCGTATTATTTTCTCAGGGCTTGCACTAGATCTGGAAGGGCAGGAGTTAACAGACGGCCCTGGGCGGTGGGCGCTCAAGCAAGCTGACCATGGGTATGGGGGCAGGAATGATTATGTATATATGTTATTGCTCAATAATTGACCCATGTAGCCAGCACTAAACAGAGTGGGGGCCAGTCCTGCCACATTGTGTAGCCATTCGCATGAGATGAGATGAGAAAGCAGGCAGGTTGACTTAAAAGTACTATTACTGCTCAACTCATTATCTTTTAGCATATACAAAATTATGAGAGGGCATGTTGTTGTAACCAGAGACACACGAACCACTGACTGTCAAGTTGAAATGTCTGCAGCAGGAGCATGAACCGCGTGAGCTTTCTTTCACAACACTCGATGTCACTGTTGCTCTTCATGCTAAATTGACCTCAAATATATTTTGCTCCTGGATTTTTGAGCTATCCCTCAGGTGCTAGCTCTCCTGGCTGTTTGATAAGAGTGTACCTGCTGAGTTTACTGTTAGTTTACATTTGAAGGAATTGTTGGTTAGTTACAAGAGAGCTGCTAATATCTGTGTGTGGTGTGAACGTCATGACTTTGAACCCCTGCGCGGCCAACAGGGCCGGTCAGCCTGCTGACATCTAGAAAATGAGGTTTATTAAAAAGAGAGAACATAGTGCCTATTTCCAGGGCTTATAAAAACAATATATTCACAGCGTTAAGTGGCATATAATCTAGTGTTTAGAGCATTATTGAAAGTGGACTAAAGATCATGGAATATTTGCGTTTCTAAAATTGGAGAGGCAGACACTGAGCGCAAACAACCACTGCATGTCATGTTGAATTAAACCAATCAAAGACAGCTTAGAATGTTTTTATTTTTATTTCTTGGGGAAAATATCACACTTCACAGCAATTTTACTGTAAAAATGTGCATGGGGACAAGGAGCCTGCATGTTACTAGTGACGGAGAGGGGGCATCCATCCTAAGTGATCGCAAAAGAGAGACAGGGTTTTACTCAGTACTCATGAGACTTTCATGTGAGATGAGATCTTCAGTGTATCCTCGTTCCAGTAAACCAGTAATAATAGCAAGTGTCTTCTTGTGATCACCCAGACACATTTAATAGTGATGTAGGTGCGTGGCATCGGTGCCCAGGGGCATCAAGGGCTGCTGAAACCCTGAGTATTGCTTTACTTTGCTATGCATACACCAGGCAGGGGCCCCAGTTTTCCTGACTGCACAAGGTTAATTGTTTCCAGGTCAATCTCGTTCTTTCACCTCTCGACCTTTTAGCGATATTTTAATTATTATTGCTCTTTACTGTTTATTTATCTACCTATGCTTGGACCATAGATATCTCGTCGTTCTTGTTAGTTCCTGTATTCCCCTAACTGTTCTGGTGGAGTTACGAATTCAGTGTGGATGAAGCCTATGCAAGGGTGAGGCTGACAGTGCTCCAGGAAGCATTTGACTTATGCCCTCGGATTAGATATATGCACAGGGGCTTAGAAGCCTATGGGTCTCCACCAAACACCCTCAGAGATAACTGTCCAGAACAGCTCTTAATGCGCTCATAGGTAATGCGAATAATGAGGTCTAGAACACGCAACAGGGATACCATCCTGGGGGCCAGTGTGCTACAAAGAGGACTTGTAACGTGGTCATGTCCCAGTCTTACTTTTTAAATTGCACCGCTTTTTAACTGTTGCTGTCTGCCAACCACAGAGTCTTTGGCTCAGTCTGTCGAAGGGGACCCCGGAAGCTTCAAGCAGTGATTGCTCACACTTTTCTGTCTCAGCCTGACTTGGCAGAAGTCTTCATCTAAGCCTGTGCCTGTTCCCCCACTGAGCGCAGGGCTGGAGGCTCGCATCCACACACCGACCTGATTGAAATGTAAAACATAAGTGTGTCATAGGAGCTAAATACCTTGACACTAATGTACAGGACACAGCGAGTTGGAGCACCACCACTGTATGGGCCAGAGCTGAGCCACATGGCTGCTCCTGGGTAAGGATTTGTGCCATATTCTCAAGAAGTATAACTGCAGGCACTCTCCCACGCATAATTTCTCACCTGTGTTTACAACTGTGTAGCCTTGGACTGTGTCAGGTAGGTGCATGTAACTTGCATGATCGGGTTAAACTATTAGCGACGATACTAAGTGTCTCTCGGATCTCTTTCAAGTGCTTGCTGTCCTTTTTCCCCAGCACACCTCCCTAGGGGCGGCAATCAGAGGGATAGCCCCGGGCACCACAAGCTCTAGCTACGTCGACCTCTGCATCTGCTACGTCGGATGGTGTGGGGTGAGGGTTCGAGAAAGGGACGTGGCGGGGAGGTGTCTGTCTGGTGGATGGATGGATGTTCAGTTTGTGGTTTAAGTAGGCGGGTCCGCAGTTGTGTAGGCCCTGTTCAGGAGCTTGAACTGGTATCTTTTCTGTACACGGAGCCAGTGGAGTTCCCTGAGGTAGGGGGTAATGTGGGTTCATCTAGGAAGATCCAGGACATGTTTGGTTGCGGGGTTCTGTATGGCCTGTAATCACTGGAGGTGGTGTTCTGCGATCCCTTTGTAGAGAGCACTGCCGTAGTCCAGTCGGCTGGAGATGAGGGCCTGGGTGATGGTGTGTCTTAAGCTTTGTGTGTTGAATATCTTATGAAGCATGCAGAGGATGAAGAAGCAGGAGGAGGAGACAGTTGACCTGAGCTGTCATGGTTAGCTTGTCCAAAAGGATGCCTAGGTTCCTAGCATTGTCATTGGGGATAGGAGCAGGTCTGAGTTCTGAGGGCCACCAGGATGCATTCTATGGAGAGCTTATGTTTCCAAAAATCAGTATCTCTGTCTTGTTCATGTTAAGCTTCAGTCTTTTGTCTTTCATCCAGCTGGCATTGTCTGTCATGCAGTTGTGAAAGCTGGTCTTGGTGGTGTCTTCAGAGGTGGAGAGGATGAGTTGTGTATCACCAGCGTAGGATATGATGAGCCTGTGGGTTTTGGTGATGCTGGCCAGAGGTGTCATATATATGTTGGAGAGGATATTTTCCTTGGTTTCGGAGGTGAAGGGAGGAAGGAAGACTTTTTATGTTCTTCCAGTGAGGAAAGAAGCGATCCATCTGAGAGCGGCTCCCTGGATGCCTCTGTAATTGTAATTGTATTTATATAGCACTTTCTACCCTTGACAAGGCGTCGAAGCGCTTTAAGCGGGCAGCACCCAAGATTAATGGTTAGTTCAGTGTTATTGGTTACTGTTTGTTATTGGGATTAGTACTGTGTGCGCAAAGCAAACCATTCGATGCAGTCATTTCAATTTTTTTATGGTGGCCCAAAATAATAGTGATTGGTGTGGAATCTGGAGCTGACATTCTACAGTTTACTTGTTTGCACTCTTGGTGTGTTCTGAGAATGTGCTGCCAGGATTCTGCAAATGTTGTCAAACCTGATTTTAGTGGCATGTTTTGACATGCGTAGCACTGGTGGGTGGTGACACCAATGCCATCAGAAGTTGGTAACTGAGGCACTGTCTGTTTTGTAACCATGCCAGTTCCGGGTATGCCCAGCTACTCCTTAGACTGTATGCTGCTATTCTGATCTGACATTCTTCTGTGCATACTCCGGCCCTCTTCTGGCTATACCATGCACTCTTTGGTGTATGTCCACGCTGTTCCGCTACAGTGTCCTGACACTCTTCAGGTTATGCACTGGCACTAATTTGAAGTGGCATTCTTTACACTATGGAAAGTGACTCGGAGCTTTGTCCATTTTTAAAATTATAATATTGTCATATGTTAGCATTCGGCGAGTATAATGTTCCTCAAACCTAGAAAAAAGCTCCATCTCACGTATTGTTACCATCATTACATTGAGTCATGCCCTGACAGTTTTCAGGTTATTTTCTGCCTACTTTATTTGCTGACACTATTTCAAGTTTTTACAGTCACTATTTTGAAGCATGCACAAATTGTCCCGAATACTATTGTGACAAAAATAGCACAACTCAGTAGCCGCTAGGTTTTTCCAATAATGCTTTGGCGTGTGTCAGTTGTAGACATTTGTTGTACACTGCCAGGGTTAAAAAAAATGTTGTCTGCTCACCAGGGCAGTTCATGATTTGTTACCACTGTAGGCTTTATTCAATTTCTTTGTGTACACCACCTGATTTAATTTTGCAGTGAACGTTTTGAGACAATTGGGGGTTAAGATGCATAATTTAAATTAAAAGTTCTTTAGAAGTACATTTTTAAAAAATGATACGTTTAGAGACTATAATATGTAAATATGTAATTTTGTGGTCAAAATCCACTGTTATATGGTTTTTTCCAGTTGGTTCTGTGGAACTTCTGCCATGCCATATGAAATGTGAAAATAAGTATTTGTTAGTAATAACCATTAGGCAGATTCACAAAGGTTTTCATTGTCCATGAATTGGTGTGACTGGTCCAAACCGTTAGCAAAGTCAATAGAAACATGGGAGGGAGCCAGCAAAGAGGAGAGAAGGCTGTAGTTGTAAAATAGTCCCTCATGTATTTCAGTTCAAGCACTCAAGAGGAGGCAGGGTACATCTAGTTGAGAGATGAATATTCCATTGGGCTTGTTCAATACATGATTGACAATGTCTCAGGCCACTGATTGCAAGAAGTTGGTTGATGAAAGCAAATGGTTGAAATGGGGAAAAGCCCATTCCACGTATATGGTTAGCAGAAGGTCCATATGACAGCAATGCTGGCAGAAACCAAACCTAAAAATAAGCAAATTGCATAATTTGCAAAACCCATACATTTAAAATGGGTTTGACTTAAATGCCTCTGCGTATCTTGTTTATGTATGTAATTCACGCTACTTGAATGTAACTTGCATTTGTGCAAGTTGCAAGCCGCCAGTGAAAAGTGGGCGAAGACCACCTGCAAAATCACCTAAAATGTAAGTGGTCAACGAGTGGCCAAGGATGCACAATGCGAACAAGGTTTACACCTAAAAGAGCAAAGAACATACAGGTTCACAACTTTGTAGCAAGTAAATTGCTTCTGTTATTTTGTTAGTAATTTAAACCTGTTCAATCAGGCTTAAAGTTGAACGGTAGAAAGCTGAACACATTTTATTTCCCCTCAATATTCCCGACACATGAAGACTTTCTCCAGAGGTTTTACATACTTTTGTTACAGCATACATTGGTGTACACTATATGAGTTTTAGAGTGCGTAGTTCAAGGAAAGAGGGTGGGTGGAGTGTGAACATGCTCCATCAAGGGCAGGGTTTACTTTGCATTGGATTGAGAAAGGGCACTATTGTGACGCAGGCAGGGAGGGTGGGTGAGTGGCAGAAGCTCTGGTTAAAGGGTGGGGGTTAACCAAGAACAATTTTACTTTCTTGGGTGTTTCATGAGTGTTTTATATGGTCTGCTTTGTGTCTTGTGTAGCTAGAGAGAAAAGAAGTTAATGACTAAAATTAAACTGGCCACTGAATTAAAGAAAATAATTTTCCAGTCACAGTATGTGCTCTAGCTTTGAGAAATTCTTGTTGGAATAGCATCTGCAAGAATGATGTGACTTAAAAACGTAAACTCAATATGTTGCGGCAATGGCACTAACAGTATTATTTCTTACGCCTCGCAAAAACCAAGACCTTCTGTTTTAGTAAAATAACGTATGTAGTATACAAAGGATTTTCAGCAACCCCTCCTCATGCATTGGCCTCTGGTATCATGCACATTTTCGTCCCCCCACTACATCATACAGCATGGGGTATGGGTCAGCCCACTGCAGATTGCGCTTGACTTCACTGTGTGTGATAGCCTTCTGCTCTTTCACAATGAGCACATGTGCATGCTAAGTAGAAGTAGTTCCTTTCAGTGCCAGGGACTAGTACGGCAACGTGTGTATCTTTCGACCAAAATATTTTCGTGTTAGCCACTTTTTATATTTGTGAGGGCCAGACAGCACAAGTTTTGCAACACATATGACAAAGCAAACATTGAGTAATCCAAAAGGTTACAGCCAATACCAGTCCTATTGGCTTTGCCGATGGTTGTTTCGATAATACTTTTCACATGATCATGAGATTCTTCTAAAACTTGCTTCAGAAAGTCAAGCATGCTTAACAAATGTGGGTGTCCCCCTTCACTGGTGAGAAAATAGCTAAACCATATGTTTTTATGACACTTTTGTGTTGAGTTTTGTATGGCGAAAACATTACTTTAAATTAGATTCACTGTATTGCAGTTCTTGTAGAAGATCTATGTAATGCTTAAACGAGAATGAAGAGGGCTTAACATCAGTAGTGTTTATTTCCAGAAAGAGTAATGCACGAATTTTCTAGGACTGGGCTGGGGAACCAAGAGCAGCTTTGGAAAACATGCTCAAACTAACTATTGCTTCCTTCCCCTATTTGCTTAATTTCTCAGTTTCCATCCATTCACTCTCCCTCTCTCTATAGCTTCACCACCATCTCTGATGCTTTCTCTCTTTGTAGTCCCTCCCTCACCTCCTGAAATTAACCTCCCGGAGCTAGGCAAAGTGACAGAGGCACCAGCAGTCATCATTGGCTTTCAGAACCAGCTTCCAATGACTCCAGCCCACTGGGAAAATGCGCAATAGAATAAAAGGCTAGTATAGCCATAGAAATTTCCTGGTACAAAAGGGGGTGGTGATGGACGGAGCATCTGAACCAATCAAACACTCACACCCAGTCAACAGATCTGGGTTTAATCCATCACCGTTCTTTAACCCACTCTGCCACCCCAGTTCAGACATGGCCATATGCAAATCAGTCTGACCCTGTGACTCATGGGAACAGTCCAGCCCGAACTGCCAAGCCATGCCTTCCCTGGACCGGAAACAAGCTTCCGAGTACCGTTTTCTAGCATTCCAGCCGTCTTCAGCCCGGCTTGCTTGAATCCAGTGGCAAAGCGAGCAAGGGACTCACGTCTGAGCATACCCTGCCAACTTATGGCAAACAAAGTGGTACAAAAGGGGGTGGTGATGGACGGAGCATCTGAACCAATGAAACACTCACACCCAGTCAACAGATCTGGGTTTAATCCATCACCGTTCTTTAGCCCACTCTGCCACCCCAGTTCAGACATGGCCATATGCAAATCAGTCTGACCCTGTGCCTCATGGGAACAGTTCAGCCCGAACTGCCAAGCCATGCCTTCCCTGGACCGGAAACAAGCTTCCGAGGACCGTTTTCTGGCATTTCAGCCGTCTTCAGCCCGGCTTGCTTGAATCCAGTGGCAAAGTGAGCAAGGGACTCACATCTGAGCATACCCTGCCAACTTATGGCGAACAAAGTGGTACAAAAGGGGGTGGTGATGGACGGAGCATCTGAACCAATCAAACACTCACACCCAGTCAACAGATCTGGGTTTAATCCACCACCGTTCTTTAGCCCACTTTGCCACCCCAGTTCAGACATGGCCATATGCAGAAATTTCCTCCCAGTGGTGGTGACAACAAGAAAATGTGATAGTATTTTAAAGCCATTAAACAGAGGCAATAGGCTACTATGTGATGCATATGTATCTCCCCCGAAAGGTTCCATTGATTTGATACATTCTCAATGAAAGACCTGGCTAACATATTTGGTCTGTATACTCAAGACAAGAATATTATCACTAGATGACTATTCAGTGGCCACATTAATGGTTAATGCTGCCATAATTTACCTGTATTTTATAAGCCTCACCGCCGGCTTCCATCACAAACCTCACAAGCAGTAAGGGTTAGTAGAACAACTTCCCTCCATGCTGTTTAAGAGTTGTGAATGCAGACAAAGATAGATTAGCTTAGCATATGCCCTTTTCTCCACTGGCTGTAACTGTGACCTACAATATACTTGCATTAAATGGTTCCATGTTTCCAGCCCTCGCCTTTTACAAATCATTTTATCAAATGACTGACAGCTCTAAGTTGCAAACTGAGGAGGGTGCACCAGCAAACGAATAGGGTGAGTCGAGCCAGGGGTCTAGCTTGAGTGTAAGATTGCATGCATGAGCTAAGCCATGAAGACTGTTGGAAGGTATATTGTGCAACAAACATAATGTAAAAATATGATAGAGTTTCTTCAAAATTGCCAAAAATGAATTTCTTTTTTATGCAGAATCATTTCTGCTTAGTTCATGACAATATATCGCTGAATAGACAGATATTTATTAAAAGTGACAGCTGTTAAACATGAGCTTAGAAACATTAAGGGCTCTCTCCCAGCTACAATGTCATTAGTTAACTCAGAGGCAAGTCAGAAGTCACGGAAATCCTAAATGTGGCCTAGATTCTTATTGTAGATGGAGACAACATTATAGTCTATGAAATCAAACATAAGAGGTGCTTTTGTACAGGGCACATTCTGAACACAAGTATTTAAACGTGCTCTCAAGTGATTCTGAACTCAAGTATTGAAACATGCTCTCAAGTGATGATAAAGAAAAAGGAGGCTATGCGAAATAAAATGGTAGTCTAGATTCACGCAATTTGGACACACAGGTTATCTGGTTTCACATTTGAAATTCAGCCATTAGATATATATTTGTCTCTCTGTCCTGTTTTACATCAAAGGTCACTTTTTCGTCTTATAAACAGATATAGCAGATCTGACTCACGCTGCTCCCCCAGGCACAACAACTAAGCCAAGAATGCATGAATTTAATTGTGGGGTGTCACATCCCAAACACCCACCTTCCTCCGAAGCTACACCCCAGCCGAGATATGTGCAGATTTAGTACATTTACCCGTGTTGATTGTTTGTCTCACTCTACCCTGTTTTCACTGACCACAATGTTTTTTATAGCGCACACTCGAACCCGGAGATATGAGAGCGCTTTACATGAGCCCCAGTTGAGTTGCATAGAATCACATTAATTTTGTAAGGCACAGAGAGATTGGGTGATTTGCCCAGAATCACAGGATGTTGAGCATCACTACCAAGACTCAAACCCGGCTCCCCAGCTTCAAGGTTGACCACGCTAGCAGTTAGGCCACATCCTCATTTCTTGTCTTAGGTAGTGCCACTCAACCGTTAGCTTTCAGGTCTACTGTGATTATTAAACAAACCAATTAAGCATACATTGACTACAGTAGTATATAACTAAGCACACAAAAAACATATCCAATGCACTACCCTATTTCTCACCCTATACTGTTCTCAATATATCCTCTACTTCAACTCTCTGACTCATCCCAAACATCATTCCACTACTCTTTCCAATGCACTATCCTATTTCTCACCCTTTATCTCTATGAATATATCCTCTACCTCCACTCTCTAATTCATCCCAAACCCCAATACCACTACTATGATCCCCAAAATAACCATTTCTAGACTCTTCCCTACTCTACCCCTCATTGCCTCACCTCATACCTCTTTTACTACTTAGATTTCCCAAACAAGCCTTTCTAAACCCTTCACTCTGACTCTTCCCCCTCCACCTCCCTTTTTTACTCATCCCAAGTCTCCTTCTACTGCTATGAGCTCCAAAAAAATAACTGTAAATCCTTCCCTCTTCTTTCCCTCCACTATCCTTTTCAAACCAATTAACAGACTACCATGTCAACCACTCAAATTACTTTCATATTTCACTATACTAATTCACCAGTAATCATTTATGGGTTTCGGAGTAGCGTGCTACTCTCCGAAAAAGCGCTTCAACACCTCATCAGGAGTAGCAAGCGCTATATAAATGCAAACCTTTTCCCTCTTCTATGCCTCCACTATCTTTCTCAAACTAAATAACTGACGAACATATCGACCTCTCAAATTATTTCATATTTCACTTATGGGTCCCGGAGTAGAGTGCGACTCGCTGAAAAAGTGCTTTGACGCCTCGTCAGGGGTAGTAAGCGCTATATAAATGCAATTACAATACAATACAATACAATTAATAAGGGGAAGGGAAGGTGAGCTCAAGCACATGGTTGGTGGAATTGATACAGGAGTTCAAAGAGATTACATATTGTTAGGTTGCATAGGTTTGACTTTCAGCAGAAGGAAGAGCGATTTTGATCTTGTAAATGAGTTGTGGGAAAATTGCTGAAATAGAAAAAATTCAAAGGTGCATGTGTCAGTGTAGATTGTGCTCAGAGAGAGGAGGCATCCGGAGGACGGAAGGGAAGGAGAGGAACATTTGAAAAGAAGAAAAAAGAACAGGTGACAAACAGAAATTTTAATTAAAGGACAGTTTTTAAATGTTGGATTTAAGGAATGTAGTGACTATTTTTGAGACAGCATACAGTTTGAGGATGCAAGAATGTAGAAAGAAACTACATTATTTACTTGTGAAGATTGTGCTGTATTGAACATTTTTTAATGGGTACTAGAATCAGGTAAACCATCTTTCTGTTGCAAGAATGTAGAAAGAAGAAACAATATTTACTTGTGAAGATTATACTGAAAAGGCATTCTGGCGTTCAACTCAGGTTTTACTCGGAGTATTAATTATACAGTGGAGTGGGATACATTTAAATGCCTCTAGTTTGCATTGGCACCAGATGGAAGAAGAGGACAGCTTCCCAAACAGTGTAAGTGTATTACTTGCATTCCAGTGACTGGAGTGCAGCCCTGCCCTTTTTGTAGATGTAATGGGCGAGTAGGGGTGGAGCTGCAGATGTAAAGGGACCAGTTAGGTAAGGCCAAGCATTTGTCTACCTTGATCTTGCGTTCAGTGGAGAGCCTTCAAACCTCTTTGTGCCTCTGTTGTGGGTGCTCAAGGCTTGAGTCAGACCTGCTGCGAGGAGTATCACTACACAAAGTCTGTGTCTGGAGTTCAGCCTAAAAAACATTTGAAATGTGAACATATTTAAATATACCTTTCCTTAACAGGAAAGGTAGCTGCCTTGGTCTTCATGTTTTTGGGTGTATGGTCAATTTTGAAGGCAGGATAACAGTGTGAAAAAAACTCCCTTCACAGAGATTAAGGATTTCAAAGAAAGTTGAGCAGTGGATACAGAGTGTGCGGTATGAGCTTTGACACAATGCTTACTAATGATGTGAAATCTTTGTATAGTTGCTGTCAACACGTGCAAACACGACCAAACAACAAAGCAACACTGTCACCAAACATGCCGAACTACATGTCCCATTCTGCCCCCTCCTGCCGCACAATTCATTCAACCCAGCCACACAATCTGCCCCTTCCCTGTCCCATAATTCCATTGTCCCTCGGTACAGCTTCTGTACGCACAGGAGGGCTCCTATGGGGCTGGACATATACGATAGTGCCTGGTTCCAAAGCCTCATTGGCAGCAATGATACCTCATTGACAGAATTCCACATTAGACATTTTGTAAATGTTGTCCGCACAGCTGGGCTGGCTTAAGGGAGTGAAGAACAGCAGATCTCAGCATCACAGCTCAAGGAAGGAGAGGAGACTGTACGAGGCAGCAGGGGGCTAAACCAAGATGCTACTTGTGGTTGCGAAGAAGGTGAAGTTAGGCTCCTGGCCAAACCGATATCCTCAGGAGCAGGGTTCAATGCCGGAAATGTATGGGTAAGAAGGGTACAAGACAAGTCATGCCACCTGGAGGGCAGAGTATCCAACTAAGTCCATCTTGGCAAGAGAGTGAGGTTCCTATGCAGAGTATCTCGGAAGGTCACAGCACCAAACAAAGCATGTATTAGGAAGGTGTGAGGGGGCAAAATAGAGTACACCTGGAGTGCGGGTCACCAAAAGGGCATCTGTGGCTGGCAGGGCACTAAACAACGCATGTATTGTGAGGGGGATACGAAACGGAGCATCAATAGGGTGCAGGGTACCACCAGAACCACTCGAGGCTTAGAAGCATGGGTACTAGCCCGAGCCTTTGAGTGGAGAAAGAATACTGAATCTGCCGGGTACCAAACAGAGCCTCTCTTAAGGTGGAGGGAGCTATCATTCTCTCAGGAGGCAGGCAGCCTAACTGCCTCCCATGTGGGCACACTGCCTGTCTCAAATTATCTGCGGTCATCGTGTAATATTTTGGGTGGTTAAAAGGAGGAGGCACCTTGAAATAGTCACTGCACGTCTGTGTCTGTGAAAAGCACCTACCTGCTTAGCATCTGGCTCTCAAGAACAGCTCCTCCTGCAGGGAAACCCGAATCACTGCGTATGACTGTTTCAATGAATGATCCACCTACATCCTCAGCATCTTGCTGTCAGAAACAACACCACTTGCAGGGAAATCTGAGTCACTGCATGTCTGTTACTGTGACTAGCATTCTACCTTTTTAGCATAATACTCTCGAACACTCCTTTGGTATGGAAGCCAGAGATGCTTCATGATAGAGTGTATGAGAAGCACCTACCCCCTTACCATCTTGCTGTCAAAAACAGCAATTCCTCTATGGATGATATGCAGCCTTGTGGCGAGTGTGTGGTGGGAGACCATATCAAAGGATGCCTATAGGTCAAGAAGATAAGAGCCGCTGTTCTCCTTGGTTGAGTAGGGCTTGGATGTCATTGGTGCTGTTGTTGCGGCAGCATCCCGATTGGGAGGATTTGAGTAGGAGGTTCCATTCCAGATTTGATGAGAGTTGTTGGAATATTTACTTTATTTGATTTATTTGAAGAGTTTTATATAGCGCGAAATGACCCATCAGGGTATCAGAGCGCTGTACAGATAGCAGTCGAGTCATACATGAAGGGAAAAATGCCAAAAATGATGGCTTTTTCTAATACTTTGAAGGGGAATGGTAGCAGGGAGATCAGTCGGTAGTTGTTGAGTTCACTAGGGTCTGCCAATGATTTCTTTAGTAGGGTGTTGACTTCTGCATTTTTTCAGTCCTTGGGAAATGGGTGTGGCGATTAAGGTATTGAACAAGGTGGTGAGTACAAGGCTGACTCTGGCTTTGCATAGGCTGAAGATGTGGTGAGGGCATCGGTCAGTTGGGGCCTATGAGTGGACCAAGTTCATGATGGAGGCGGTGAACTGTTGGGCGAGCTGGCTCCATTCGGTTAGTCGGATGTCTGCGGTGGTAGTGGGGTCATTGTGTTGCTTGAAGAAGTCAGTGGCCTTAGGCTGCAATTTGAAGTTTCTGTAGATGTTGGCGATCTTGTTGTGGACAAAGTTTGCAAGGTTGTCACAGAGTTCCTGTGAGGGGGTAATGTTGTTTGTTGCAGCTGAGGGGTTGAAGAATTCTTTGACGATGTGGAAGAGTTCTTTACTGCTATCAGAGCTAGATTCAATGCATGAGTCTAAGGCCTTTTTCTTCGATTCGCTCACCTGTCTATGGTAGAGGTTGAGGGCTGTCTTGAAGGTGGCCTTGATGGTCATGCCCTTGCTGATGCGCCATCTCCTTTCCTGTTGTTTACAGTGTCATTTAGTGGGTCTGAGGCCTTAAGTGTACCTGCTAGCCTGGTGTTGAGGGTGCTGATCTATGTGTCCTTTGAGACTTTTCTCTAGCTGAAGTGGGGATGCGTTGGGCAGACTGGGGGCGGAGATCCATGAGCTGGTGATGAGGTGGACAGTGGATTGGTTGGTCCAGGTGAATTGCTTGGCATGGCTGTACTTCATGTGGTCACTGGAGGTGAAGATGGGGTCTAGTGTGTGGCCTGCGATGTGCGTGGGCTCATGGATAAGCTGAGTGAGTCTGATGTTGTTCATGCAGTTGAGAAGATTGGTAGTGCTGATCTCAGTGTAGTTGTTGAGTTGGAAGTTGGGGTTACAGAGGAAAATGTAATTGTTGGAGTCTTTAGCAAGGGGGCAATGAATCTGGCAATGAAGTTGCAGGGGTCATGGTGCTGGGTGCAGTCCAAGCATGGGTGGGCTTGCCTTTGGTGTGCAATTAGTGCACCTGCTGTGTGCATCTGCGGCCCGGTCATACTGCAGCCTGCATTAAAGTAGGTCCTAGGGTGGGTGGGGCTTCTGTTGGCAAGAACGGTGAGCAGGAAGGCCCGGGCAGGAAAAGCTAGGCAGCAGCCGTGTCACTGGATAAGGCTAGGAATAAGCAGGAACTAGAGGCCACAGACAAGTAGTAGGCTTGGTGTCCAAACTCTTTGGGTACTGGCAAAGATTATGTGAGAAGTTGGCCTGATGTATGATGTCTCCAGTTCTGGGGGCACCTTATATCAGTCCAAACAATCCCTTATGGTGGTGGTTGTAAGTCAACCTTATAGACAAGGTATCCTAGGGGTAGCATGGACTAAGCAGCCTTAAAGGCTTAACTTCAGAGGGCGAGTGAAGCGAGCTGTTTTACCATATGCAATCCTGTAATACCAAATGAAAGGACACCACACAAGTTATATATTATCAAAATATATGTATTTATTCTTAGAATAATCCCCACTACTCTTTATGAGCAATGAAGCACAAGCGTTTAAATAAAAGCACAGTATAACATAGACAAGTTGCACAATTTGGATGAGGCCGGTGGCCACTCAAACCATATATCAATAAAGTGGTATAACAATCACTAATCGATCGGGGGTAAGGCCTAGGGCCTTGGGAATCGCTTGGACTACGATGCACTAACAGCAGTTAGGACGGGAGTAGCCCGCGGGATTCGGGTGCAGTGCCTAAAGCACAAGCTTGCACCAATGTAAAGTCAATGGTGCGTAAAAGTTATCGAGTTACAGTTTTAAGAGTCTTCCGACTAGACTAGAAGGACAAAACGTTAGACTTAGACACTAGAGGTGTAAACCACTACAGGAGCACCGGCGTTCAAGAGTTACCTCACCCACAGGAAGCGGGTGCACAGGTGCAAAGATATGTCGGGTTTCGTCACGAAGATCTAGGGTGCCTGGAGATGAAGATGCTGCAGGCGTCCAGAAGAGAAGTGTCCGGTGCGATCCAAGGGTGGATCGAAGTTGTAGAGTACCTGAAAGCAGAGGGGACAGAGTCTGGGTCACTAGCCAGTGACCAGGAAGGAACCAGGAAGGAACCAGGCAATGTCGGGAGCAATCAAGTCGATGTCGTGTAGCTTCTCTCCGCTGCTACGTGGTCTCTGGGGCACCGAGGATGTCCTGGAGTGAATCACGAGCTGTCCCACAAAGGCTCTCGCTGTCGGCGGTGTCGGCTTCAAGATCGGAGTCAACAAGCCTTGGCAAAGGCAACCCACGCAGGATTCGAAGATGGCTTAACACTCGGACCAGCAAGGTCTGAGCGAGTGCTCCTTTTCAGGGGAGCGAGTGCCAGTCTGGAGCAACCAGACTAGCTGTGTAAATTCAAGGTTTCGTTGGTACTGGGGCCACTATCCAACAGGCAAGCGACCGGACCAACGCGTCAAGCAGGAAAATGCAAAAGGGCCCCACGCAGCACTCGTCGAGTGTGGAGGGGTGAGCTTCGGTGCACAAGCTGCTCGGGGCTGGAGCTTCTCAGACTCCAATGCACAGCTTCGAGGGGGCCTCGGATGCTGCACGGTCAGTGCTTCGTAGTTTCTCCAAGATGGTCGCTCCCATGCTTCAGGTGGCCTCCACGGGTCTCAGCTGTGCAGAGATTGTGGATCGGCTGTTAGAAGGCAGGCACGCTGGGTCTTGTTGATCTCTGTCGCTCGAGTTCCGGCGGGAACTGCAACAAAGCAAACGTCGAGGTGCTGGATGGTGCCTGTTGTCACAGGGTGGTCACTCCTTGACCACAAGGGAGATTCTTCAGTCTTCCACGAGGAGTGGGATGTCGAAGGGTCCAGAGTTTCGTTTCATAAGTTTCAGTCAGGATAATCTGATGTGCATTGGCACAGCTCCTACTTTTAAGTCGAATCAAGGGGCTGGATTACCTGCTAGGTCCCTCCTATGGGTGGGACCTGGGAAGGGGTGGTTACACCCCTTTCCCTTTGTCCAGTTTCACGCCAGGACTGGGGCAGGATGGCCCCAGAACCGGTTTGACTGGAATCTGCCCAGGGACACCTTGTGCGCCCCAGGCAGTGTCTAGTTTCATTCAACCCTCCCTGCTACAATCCACTATCTCCTGTCTGGGGTGGTGTGACACCTCCCTGTGACAGGAAACACTTTGTCCAGGCGTCCTCTGCCGAGTTTCGGTCAGCAGCAGGAGGCCAGACATGTGTCTGTGGCAGCAGCATCCATTCTGTGATGCTGGGGCTCTGGTTAGGATTAACCGCGTTTTCAGTAAGTAACATGCCTTTACCCTCTAGAAGGGTGGAATGCTATCCCCATTACCAGGACTGGCAAGGGGATAGTATTCCAATGTGTATGACATCAAACATGACATGTTTTGATAAAGCCAACCCAGAGTTGCAATAACCGTAAGGATTATAATGCACTTAAGAGTATATGGTATGGCAGTATCACTGGAACAGCATTAAGGAATTGGTCCCAACACTGCAGTCAGGCTCAGCTCATGCTAGAGCACCATCTCACATAAAGCAAAGCACTCTGCCTCCAGGACTGTAAAGGCCTGCCATAGGAGTGACTGATAGGTATAGATGTGTCCAGATATAGGTTTACACAAAGTTGTGCCTTCCTCTAGAAAGGTGAAAGCATCCCTTGATGCACTGCTATAAAATCCTACTGGGGATTGCCCAGCGTTCCTCAAATAATTTCACATGAAAATTTGACTGTTCATATTCTCTGTTTATTTCATGATTCCCGCTTTATTTCTTCTTAGTTTAAACGTTCTGAATATGCATATATTTACATCAGGTCAATCCAATGCATTTCGGTCGTTATGACCTTCATCTGGGACCATATGAGCTGAAAACAAGGCATAACAATATTCTGTATCAATAAATGAAATGATATTGTAGCGAATACAAAAAAAACAACAACAAAAAAAAACATGTATCATACATAATTGTCTGTACGCATCAAAACAGAGTGCAAACAAAATACTCAAGTTGTAATATCCCCCCAGTGAAAACATGTGCTCTGTGCTATTTAAAACCAAGAAAAACGCCAATACGGCACTCATTTGAAGTGCTCCTTCTACTGGTCAATTAAACCATCATACCGCTGTCTAAAGCAAAACAAGAGACAAGATCATGTCGAAAAACGCTTAGGCTGAGAACTTAAACCTCTAACTGTTTACAGGCTTTTGGCGAGTGCTGAGTTACTCACTTCGTGCACTTGAAACACGTCTATTTCATACTGCTCGCTCTTCCGTAATGTCGGTGCCGGCATTAGCGCGATGCCGGTCCTCTTACTACGCATTTAACAACCATCTGTGTTTACGTTTTTGTGTCCATCGTTCTCATTGGTTAGGCACCCGATCACATGGTCGGGGCCACAGCCAATGGGAGCGAACGAATCCTCCCTGCTCGTGTTAGAACCTG
Source organism: Lissotriton helveticus (assembly GCF_964261635.1). Classification (NCBI taxonomy): domain Eukaryota; kingdom Metazoa; phylum Chordata; class Amphibia; order Caudata; family Salamandridae; genus Lissotriton; species Lissotriton helveticus. The sequence continues at coordinate 1,038,361,644 of NC_136068.1, read as the reverse complement.
CGTGTGTGCAATGTATGCAACAAAACAGTTAGAATGCCATATCTGGGTATGCTATAAAGAACTAAATGAGAAATAAAATGTGCCCATTCTAAAATAAGTGTAAAAAACGAACAAATAAAATAAAATGAGATAAAACTGAAAAAGTGGAATGTAACTGTATGGTGACACTACTCCTCCTATGTGCTGTTGTAATTAATGACTCATTCACCCAAAACCTGTAGGAAAAGCAAAATGCGTATATCTATACCGGTTCATAATGTTCAAAGATAGCATGTAAATTCAACGCGATCATTGAGCCCAAAAGGCTTATGAGAATTCAACAAATACATCCAACTATTTTCACGTTGAAGAAGGAATCTGTTATTATCCCGTCCTTCAATTTTGTCAATCACTTCCAAAACTACGAACTGTAGTTGGGACACGTTGTGTTTTTCTTCCTTGAAATGAGCTGCTACTGCTGACTTGATGTTACTTGTCCTAATATTGGACTTATGCTCATGTAGTCTTGTTTTTATCTTGCGGGTGGTTTTTCCCACGTACACCTTACCGCAGGGACATTTCAACATGTAGATGGCGTTTGCCGTGTCACAGGTTGCATTTACACGGAGCTTGATCTGATGTCCTTTCATGGGATGTGTTATTGAGCTGCCTCTGATGACGTTATTACAGTGCCCACATTGAAGGCAAGGTCTAGTGCCTCGGTATGTCTCTACTTTCAGTTTCTTTTGTTTAAGCAATTCTCCAAGATTTTTGCCTCTGGTAAATGCAAAAATAGGCTGTTGTTCAAAACTTTTGTCAAAATCACTTTCCGCCCGTAGAATATTCCAATGCGTACGTATGATGCGCTTATATTTGTGGCTCATCGTTGAATATTTAGACACTATGGTCATTCTTTCTTGTTTTGATTTGACTCGAGTCTTTAGAAGTTCTGCTCTGGGGATGCTTTGAACCTTGTCAATAGATTTATTGATCAGGGCTGTGGGATATCCTCTCTTGCGAAATCTTTCGCCCATGGTTTCCAATGTGCGTTTCACTTTGTCGGTCTCAGAGGTGATTCTTTTTGCCCTCATCATCTGTGATGTCGGTAAATGAGTTTTCAAAGAGTCCTGGTGAAAGCTTTGAAAGTGGACAGTGTTGTTTCTGTCAGTGGGTTTTCTGTACATCTCCGTTTCTATTTTACCTTGTTGCAATTTCACTTGAACATCCAAGAAGGTAATGGAAGATTTGGACATTTCCCAGGTAAGTTCTATTCTCTCATTTTTTTCATTCAGTTCAGTTAGTGCCCGTTGAAGTAGTTCTTCACTGTTCTTCCAAATAATGAAGACGTCATCAATGTAGCGAACTATCATTTTCAAGTTGCTAGTCCAAATGGGATTGTTCAAAATGAACTGTTCCTCATATGCCTTCATGTATAGATTGGCGTATACCGGGGCGGCACAATTGCCCATTGATGTTCCGACCAGTTGTTGGTACCACTTGTTGTTGACCTTAAAGTAACTGTGATAGAGCGTGAAAATTACCAACTCCATCAGAAAGACTTGCATTTGTTCGTTATGCTCGGTGGTTAAGATTGCTTGTTCGATCGCTTCTATCCCAGCGTCATGGGGTATCGAGGTGTACAAAGCCTTAACGTCTGCTGTGCATAGTATTAGTTCTTCATTGACATCAATTTCCAAAAGGCTTAGTCTCATTAAGAAGTCTGTCGAGTCTTTAATATATGTAGCCATGTTTTGTACAGTGGGTTGCATGTATTTGTCAATGAATTGACCGGTGGATTCATGAATACTGTTCCTCGTAGATACGATGGGACGTAGTGGAGGGTCCCATAGGTTCTTGTGCACCTTCGGGATCATATAAAATGTAGGGCTACTAGGATTCTCCTTGAGCAAGAAGTTTTTAGTTTTGTCGTTAATGGTGCCATTCTCCCTTGCTTGGGCAACTAGTTCTTTCAATTTTTTGGCGTACTCATTTGTAGGATTCCCTTTTAGTACAGTGTAGGTGTTGGAGTCTGCTAAATGTTCTTCTTGTTTGAGTTGATACATGTTGGCATCCATTATTACTAGGCCTCCGCCTTTATCTGCTTTGGTGCAAAGAATATCCTTATTGTGTGCCAGTTTTTTTAGGACATCCAAATCCTTGTTAGTAAGATTTCTCCTAGGTTTTCTATCAAACTTGAGCCTGCTTAAATCTTGCCTCACCAAGGTTTCAAAAAGGTCTAAGGTCTTGTGGCTTGTGGGAGCCATGTACGTGCTTCTTGCTCGTAATCCTTTCAGTTGATCTTGTTCCGTTGTAGTAGGTTTATCGACAATGTGATCAAAAAAGTAGCGCAACCTCAATTTGCGCATAAGTTTGAAAAAACTTATGTCAAGTTCAAGTGAATTAGTAGGGGTTGTCGGTACAAAAGAAGTGCCTTTTTCCAAAACTTTTAACTCTTGTGGCGTTAGTCGGTACTTTGAAATATTGATCACTAAGTGTTCTTGAGTGTGGTTTTCTTTTTCTCTTTCTCCTTTATCTTTGTTGTGACACTTCGTGTGTTTGGAACTTCTTTTTCTCCACCTGGATCTTCTTGTAGGTCTGGGCCTACCTCTAAAAAATGCTCGTCTGTAATGTTGATACCTGCCGAAGTGGTTGGTTTTTCCGTGCCTGTTGCTCCCTCTTGCCTTGTTGTTGGTCTGCCCGTTTTCTCAACTTGTGTTGCCTGCCTTGGTGGATAGTTTTTGTTGGGTGGTGGTCGATTTGTCGCATCACTTCCCGATGATGAAGTATCTGTGAACGGAGTATAGGGACGATTTCTTCTTCTTTGGGCGTACACATCTGCCCATGTGTACACTTCCCCTAATTTATAATCGAGTGTGTCTCGTTTGAATTTTCTAATCTGGTCGGAACATCAATGGGCAATTGTGCCGCCCCGGTATACGCCAATCTATACATGAAGGCATATGAGGAACAGTTCATTTTGAACAATCCCATTTGGACTAGCAACTTGAAAATGATAGTTCGCTACATTGATGACGTCTTCATTATTTGGAAGAACAGTGAAGAACTACTTCAACGGGCACTAACTGAACTGAATGAAAAAAATGAGAGAATAGAACTTACCTGGGAAATGTCCAAATCTTCCATTACCTTCTTGGATGTTCAAGTGAAATTGCAACAAGGTAAAATAGAAACGGAGATGTACAGAAAACCCACTGAAAGAAACAACACTGTCCACTTTCAAAGCTTTCACCAGGACTCTTTGAAAACTCATTTACCGACATCACAGATGATGAGGGCAAAAAGAATCACCTCTGAGACCGACAAAGTGAAAGGCACATTGGAAACCATGGGCGAAAGATTTCGCAAGAGAGGATATCCCACAGCCCTGATCAATAAATCTATTGACAAGGTTCAAAGCATCCCCAGAGCAGAACTTCTAAAGACTCGAGTCAAATCAAAACAAGAAAGAATGACCATAGTGTCTAAATATTCAACGATGAGCCACAAATATAAGCGCATCATACGTACGCATTGGAATATTCTACGGGCGGAAAGTGATTTTGACAAAAGTTTTGAACAACAGCCTATTTTTGCATTTAGCAGAGGCAAAAATCTTGGAGAATTGCTTAAACAAAAGAAACTGAAAGTAGAGACATACCGAGGCACTAGACCTTGCCTTCAATGTGGGCACTGTAATAACGTCATCAGAGGCAGCTCAATAACACATCCCATGAAAGGACATCAGATCAAGCTCCGTGTAAATGCAACCTGTGACACGGCAAACGCCATCTACATGTTGAAATGTCCCTGCGGTAAGGTGTACGTGGGAAAAACCACCCGCAAGATAAAAACAAGACTACATGAGCATAAGTCCAATATTAGGACAGGTAACATCAAGTCAGCAGCTCATTTCAAGGAAGAAAAACACAACGTGTCCCAACTACAGTTCGTAGTTTTGGAAGTGATTGACAAAATTGAAGGACGGGATAATAACAGATTCCTTCTTCAACGTGAAAATAGTTGGATGTATTTGTTGAATTCTCATAAGCCTTTTGGGCTCAATGATCGCGTTGAATTTACATGCTATCTTTGAACATTATGAACCGGTATAGATATACGCATTTTGCTTTTCCTACAGGTTTTGGGTGAATGAGTCATTAATTACAACAGCACATAGGAGGAGTAGTGTCACCATACAGTTACATTCCACTTTTTCAGTTTTATCTCATTTTATTTTATTTGTTCGTTTTTTACACTTATTTTAGAATGGGCACATTTTATTTCTCATTTAGTTCTTTATAGCATACCCAGATATGGCATTCTAACTGTTTTGTTGCATACATTGCACACACGCAGGTTCTAACACGAGCAGGGAGGATTCGTTCGCTCCCATTGGCTGTGGCCCCGACCATGTGATCGGGTGCCTAACCAATGACAACGATGGACACAAAAACGTAAACACAGATGGTTGTTAAATGCGTAGTAAGAGGACCGGCATCGCGCTAATGCCGGCACCGACATTACGGAAGAGCGAGCAGTATGAAATAGACGTGTTTCAAGTGCACGAAGTGAGTAACTCAGCACTCGCCAAAAGCCTGTAAACAGTTAGAGGTTTAAGTTCTCAGCCTAAGCGTTTTTCGACATGATCTTGTCTCTTGTTTTGCTTTAGACAGCGGTATGATGGTTTAATTGACCAGTAGAAGGAGCACTTCAAATGAGTGCCGTATTGGCGTTTTTCTTGGTTTTAAATAGCACAGAGCACATGTTTTCACTGGGGGGACATTACAACTTGAGTATTTTGTTTGCACTCTGTTTTGATGCGTACAGACAATTATGTATGATACATGTTTTTAAAAAAAAAAAAAATTTTGTATGCGCTACAATATCATTTCATTTATTGATACAGAATATTGTTATGCCTTGTTTTCAGCTCATATGGTCCCAGATGAATTCATAACGACCGAAATGCATTGGATTGACCTGATGTAAATATATGCATATTCAGAACGTTTAAACTAAGAAGAAATAAAGCAGGAATCATGAAATAAACAGAGAATATGAACAGTCAAATTTTCATGTGAAATTATTTGAGGAACGCTGGGCAATCCCCAGTAGGATTTTATAGCAGTGCATCAAGGGATGCTTTCACCTTTCTAGAGGAAGGCACAACTTTGTGTTTACATAGGGCACCTAAGGCAAGAGGTGCCGCTTTGATTGCACGCTCAACTTAAAAAGAGGAGCTATTGAACAGAGATTTAACCATAATCATAAAAAATCGCAGTGCGCTCAGAGCCTCTAAAACTGACACAGTTCTGTATCAGATATAGGTTTAGACATAGGTATACTACATCTAAGCAAGGGGTGAGTACACCACCTTGCCCCAGCTGTGTGAACAGCCAGTTGTGTTGATTTAAGTACCAGCCAGGGGTGGCAAAAGATATGCTGCAGCCCCTGGTAGGCCTTGGATGCACCTATGCCCTGGGTACCTATAGTGCACTGTACAGGGGCTGATAAGGTGTCCAGTACCAAATTGGTTATGTACCTATAGTACATGGAGTCCATTTAAAGAGAGAGCAGATAGCCTGGGGCCCTGATTAGCAAGATCCCAGGCCAACTAAGTCGAAGACCAGCTAAACACAAGGCACAAAATCTGGGGTAACCATAGTCAGGGATCCACCTTCCTACATAGCCCCTCCCCCAAACGAAAGGAGATAAGACTATCCTTGACCAGGTAAGCCTATATTGCCTAAGTGGCCATATAAGGAAGTACCTGCACTAGCATGGTTACCCCCTGTCTCATGGTCCACTAAGCAATCCCTCACCCTAGGGGTATCAGAGGGTCTCCACCATAGGGAATCACTACCTTGGGTGTGTTTTGGCAAAGTAAACGGCTGGTGTTGAGATGGAGTACTGAAGTGAGGCTCCACGAATGTAGGGCTCAGCTTCCTCCAATCATCTTCCACCATGTGTGCCTTTCTTTCCTTGACTGAGTTGCACTGTGCTCTCAGGGTCAACCTCTGGCTGCCTACAGCTGGAGGCTGGGTCCCTTCTGTTGGCTTACTGGAGGGACAGATCAGGTTTGGGGCCTTGGGGTCCCAGGTTTGGCTGTGCCCAACAGTGTCCATTTGGGGGAGGTCCCTAACTAGTTGTAAGGGGGATCCCTCATGAACTTTTAAAGTTTTCACCTTGCTAGGGCTGCTAGCTTTGGTGCCCCTAATCTGCTGATGGTGGTGTTTTATTTGACAGGGGGCCCTTTGGGGCTCACTGACCTTTTCCTCTGCAGCCCTGGGCTGACTGAGGCAGGGTAGAGAGGGGCAGGTTACCTGCTCCAGACTGGGTCCCACCTTGGAAGGGTCCACTGACATCAGGGGCTCTGCCAGGCTAGGCCTGACTACCTCTGGGGCAGTTCCTTCACAAGGGGTAAGATCAGTTCCCTGAGGAGGCTGATCCTTTCCTAGTGTCTGGGGGGAGGGAGCTTTATCTTCCTCCTCAATGCTCTCTGTTTGTGTGGAGTGATCCATAGTTTCAGGCTTCACAACACATGAATCAGTTTGAGTTTGGGCTGTGGCCATCACAGCCCCACCAACCTTTTCAGGAAGGGACTCAGTTTGCGTATGGGCTGTTACCATAACAGCTCTGCTAACCTTTTCAGGAAGGGATTCTGCTGAAGATGGGTCTGAGTCTTGCACAGCCCTACCAACCTTTTCAGGAAGGACATCTTGGATTGGGACTGTAGCCATCACAGCCCCACTAACCTTTCCATGGAGATTTACTATTTTAGAATGGGTTTCTTGTTCAACCTCAGCCCAGGCTGAGATTTCCAAATCATTCCCCAGTAGACAATCTACAGGCAAGTTTGCTGACACTGCCACTCTCTTTGGGCCAGTGATACCTCCCCAGCTGAGACTTACTACTGCCATGGGATGATTTTTCTGAACTCCATCAATGTTAGTCACCTGATATGTGGCACCAGGTAATGTTGCCTTGAGGGGACTAGATTCTCAGTCACCATAGTGATACTAGCCCCGGTGTCTCTGTAGGCCTCAACTTTTTGACCATTGATGATGGGCTCCTGTCTATACTTGCTCAAAGTGTTTGGGCAATCAGTGAAGTTGGCAAACCCCATGCCATTTTCATAGACAAGAGTATCTGGATTAGGGGACCTGGTTAGGCCAGAATCCACCTGAGCTCCAAAAGTAAACCCACCCAAATTCTTGGGGGTGGTCCCACCACCTGGGGGATTACTCCTGACAGTAACAGGAGGTGTTGGAGCTTTACTTGGAGGTATGTTTTCCTTATTGTTATTCCTGGGACAACTGCTATCAGTTTTCCAGTGGCCAGGCTGTTTACAGACATGGCAATAAGGTTTCTTCTGGTCAGAGGAAGTGTTTTGAGACCCACCCCCACCCTTGGAGTTATGGGGACCTGTGGGAGACTTTTCTTTAGATTTATCCCCACCCTTCTCTTGAGCCTTGGAAGTATCCTTCTTTTGGTCATTACCCTGATTCTTAGGCCTAATCCTGGTTCTGACTCATTTGTCTGCCCTCTTACCCAATTCTTGTGGAGAGGTCAGATCTGAGTCCACCAGGTGCTGGTGTAAAAGCTGGTTCTGACAATTACTTAGGATCTGCTCCCTCATAATCAAATTATACAATACTGTATAGTCATGTCCTTTGCTGCCATGTAGCCAACCTTCCAGAGCCTTAGTAGCACAATCTACGAAATCAGTCCAGTCCTGAGTCTGTGCTTTTGGGGTATCCTTGAACAAAAACTGTATTGCTCAGTGGTTAAGCCAAACCCATCAAAGAGAGCACTCTTCAGGACTGTATAGTTTTTAGCATCCTCAGCTCTAACAGTGAGGAGCTTATCTCTCCCTTTCTCAGAAAAGGAGAGCCACAAGATTGCTGCCCACTGATCTTGGGGGACCTGCTGTACCATGCAGGCCCTCTCCTGAGCAGTTATCCATTTGTGGATATCATCCCCATCTCTGTAGGGGGGCACAATCTTACTCAGGTTTCTATGGTCATAGGACCTGTCTTTATCCTTTGGGATATTGCTGCCACCAGTGGGAGTCTCCCCACTCAACTTCTGTTCTCTTGCAAAAGCAAGTCTAGCTCGGGCCAGGGCTAATTCTTCCATCTCTATTTGGAGATTAACAGCTCTCATCCTGGCCTTATGCTCTTTCTTCCGAGGAGAAGTCATTCCTCTCTCAGATTCTCTTGAGGCACTAGAAATGTGAGAATTCCTGGAAGGGGTTCTCTCTCTCCTATTGCCTGGGAGAATCCTGCTATTGGGTCTGGGGAAGTGTCCTTCTCCATTCCCATGTAGGGCCAAGTTGGCTTGGCTAAGCCTTACCACTGGCACCTGGGTATCCCTTGACCATGATCTGACTCTTCACCTTCCGATTCAGGGTCTGCCTCCTCATTGTCTACTTCTGGGGAGGTGTTCTCATTATCTGGGGGATTCACTCCTCCTGACACTGAGGGAACTATTCTATTTCTCTCAAGATCATCCTTTTCTAGAATGGCTATCATGATAGGAATGGTAGGGTTATGACCCTTTCTCAGCTTCCTTGCAGTGCACAAGGCACTCAAGTCTCTGTGGCTGAAGTTGTCATAGTTGGAGGTTGCCTGTGGAGGGTCAACCGTCACAGGTAGAGAGCCTGTAGCTTGACCTGTGCCAGACATGACTCTAGTGTGGTGTAAGTGATGCACCTACCTACACTAAGTGTTTTCCTACTGTACCTTGCTAGTGAGTTGTAGTCAGGGTGTGCTAAGCCCTTCTACCTACAACTACTAAGTTCGGTAGAACTTAAATATGCTAAGCTTTTATTTATATGTACCTATGGTACTTAATCTGATCTTTCAATTTGATATAAGATTGCAAAGGTAAAACAACAGCAAAGCACGAATCCGTACCGCTGCTCACCAATGTGAGAAGTTGGCCTGATGTATGATGTCTCCAGTTCTGGGGGCACCTTATATCAGTCCAAACAATCCCTTATGGTGGTGGTTGTAAGTCAACCTTATAGACAAGCTATCCTAGGGGTAGCATGGACTAAGCAGCCTTAAAGGCTTAACTTCAGAGGGCGAGTGAAGCGAGCTGTTTTACCATATGCAATCCTGTAATACCAAATGAAAGGACACCACACAAGTTATATATTATCAAAATATATGTATTTATTCTTAGAATAATCCCCACTACTCTTTATGAGCAATGAAGCACAAGCGTTTAAATAAAAGCACAGTATAACATAGACAAGTTGCACAATTTGAATGAGGCCGGTGGCCACTCAAACCATATATCAATAAAGTGGTATAACAATCACTAATCGATCGGGGGTAAGGCCTAGGGCCTTGGGAATCACTTGGACTACGATGCACTAACAGCAGTTAGGACGGGAGTAGCCCGCGGGAGACAGTTGCAGTGCCTAAAGCACAAGCTTGCACCAATGTAAAGTCAATGGTGCGTAAAAGTTATCGAGTTACAGTTTTAAGAGTCTTCCGACTGGACTAGAAGGACAAAACTTTAGACTTAGACACTAGAGGTGTAAACCACTACAGGAGCACTGGCGTTCAAGAGTTACCTTACCCACAGGAAGCGGGTGCACAGGTGCAAAGATGTGTCGGGTTTCATCACGAAGATCTAGGGTGCCTGGAGATGAAGATGCTGCAGGCGTCCAGAAGAGAAGTGTCCGGTGCGATCCAAGGGTGGATCGAAGTTGTAGAGTACCTGAAAGCAGAGGGGACAGAGTCTGGGTCACTAGCAGGTGACCAGGAAGGAACCAGGAAGGAACCAGGCAATGTCGGGCGCAATCAGGTCGATGTTGTGTAGCTTCTCTCCGCTGCTACGTGATCTCTGGGGCACCGAGGATGTCCTGGAGTGAATCACGAGCTGTTCCACGAAGGCTCTCGCTGTCGGCGGTGTCGGCTTCAAGATCGGAGTCAACAAGCCTTGGCAAAGGCAACCCACGCAGGATTCGATGATGGCTTAACACTCGGACCAGCAAGGTCTGAGCGGGTGCTCCTTTTCAGGGGAGTGAGTGCCAGTCTGGAGCACCCAGACTAGCTGTGTAAATTCAAGGTTTCGTCGGTACTGGGGCCACTAGCCAACAGGCAAGCGACCGGACCAATGCGTCGAGCAGGAAAATGCAAAAGGGCCCCACGCAGCACTCGTCAAGTGTGGAGGGGTGAGCTTCAGTGCACAAGCTGCTCGGGGCTGGAGCTTCTCAGACTCCAATGCACAGCTTCGAGGGGGCCTTGGATGCTGCACGGTCAGCGCTTCGTAGTTTCTCCAAGATGGCCGCTCCCACGCTTAAGGTCACCTCCACGGGTCTCAGCTCTGCAGGGACTGTGGATCGGGCTGTTAGAAAGCAGGCACGCTGGGTCTTGTCGATCTCTGTCGCTCGAGTTCCGGCGGGAACTGCAACAAAGCAAACGTCGAGGTGCTGGATGGTGCCTGTTTGCACAGGGTGGTCACTCCTTGACCACAAGGGAGATTCTTCAGTCTTCCACGAGGAGTGGGATGTCGAAGGGTCCAGAGTTTCATTTCATAAGTTTCAGTCAGGATAATCTGATGTGCATTGGCACAGCTCCTACTTTTAAGTCGAATCAAGGGGCTGGATTACCTGCTAGGTCCCTCCTATGGGTGGGACCTGGGAAGGGGGTGGTTACACCCCTTTCCCTTTGTCCAGTTTCGCGCCAGGACTGGGGCAGGATGGCCCCAGAATCGGTTTGACTGGAATCTGTCCAGGGACACCTTGTGCGCCCCAGGCAGTGTCTAGTTTCATTCAACCCTCCCTGCTACAACCCACTATCTCCTGTCTGGGGTGGTGTGACACCTCCCTGTGACAGGAAACCCTTTGTCCAGGCGTCCTCTGCCGAGTTTCGGTCAGCAGCAGGAGGCCAGACATGTGTCTGTGGCAGCAGCATCCATTTTGTGATGCTGGGGCCCTGGTTAGGATTAATCCCGTTTTCAGTAAGTAACATGCCTTCACCCTCTAGAAGGGTGGGATGCTATCCCCATTACCAGGACTGGCAAGGGGATAGTATTCCAATGTGTATGACACCAAACACAACATGTTTTGATAAAGCCAAACCAGAGTTGCAATAACCGTAAGGATTATAATGCACTTAAGAGTATATGGTATAGCAGTATCACTGGAACAGCATTAAGGAATTGGTCCTAACACTGCAGTCAGGCTCAGCTCATGCTAGAGCACCATCTCACATAAAGCCAAGCACTCTGCCTCCAGGACTGTAAAGGCCTGCCATAGGAGTGACTGATAGGTATAGATGTGTCCAGATATAGGTTTAGACATAGGTATACTACATCTAAGCAAGGGGTGAGTACACCACCTTGCCCCAGCAGTGTGAACAGCCAGTTGTGTCGATTTAAGTACCAGCCAGGGGCGGCAAAAGATATGCTGCAGCCCCTGGTAGGCCTTGGATGCACCTATGCCCTGGGCACCTATAGGGGCTGATAAGGTGTCCAGTACCAAATTGGTTATGTACCTATAGTACATGGAGTCCATTTAAAGAGAGAGCAGATAGCCCGGGCCCTGATTAGCAGGATCCCAGGCCAACTAAGTCGAAAACCAGCTAAACACAAGGCAAAAAATCTGGGGTAACCATAGTCAGGTATCCACCCTCCTACAGATTAGCATGCATATTCAGCAGAATGTGATATATTGGCAGAATAAGCAGTTAGATGTGGTCCTTCGATATGTGAAATACTGCAGTTATGAGCAGAAAATGAAACAGCAACAGCTTAAAGAAAGTGTTCTGCTAACCCAAACACAATTGGCTTATAAGGGGTTCCAGAATGCACCTTATGTGGGAAATGTTGTTGGAATGAAAGATGTAGGATACCCATCTGAAAGGCACTTTATACAGGGTGGAACTGGTGGTTCACAAGGTAGAGGTTGTAGTGGTCCAGTTGATTCAAATACTGGGATTGATGTTGCGATATTGAAGAGATGTAAACCAAGTCATTATTATAATTAGTTGGGCTATTGGAAGCGGCAAGGTTGCTTGAATCCCAATAAAGGGGGAGAATGACAATCAGGAGTAAATCGCATAGCCAATGACAATGCAGAATGTTAACACTGGGCAGATGCCAAATTCTCCTATCCACAGTATGTAAAATCCTAATATGTTGCAAGCTCCAATGATTATTGTATTTTAACACTCTTTATTATCGACTGCAGATTCAATCATGATATTAACAGATATATGCCATCACAACAGTCTTTTATGATTTTTATCCCCCCATTGCATAACTATATCCCATGTACATTACAAGGAAACGTATTAAAGGGTAGACTAATCATCCTAGACATATGTTGGCATATCATTGGGTAAGTGATTCAGCACAATTCAATCAAAAGAGAACAATTACCGTTGTGGAACTAGATAAAACCCCCACCCCAACATCCCCCCCACCCGTCCCCACCCACTCCTGGTCGATCCATTGTCAGTAGTTCAACTGCCCCTGGGGAGGCACTAGAGGCTGTCAGTCTGTAGAGCATGGGAGCAGATATCCCGTCATCACTTTGTGTTGGAGGGGGCCCACCGCTATATAGGGCCCGCTAGGTCGTGCGTGTTATTGAGACCCCACCACCTGAGATGGGACCAAGTCGAGCCATTCCAGTTCCAGCAACATAGCTTCCCACTCTAATGCTATGGGTTGTTTCTGTTGACCTTTCTCCTCTTCCCTCCTGAGGGCCGCTCCCTCCGCTTGTCCCCACTGCACTAGATCGGTCTGCCATGTAGTCACCATAGGGGACATAGGGGACTTCCACCTCATCGTTATGACCCTGATCGCAAAAATGAGAGCAAGGTCCAGAAATTTTAACTTGACTTTCTGTTTCCCTGACCTTTTACGTAATCCCACCAGGCAAGGTAAGGCTTCGACCGGGACCGGTAACTGTGTCACAGTATTACGTACGCGACAAACTTCGGCCCAGTAGCCCCGCAGTCGTGGGCAAGACCACATCATGTGTATAAAGTCCGCTTCATCCCCCCTACAGCGAGGGCAGCCATGGGGGGAAACAGGGAACATACGATGTATCTTCTTGGGGATGAGATATGATCTATGGAGCACCTTTGCCTGGATAAATTTTAACCTGGCATTGGATGACACTCTTTTGGGATGCTCTAATATAAGCTGCCTTTGCCTTATTTGTCAGTTCAGTGTCAGAGTCCTCTGCCCAACGTGTTCTGAGGGTCATGAGTGGAATTGCTGCGTGTTCCCTAATTCTGGTATAAAGCCAGCGCACAAGGTGCCCACCAGGTCCCATATAGTATAGTAAGTGTACAAGTTTGTGTTGTGTAGTATGAGCCTTTGTGGTGCCCACGTGGTCCTAATATAATGTGTTACTGTGGCATGCAATAGGTACAGTCGTGGGGGAGCACCAGTGACCTGCATGAAGGATTCGTGGTCGAGCAAGACCTCCTCTCCGTAAAAGGCTACCATCTCCTCTATCCCGCTATCCACCCAGTGGCAAAGTTTATGCCGCGTAATTCTACCCTGTGATGTAGGGATGCCTAATAAAGGAATATTCGCAGCGTAGGGTGGCACTGCAGATGTATAAGAGAGGGCTTTCCTCCAGCATAGCAAGGCAGTACGTAGCAAAGGGGGACAGTCCGGGGGTATCCGGGCCTTGGGAAGTAGCAAAGAGTGAAGCGCTCCTCAGTCAAGTCTTTCCCTAGTGAAGCCAATCTTGTGGAGGTTCCTGCCCGCAGTCCAGTAAGAAAGCCACTGGAGTTGGCTAGCATAGTAGTAGCCCCGGAAATCAGGGACCCCAAAGCCACCCGACGTAGTCCTCAATTGGAGTTTACGGAGGCTAATCCGTCTCCGACCGGTTCCCCAGATAAGGTTGATCAAAATGGTATTCAGTGTATTAAAATATTTTGAGGGAGAATCACAGGTAAATTCACAAAATAATATAAAAGGCGAGGAAGCATAATCATTTTGGAAATGGCAATTCTGCCCATAACTGACAGGGGCAGGGAGGTCCAGAACCCTACACTACTGCGAAGAGGTGTTATAGCGCATTGGATATTACCATCTATCTGGTCTTCTGGTGACCTATACACCTGTATACCCAGATATTTAAAAGTGGTATGGGCCACCGGGATCGGATATGTAACAAATCGTATGTGGGAACAAGCTCCCATGATGCACGTTCCTCAAGCGCCAAAGCCACAACACCCTAGGTTGAGTTTAAACCAATATCCACAAGCTAATTTAAATCCATTTCCAAACTAAGTTGCCGTTCAACAATTTTCTGTTTTTTATGTTTTGTTATATCCACTTGACATTGCACAACCAACTCATACCTGAAGGTATATCTTGGTAGTCAGCCAACACAGAAACACCACAAAAGCCTAAAACAGCCAGGTCGTCATGAGTTTTTTAAACTTTGAAAAGTCAGAACAGCAACGGAGATGGTAAGTAAGTTGATTCCAAGCCGATGGGGTGTTAAAGGACACAGCTCCGCCACAGAATCTGAAGGTGTGGATGCAGGAAACGGTAAGAAGCGCCTAATTTCTGGATCTAAGAGTTCTTGCGGGACAGTCATTTTTCAGTTTGTCTTTTAGATATGTGGGTACTCCGCACATCAAAGACTTGTAAGTAAGGCAACAGATCTTGAAAATGGTGCGTTTTCTGGCTGGGAGCCAATGTAAGGTTCTCAGAATGGGTGCCGAGGGAGAGCCTGCCAGAAGATTACAAACCAGGCATGCAGCCGTGTTTTGCACCATCTCGAGTTTTGCCATTAAGGTGTCATTGGCAGCCATAAGCAATGCATTGCAATAATTAAGGCAACTTCTGACTAGGGTGTGGACCAGAGTTTTCCTTACAGAGAATGGTAGCCAGGGGAAAACTTTCCCCAGTTACTGCATGGTTGCAAAACAAGCCCCCAGATTGGGAAGATATGATCGTTCATGGATAAAGCCTGATTTAATTTGACGCCCAGATTTTTCACAACTACGCTGGAGGAAGGAGCTGCCTCCAGTTCAGAAGGCCACCAGTCGGAGGTAGAGGTGCTGGGCTTTCCCAAACAGCATCTGTTTTATTGTTGTTCAATTGAAGACAGTTCACCGTCATCCAGACAGTGATGCTTCTCATCAAGTCCATGAATCGGTGCTTTACACCATTAGAATCCTGACCGAATGAGATGATCAGCTAGGTATCATCCACATATGATATAACACCAAAGCCACAAGAGTTAACATTCTGGGCAGGGGTCTACATATATGTTAAACGTCAGGCTCAAGGATGAGCCCTGAAGGCACCCCTTTGTTGATGAAGATGGAGCGAGACCTAAATGGCCCAATATGATCATCTGTGTGTGGCTCCGACCAGTCACAATGATGATGCCTGAGGCAGGGAGGAAGATTGTGTACTTGGCGTAGTCTTGGAGGAAGACCAGAGTGGTCCATTCGTAGAAGGTGAAGTGAATGGCCATCAAGTGTCTTTTTCTATTGATACTGGTGCTACCCGTTCCACAGTGAGAACAGCGGAAGTTCCAAACCAACCCCTCTCGGGAAAACAGATTCAAGTTGTGGAAGTTGCTAATAAATATATTACTAACCCTGTTTCACAAAAGGTACCTGTAAAAATGGGAATATTTAGGAAGACCATTAATTTGTAATTTGCAATTCTAGTCCTGTAAAACTTCTGGGACAAGACTTGTTGTGCACTATATACTGCACACCGGATGGTGTTGAATTTCAAATATGTGATGAAGACATTGATTTCAAACTGGCCTCCCATGGAACGGCTGTCAGATTGCATCCCTTGATGACTGTTTAAGACTTACCCCCAGAACTCAGAAATACTGTGAAGCCCAAAGTTTGAGACTTTTCGGGTAAAGACATCGATCTAATTAAGGATGTTGAACCTATCCGTAGAACCATTATACCAAACGTTGAATACCCTAGAAGGCCCTAATATGATCTCACCCCTGGAACCATAGCTGGAATTACTCCAGTGAATGAGTCAATGATACAACAAGGCATTCTGAAAGAGATAATAGGAGTCCACGTAAATCACCCATTATGGACCTGCAGAAACTGAACTGTAATTACAAGATTGTGCAGGACGTAGGAAAATTAATAAGATTTTTCTCCCCTGTTGTCCTGTGGTACCGAATCCAGCTCTAATATTATTCCAGCTACCATGCAAGGCTGAGTGGTTCACTATTGTCAATTTGTGCCAGGCTTTCTTCTCCATTCAGTTGCATGAAGAAAGCCAGTTGATTTACGGGTTCCTACAGCCATTCTACACTAGGCTTGACAGACGAAACACGTGTTGGCTAGATCATGTGCTGGGAATCCTTTTTAAACAAAAAAAAACGAGAATCTGCAAAATTGATTTGATTGTATTGACCTCTTTAGATTCATATGTACCAATAAGTACATGTTTTGAGCGTTTGTTAATCAACAAATATTAATGTTGGACTGATGTATTAATATAAGGGTGTGCTGTTTAGGCTCCCTTTGTGATCATCCGACCTCCGCTGTGGCACCAGTACATGGCATCTACACAAGGTTGGATTGGGATCACAATTTGGCCAGGGCACTGACGAAAAAAGTAGCCCACATTTGCGGGGCGGGGCCCACATTCATGGGGCGTGGCCCACATTCGCAGGCATGCCCTTTCATGATACACACAAGGAATGTAAGTGGGAGGATATTGTTCTTGAGAAGGACACAGAGCAAAGGTGACAATGTCCTACAAGCTGAGCAACTGAAAAACAGCAAGGCCCCTTTCTATTACAAAATTATTCCCCAGCCCTCTAACGCAGGAACACCTGTTAAACAGCGAGGCTCCTTTCTATTACATAATTATTCCCCAGCCCTCCAGCGCAGGAGCACCTGAAAAACAGCGAGGCCCCTCCTCTTAAAAATTATTCCCCAGCCCTCCAGTGCAGGAGCACCTGAAAAGCAGCGAGGCCCCTTTCTATTAAAAAAATATTCCCCAACCCCCCAGTGCAGGATCAGCTGAAAAACAGCGAGGCCCCTTTCTCTTAAAATATTATTCCCCAGCCATCCAGGGCAGGAGCACCTGAAAAGCAGCAAGGCCCCTTTCTATCACAAAATGATTCCCCAGGCCCCCAGCGCATGAGCACCTGAAAAACAGAGAGGACCCAGCTATTTGTAAATTACTCAGCAGCTCTCCCCAGCCCTTCAGTGCCTCAGGGCAATGGCATGGCACGTGAGGGGAGAAAGCAAAAAACACAGCTGCTGGGCCATCCATGGGAGTGGAGGGAAGCTAAGATGGTGTGAGTTCCAAACACTACCTGCCCCCCCACAGCGAGACCCATTCTTCCTCACCCACTATGCCCTGAATTAGAAGGGCTGTGGGCGAGGAGTTAATGCAAACACTGTTTCTGGGCTGCATGGGACCGGTGGGGGTGGTGAAAATGGCTCAAAGGCCTGAGCAACACCTGGCCCCCAGGGAGGCCTATTCTGGCACACAATCACCCTTCCCCAGCCCACCATCAGCATGATTGTTTGGCAGGTCAGGGGGTCAAGGAGAGGCCAAAGCTGATCATCACTGAACGGCCACTCAGCAAAGCTGCTTTCCTCTCCTTGTCAGTGCTCTCTATGGACTGGGAAAGGGGAGGGAGAGGGAGGAATGGCCCACAGAGTGCACTGAGACACCAGCCCTTCGTCCCATGCTCGAGTGCCCACAGTGCCAATCCGCCCCTGCATCTACAACAGCGCCAGAACTCACTAAAAATTCCCGCACATCCAGCTGGAATAGAGCTGATATCAAAACGTGGTGAGAAAGAGCTTGGCCTGATGGGATATGTAGTCCTTGTAACTCGTGCTATTTGTGCACATAGTGCAGTTTAAAGGAAAAAAGAACTAGATGTCCCAGAATTCTGTGATTTCTGTGACAGGTGAAAGACGAGGAGTGCAGGGAGAGGAGGACAACGGGGAGATTGATATGAACTTTATGGAATAAACACACAGCAGCACAGGGGTAGGTGGGGGTGAGCATGCAGCACATGGGAGGAGGTGGGAGACGTAGCAGGAGGGGTGAGGGATGTGAGAGAAGGAAACAAAGAAAAAATAGTTCCCAAATGTGCTTAACTATACAGTAGTTGATCCCTGCTCCTGTGGGAGGAAACCAAAGACAAAAGGAGGGACAAGAGGTAGGATTGACCACTAGGGAGCAAGTATTTTTAAAAGACACTGAAACAGACAAATGTAAGCAGCGGGTGGGTTCTAAGCCCACATACCTATATATTTAATACAAGAGGTCTCGAATGCTCGACCTAAAAATGTGCAGGGATGTAAAGGCTGCTGATGCCTTTCTGGCCTGGGGTGATATGACACAAGCACTACTGGAAACCCCTGAGGAGGATGGCCCAGTAGGGAATGATGGGAAGGGCTTCATGAACCAGAACTTTGCCTGGAACAAATTGATATCCACTTCTGTAATGTGTGTGCCTGACTGGAAGCCAGGGGGGAAGGGAAGGGAAGGGAAGGGAAGGGAAGGGAAGGGAAGGGGAGGGAAGGGGTGGGGTGGGGTGGGTGTAATGTAGTCAATGGACAGTGCCCAGTGACCACACTGGTCAGGCACTAGGACCAGCCCGAGGGAAGGCCGAGGGCGGGAGGAAAGGGAGGAGCTGGGGACGAAAGGGCAGTTCACTGCTGACCACCATGCCTGTAAGACATGAATAAAGAAGCTCCCTACTATACCAGTTGTCCGCGTGGTCAGTGAGTCACCCACGACTCTACAGTGGGACAGGCTGGGAGTTATTCTAAAATGACCAGTTTATATTTCATTTTGTAAATTTGAGGCTTGCTAGTTGAAGCCTGTACGGTATTTATGTTGTTTGTCGGGGAAGGGAATGTTATTCTTATCCAAAAACTGCATGTTTATACTTATTTCTCTGCGATTTTCCATTAACATTCTAGTTCTGAAGGTTGTAATGAGTGAGCCCTGCCAATTAAAATAAATACTTTAAAAAAAACTATTGTCATTCAACTTCTCTAACTTTTATCGCCTTTCTTACCTTCTACTGTCTTTCTCACTGGGATTCTTCGCTTCCTTAATGATCAACTCCCAGACTAAAGGGAAGTAAAACATTGTTGTGCAGGTGCCATGCAATTCAAAATTTGCAAACATTCGTGACAAGAATTTTCAATTCTATTAAGGACAAGGAGGCGAGGATTATGCTTTCTCATTTCTTTAATGAGCCCAGCAGCCAAAGAAACAATAAACTACATTACCCAGAAACACATGGGCAACAACCATAGAGTCAGGGGTATAAATAGGCATATAGAGAGTCACTCTTCCTCTTTCTTTCGTAACAAAAATTCCAGGAAAACAGACCACCTCCAGTCCGGAAAGTTCAACAAGGAAAACAGGAACGCCAAACTAGGGAGTCCAAGGAGTATCCAGAACGGCAGAAAGTGTCGAAGACTGCAGCCAAAATCCTCAGCAAGAGCAGGAAAACAGGGACCAGGCAAAATGGAGACATCCTCACTTGGGATCAGATCCTGAAAAGGAACACAAAGCCGTAATATCCAAGCCATGCAATAAATGAGCATAAAGCAGAAATGGGGCGGGAAAACAAGAGACATGTCAAAACATCATCAGAAATACCATAATATGATAAGCATCTGAACAGTATGCATACAATAACGGGTGGGATAATCCTCGCCTCCTTGTCCTTAATAGATTTGAAAATTCTTGTCACGAATGTTTGCAAATTTTGAATTCTATTTCAGGACAGGAGGCTCCGATTATGCTTGTTCAAAGCTGGTTCACCACCACCGAAGCAACATTATCAATAGGCTTAAAGTAAAAGGTTTTGAATACAGAATCAGAGGACCAATCTGCAGCCTTCATGATATCAAACAAAGTCACTCCCAAAGAGAAGGCTTTGGAAGCCATAGCTCCACGTGCAGAATGCGCCCCAAAAACAGATACATCAATGCCAGCTTCAGCCATGAGCCACCGGACCCACCTGGCTAACGTAGCCGGGGTAACGGGGCGGAATGGCTTCTGTAACGCGATTAACAATTGACCTTGCATATCAGAACGTAAAGTGGAAGTACTTACTTCATAATCCTTTAGGCATTGAACGACACAGAGTTTGGGACGTTGAGGAAAAGAAGGATAGGAAATAACTGCAGCATTCGTTTTGGTCCGTCTGGAAAGACGAAACGAAACCCCTTCAGGAGTAAAACTGCATCCGGCTAGATCCAAAGCCCGAACATCAGAAACCCGTTTGCAGGAAATGAGGCAGAGCAACATGGTAAGTTTAGCTGACAACTGCTTACGGGAAAGTAAGGAATTCGGTGGCCAAGATTCCAGAAACCGTAAGACAATAGAAACATCCCACAAAGAAACATATTTAGAATGAGGAGGAGTCGCGAGGCGAATACCCTTGAGCAACTTAACAATCAGAGGATGCTCACCTACCGGTTTACCGTCCAAATGAGGATGACCTGCAGAAATAGCGGAACGGAAGGCGTTCACAGTGCGATAAGCTAAGCCAGAAGAAGCAAGCGAGGCCAAAAAATTAACCATCACAGAAACATCCACCGAAGAGGGATTAATTTGCCGTTGAGTACACCAGTCACTCCAACGCTTCCAGGACCCCCTGTATCGTTTGTGGGTGCTAGGGGACCAGGCATCACTGATGAATTTGGAAGCGTCTGCAGAAAGGCCTGGGACAGACCAACGGTCCCCGAAATTCGCCATGCCAGAAGAAGGAGAGAGCCTGACTGGATCAGGGGATGCGGATTCTGAAGTGGATCCAGCAGAAGATTCCACTTCTGGGGAAGAAGGAACGGCACTGCACAAGCCATTTCCAGGAGAACCGGGAACCACGCTTGAGCCCTCCAAAGAGGAGTGATCAGAATCAATTCCGACCGGTACCTCTTCGTGTAAGCCAGAACCCTGGGAATCATCATAAACGGGGGAAAGGCATAACACAGAGCAGTCGGCCATGGTTGAAGAAAAGCGTCCGTGGCAAGGGCCGCCGGATCCGGTCTCCAACTGAAGAAACGAGGAAGTTGGGAG
Source organism: Lissotriton helveticus (assembly GCF_964261635.1). Taxonomy (NCBI): domain Eukaryota; kingdom Metazoa; phylum Chordata; class Amphibia; order Caudata; family Salamandridae; genus Lissotriton; species Lissotriton helveticus. The sequence continues at coordinate 1,038,340,611 of NC_136068.1, read as the reverse complement.
TTGAGACGGGATGCAAAAAGATCCAGATGACAAGGGCCCCAAGACCGGAGAAGAAGACGGAACACTCGAGGATGCAGCCTCCAATCGCTGAAATCCTGCAGATATCTCGAGTTCCAGTCCGCCACTAGATTGTTGCACCCCGGAAGATATTCGTCAATAACCGTGATCCTGTGGTGCAGACAATAATGCCAGAACTCCTTGGCGATCTCCGCCAACAAACGAGACCTGGTGCCCCCCAGTTTGTTGATGTACCGGACTGCGGACACATTGTCCATCCGGAGGAGAATGCAGCAGTTGGACTGAAGAGGGGAGAGGGAGCGAATTGCGAAAGAGCCCGCCAACAGCTCCAGACAATTGATGTGGAGCGACAGTTCCTGGGGAGACCAACGACCCCCCGTCGAGACCGGACCGCACCGGGCTCCCCAGCCCCAGCGGCTGGCATCTGATTCTATCACTATTTCCGGCGTGGAACCGAACAGAGCTCGACCATTCCATGCCTCCATATGATCCAGCCACCACTGCATCTCTGATTTCGCCTCCTCCGAGAGGGGAACCTGATCTGAATAACGAAGACCGCTTTGAAGATGGCGAATCTTCAGACGCTGAAGCGCCCTGTAATGCAACGGAGCCGGGAATATCGCCTGCAGAGAAGAAGCTAAGATACCTACGACTCGTGCCAACGACCTCAATGACACAGTCTGTTTCGAAATAACAGAAATCAACTCCCTTTTGATATAGCGAATCTTTTGACGTGGCAAAAGAAGTTGACAAGTGAGAGAATTGACCTCGAAACCCAAGAAGTCGATCACCTGAGTCGGAAGTAACACAGACTTGTGAGCGTTCACCAAGAAACCCAGGGACTGCAAAAGGTCGATTGTCCAAGACAGATGAGACATCAACTTGACAGGACAATCCGCCAGAAGAAGAATGTCGTCCAAATAAATGATCAGCCGGACACCCCGACTGCGGAGAGACTCTACAACAGGCCTTAACAGCTTCGTGAAGCACCAAGGTGCTGAGGGGAGGCCGAAAGGAAGAACCTGATATTGGTACCAAGAACCCAACCAATGGAACTGAAGAAAACGGCGATGGGGAGGAAAGATCGGGACCTACAAATAAGCGTCCTTGAGGTCCAGACGAACCATCCAATCCTTGTCCCGCAACAGATCTCTCAAGAGATGGATGCCCTCCATCTTGAAGTGGCGATAAACCACCCCCCGTTGAAATCCTTCAGGTTGAGAACCAACCGCGATCCCCCTCCTTTCTTCTCCACTAGAAAGATCGTGCTGACGAACCCTCGCGGATGACGTTCGGTTGGAAATATGGCCCCCTTTTGGAGAAGAGATTTGAGTTCCTCTGTGATGAACTCTTGATCCCTTTGGGAAAAAGACATCGGAGAAGGAAGACGAGTTTGACATTGGGGATGGTAAAACTCGATCTTGTATCCCTGAACTGTCTCCAGCACCCAAGCATCGCTGGAGATCAATTGCCAATTGTGCAGAAAAAACTGAATCCTGCCCCCCAGAACAACACTGCATGCAGGAATTAAGCTCACCTGAAGTTCCGGAATCGTGAAATCCACCGGCCTGACCACCGGAGCGTCCTTTCTGGTATTAACCACGTCCTTTTCTTGATGGATAGAAATTGGACCTCTTGGTATAATTGGAGTCCTGATGACCCCCTCTGTTGGCCTGAAAACCTCGCTGCGAGGACTGCTGCTGCTGACCGCGGCCGAACGAGCGTCCTCTACCACGTCCGGCCTTTGCAAAAACCGGACGGAACGCACGGCGGAGGGTTGCCTGCGCCTTGTCCAATCCGCTGAAGGTACTCACAAATTGTGTCAGTTCCTTCAAGAAAGGTTGCCCAAAAAGCAAACCTTGAGCGGCTGGACCTGAGTCGGAGGTAGAGAGCTCCGCCAACTTCGGGTCAAGTTTCAACAATATGGAGCGGCGCCTCTCACTCGAGAGCGCGCAGTTTGCATTGCCAAGCTGACAAATGGCACGTTGAGCCCATTCAATGAGGTCGTCCGGGTCAACCATGGTGGAAGTTTCCTTAGCGACAAAGCCAAGGTCGAGGATCTTAGTCAGGGGACCCAGCATGTCCAACATCTTATCCTGACAGGATCTCCAAGAGCGGTCTAATCCTTTTTTGGGATCCTTAGTGAATTTCCGTAAGTAAGTCAGCATAGTAGGATCTACTTCAGGGGTATCAGCCAAACCATCAGCAAGGTCCGGCCAAGGACATTCAGAGCGGAGGCGCGCCCGGACGTCCTTATCAAAAGACTGCCTAATATGCTGCTGAACATAGTCCGCCACAGCCGGGGACGGTAGCCAAGCCGTCGAATTAGGGTGGATTATGTCAGCGGGGTCAAAGGAGAGAACTTGGGGGTGACTAGGGGCATCCACAAAGTGTTCCTTGCACTTTCTCTTCTTAGGAGGAGGGGAAAGATGCTCAGAGGAGGAAGAAGAAAGATGGTCCTCACTTTCGGCCTCCACTGCCCTTTTTCTCGAGGTGGAAGAGGACATGGACTTGGCCAAATTCTGAAAGGCAGACGCATGAGGATTTCCAGGAGAAGAGGCATAGGACTGCGAAGCAGGGACCCAACCCTGCTGCTGCGCATATTTGGTCAAATGGCGCTTAAGAGGAGTAATGGCACGAACCAAAGCCCTATTCATAGAGTGCTGGACACCCCTATCCAAAGCCTCCACCAATCCTTGTTCAAGTGTATCAGAGGCCTCCTCATCATAATAGTCGTTGTCATCAACACAATAAGTGTCTGCCATTGTGAAGCAGAGCAAGTCACAGCCCACTAGATAACACAAAGTAAAGTATGCCGAAGGCACAATCAGGGGGAGTGCAAAAACCCCACAGCAAGCCAAGAAGCAAGAAAAGAATGCCTCACAAAACAAATAAAGCGTGGAGGGAAGGCTTGCCAAACAAAAGAATACACTCTAGGCAGAGCCTATGCTTGATTTTCCTTGCCTGGAGCTTCAAGAGCAACCGGCGTCTGAAGGGGTTAACTGGAAGGCAGTGGGCGAGGCAGTCACGAAGGACGTGCAGTCGAAGAGCTCCGGTTTAGGTGACAGATACGGAGCGCCGGAAATGCCTGAATGCGCATGCGCGAGCGCGAGACACCGGCAGCCTTCCAGCTGACCAACCCCAGAAATCCTCTCCACAAGGAGCAGCGAAGGCACCGAAGCGCCCGACTGCCGAAAAAGGGAGGTGAGCACACGCTCCCAAACGCGCCGATGGGAAAACCGACCAAATCACGGGCGCACTCAAGCGCGAACAACAAAGCCGCAAGAGGCAAAACAATGCGCGATAGAGAACGCGGCAACAGCGCAACAAAGCACACAATGACAAAGTAATACAGCACAATGTCAAGCAATGTAAAACAGTAAATAAAGCAAGAGAGCACTTAACTGGCTGCGGAGCAGCAAAGAAAGAGGAAGAGTGACTCTCTATATGCCTATTTATACCCCTGACTCTATGATTGTTGCCCATGTGTTTCTGGGTAATGTAGTGTATTGTTTCTTTGGCTGCTGGGCTCATTAAAGAAATGAGAAAGCATAATCGGAGCCTCCTGTCCTGAAATAGAATTCAGTGAAAACAATCACATGGCGAACTGGAAGTAAGGTGGACCTACCTTCCCGGTTTGCCCTTGGATCATGTGGTCACCAAAACCCTCAATTACAGGATAATACTTATATCTTCATATTTTGGAAGAAGCCAGCACCAACGCACAGACAACAAACAGACAGTGCGTGTTTTAAAATTGGAGGCTGGCCCTGGAAAATAGAATTATGCCTCCATGCAGTCCCAATCACCCCCGCCCCGGGGGCCCGGGGCGCCTTGAAAGTTTCTGTTTGCTTCCAGCCGTTGAGTCAGCGCAGTTTTCACAGCTGGCCTCTGACTCACGATGAAATGAACGAACAGAAACTGATGGACAGATACACGCTTCAACTAAACTGAAGCATGCTCAGTGTATCTGTTTACAACATGTGGCCTGGTCTCAGGGGTGACGCCTTTTACACGCACAAAGATCCGCCCGCATACCTCCTCTTCTCTCCTCTCTTTCCCGGCTCGTGGCAGGGTGAGTTGGAGGCCATGGAGACTTGCTAATCACACCCTATCCTGTGACCAGTTGGGAAATGTGCACCCTTGCTGATTGACATACTACCTCGGGTCGCACAGGGTTAAGCCTAAAGTACCCAGGTTGTGTCAATCAGCAATTGTATCCTACGTCACAGGGGGAGTGGCCCAAAGCTTTGCTGGCTGGTGAGGCCAGGGCTGAAAGCAATGCACGCCCTGTAAAAGCTGGACAGAGGCGTGTGCACTGCTGCACGTGCTTGCCAAACAGTGCGATGACTCCAGAATGAGAGTGATCTTTCTACCAGTCACTCAATAAAACTGAGTTGTTTAATTAAACAAAATTAGAAACCAGGAAATATGGGGGGCAGGCCCTGTAGTGTCCGGCTGAACACGTTCTTTGGTTTGCCTAGTGCTGACCCACACTTTACACCCACCCACCACAGGCGTCACCGGTCAGGTGACCCTGTTAATTAAAGGTGGCCGGGCGCACATGCCCTGGGCCAATTACCAACACACGAAGCATGCATCTGTGTGCGTTACTTATCTAGCATGTGGGCCGGCCCACAACACCACAGGCGCCTATGTTCTATGTTCGTATGTATGAGCCACCTCTGGCAGTACTGGCTTTTGGCATAGGCAAGCTGGGCCCGGCGTCCCAAACTTTAGAGGGGCTCACGGGAATCTCTGCATTAAGGTCCTGCGCACAGCAACGTCACTTTACCGTGGAACTAGCGATTTAGTTTAAAGTTGTTCGTATCATTTTTTATGTGTTGAAATCTCTGTATTTAATACCATTTTAGCCCTATTCCGTGCCCTCCCATATACAATTCAACCCCTTACTGCCACCAACCAACTCCCCCTCCTGAGCCCAACAAGAAACTTGGCACCAACCGGACGGATAAGCTGTGGACAATTCAGGTGAGATGGCTGCTACCCCAAAATTGAGACCTAGTTAACAAAAGTCAGGAAGATACACTTCTACACCTCACAGGAAATTTGTTTTAAAGACATCCGTTCCATATCAGTGTGTACATTTGTAATTGAGTGAAAAAAGGGAGCCCTACAAACACAAGCTATTCAAGCACTAACCCTGGTTGTTGCAGCCCGACTCCTGCCCTGGACCCCTGTTTGCTGATTGTCATCTCCCCCGCTGCTGCCGCCTACAAACATCACAGGCGCGGCCGCCGAGCGGGGAGACCACATTGCCCAGAAGAGCTTGCAGTGCAGGAACACGCCCCCTTACACGTCCGGTGACGCTTAAATTCCAGCCCGACCTTCCGCATCGCGGGACGCACGCGGGTGACGCCGGGCTAAGCCCGGGCTAAGGGCGGGCCCGTCCTTACCCGTCTGTGTCTGGATGGGTCTGGGCTGGGCCCTTCCCCTTTTATTGCATAAACCGTGATAAGACTGTATTTTTCCCATTAGAGTTCACTGCTGGGTTAATCAACAGACTGCAAATGACATTCACTACCAACTAGTTTTATATGAACACATTTCAAATTGTGAACTTCTACATAATCTGTTTTGGTAAATTTTTATTTTTTCCTATTGCTCTGTCTTTCACAGCTTTGTCCATAACTCACTTCTGAAACGTGAAAGTAAAAACATGGGAAAAAGGAAGCTAACTAGCCCTAAAGTAATTGCAGGAAAAAGGACGCACACTGACTCGCAACAATCACTTTTAAGCTATTTAACCGGGGCTATGGGGGCACTCGATAAACAGATAAACTCGGTTGTGGAATTGCTCGAAGTCTCCACCTCACGTTCAAGAGAAGAGGGGGGGCCCATCTTAGGGCACCAAACTCTCCCGGTCAGGCCAAATTGTCTAAGAAACCTGTCAACGGGTGCATACAGCATATTTCAGATGAGATAGCACCAAACGATTCAGAATCAGCACTCCAATTGCCTCATGAAATCCAGATCACTTCTCCGCCTGTTCCAAATAAAATGTCCCAGTCAAACTTAGAAAAAATGAATGAAACGCATGTACGGAAAGATAAAATCGTGCCGAATGTTACAAAGAGAAGAGGCTCGAGAATATCCCAAACCAAATCACCTATTAAGCGCACGAAACCCTTAGATACATCAGATGGAGACCTTAAGAAGTTAGAAATAATCATAGAGAGGCTGGATCTCTACCTTAGAGTTAGGCTTGACAAACTGGACCAGAGACTAACAGCAATAGAGGAACACATAATTAGAGCTATAACCCCCACTAGTTTGAAAGTGGCCTCTATAACACCAGATACAGGCCTATCTACGCTGGCTCAGATGGCAGCTCTTAGACCCCAAGACACAATAAACCACCATCCCTCCAGATTGCATGACACGGATAGTAGGTCATCATCTCATCCTATGCACAACCCCTATTTTCGGCAAAATAAAACTTCAAGGTCAAATCTGGATTCTCGTAAGCTAGATAATCCAACACTCAGTGGGGCAGGGTTCGGTCCTAATACAGTTGTAAAGGATCCATTCGTAAATTTACATAGAGATTTGTGCACTAGCTGCATGGCAAACAATATAAAACCGATCCCCCTGCCATTAACGCCTACCTTTAGAGACCATCTCGAACTTCCTCCCGCGGCTATACCGTTTGTCATAGTTTTGGCAAATGTTCCGAAGACGGAAATTCCACAGGAGGAAAGCTGGTAAGCATTGAGAAATAAATCTCTCCATTGGTTAGGCAATAGAACTGGCATAATAAAACCACTGTTTACTGAATTCAAAATGGTGAAACGGGTTAAAACATTGGGCCCACGCGGGGGTATTTTCGAAGGTGATACAATCGTCCTGACCTTTAGATCGCCCCAACTGGTTAGAAGGGTACTCCAACTTAGAGGGAGTCAAATCATAATGAAGGACGAAATAAATATACTCCCCCTAGAATTTTTCTATTGTCCTCCTATGGGCATGCAGGATATACAAAAGAGGGAGAACAATCGCCCATCGTATAACACCCCATCCAAGTTCACAACATATAATAGATTTGAGGCACTATCTACCCTGGCAGACCAAGATTGACTTCCAGTTCAATCAGAAACTAGCACGAGGAATTTAGAGGGAGCTATAAGGGGCCAAAACCCTCACAACTTTTCACCTGATCCCCCCGAAGCGTCGTCAAATCATGGTAAAACACCAGTGAGTGTGCACTCTGTTACAGGCATCCGGACAGTAGAAACAGAGCTGGTCCTTCCTCCTTAAGAAGAGGTCGTGGACCTGAGATTGATTGCCGATTCTCTAGTAGAATCGGCCATAGTGGCACCGGAAAACAACCCAGGTAAAGACAACTCTTTAATTACGGTACACTTCTGGAATATTGACGGACTTCGCCCTAAGGTAGATAACAGCATTTGTCTGAATTTTATTCAGAATTCCAGACTACTATGTCTCCAGGAGACATGGACATGGAGGTAGTTGACCCCGATCCTTTGGGGTATGAGACGCTGGCTATAATACCAGATTTGTCTATTGAGATCTTTGACAAACTTAGCCTTAGGGTTAAATCAGGCTCTCCTCTGGACCCGCTGAAGCCGGCTCTTATTAACACGCTTTCCCCGCTGTGCCGAGCTCCCATATTGAATCTCATCAATATGTCGCTGTCTAATGGAGTAGTCCCCACCGCCTGGAAACAGGCGGTGGTTACTCCTATACTAAAAAAGGCCAACTCTGACCCGCGGCTGTCAGAAAACTACCGACCTATCTCCCTATTGCCTTGGATCTCTAAAGTAACGGAAGCCCACGTCAACTCAGTTCTGTCTGAGTATCTGGCTCGCAATCAGATACTGGATCCCAGTCAGAATGGCTTCCGGCCAGGACACAGTACCGAGACGGCGTTACTTTACATCATTGAACATCTTCGCCTAGTCCTTGACTCAGGACGTACAGCAGCGCTTTTATTATTAGATCTTAGCGCTGCTTTCGATACTGTGTCCCACCATATACTGATCCAACGCCTAGAGGAAGTTGGAGTCGCTGATATCGCTCTCAAGTGGTTTCGATCATTTTTGTCTGATTGATCCTTTAAAGTGGCAATACCACCAGGCCAATCTACCATCTATCCCTTGGAGCTGGGAGTCCCACAGGGCTCCTCGTTGAGCCCCACAATGTTCAACCTCTATGTGAAACCGTTAGCTGCGGTCGTCAAACAGTGGGGTTTGGTGATGACCTCATATGCAGACGACACGCAGCTGGCGGTGACACTTAGTGGAGACCCTGAGGTGGAGGCTCCCAGATTCCGTGCGGGACTTGTGGCAGTAGCAAGCTGGCTTCGCACCAATTGCCTACAGTTGAATGCCACCAAAACTGAGGTGTTGGTGTTGGGGAAGCACGCTGAGCTATGGGGAAACCAGTGGTGGCCACCAGAGTTGGGCGTTACTCCAATTCCAGCGTCGGGAGTGAAAAATCTAGGCATCTGGCTGGACCCCGCGCTCACTTTTATGGATCACACCAAAAAGATTGCCGCCACGTGCTGTGGTATTCTGCGGGGTATAAGGCCGGTCCTGAAGTATTTTGATCCCCCCACTAGACAGCTTGTGGTCCAGGCGTCGATTCTATCCCGACTGGACTACGGCAGCTCGCTGTTGTTGGGGATGAATCAGGCGGAGGCCTCTAGGCTCCAAAGGGTACAAAATGCCGCGGCACAAGCCATTGTGGGCCTCCCCAGACACTGTTCTGTGTCAGGTACCATCTTGGCCCTTCACTGGCTTCCGGTCAGACAGCGGATTAAGTTTAAGGCGCTGTGTCTGGCCTTTAAAATTCTGAAATCTTCTTCGCCGCTGGCACTTGCCAATTTACTTACTCCCTACATCCCTCGGAGATCACTAAGATCAGAGGCCCTCCACCTGGCAGTCTGCCCCCGCTTTAAACTGAGTAGAATGGGCGGCCGCTCATTCCGGGTGCTCGCAGCAGGGCTATGGAACTCGCTCCCGGTATCCATCCGAGCCCTCAATGACCTGTTCGCCTTTAGACAGGCGATCAAAACCTTCCTGTTTCCCACTTCTTAATAACTTCCCCTTCTTTTAATGTGTGTTATGTTACAGTGCCTGTCAAAAGCGCCAGGACGCCCCTTTGCTGGGGCAGCTGTGCGCGATAGAAATATAAATAACATAACATAACTACCACTGAAATCCATTTGGTAGGTTATAAAACGTATTTTTCCGCCGCATTACCTTCAGTATCCGGTAGAGCAAAAGGTGGTCTAATTGAATACGTTTCTAATCTGATAGGGGGATTGGAAATAATTCCAATAAAACTTGAAGCTAATTTCCAGATACTTAGTCTTCGTTTCAATAAAGCGGACACACTTCTCTTGGTAAATTTTTATAACAATCTTCCAGATGGAGAACTGCTAACCGTATGCGACTGAGAGAGCACAAGTTTGAAAAAAAATGTATAAGTACGCCATATTTACAAGCACGTAGTTAGTTTAAACATGTTTTGCACACGAGTGTTTTATATCCAGGAGTGAAATATACAGAGTGGTTTATATTCAGTAGTGAAATGTATAGAATGTTAAGTAGAGTAACTATAATTATAACGGTGTGAGATTAATGTAGAAATGTTGGAATATATGTGAAAACCTCATGTTCTCATGTTAAAAGAATCATGTCCGAATTAAATGTAACTTTGAAAATCCAGTATTATGTGTAGGCCTTAGGGCAATTCACAGCAAACCTGAACGTGCTGCTAAATTAATGTGAGATAAGGTTGACATGGTTCTTCCAAATGTACTATTGAACTTAGGGTTAAAAGTATATGCTTTATAGATGTGTTATTTTAGAAACGTATGCTAGTTAAGAATGTTTGCTGTTTAAATCAAGTTAACGTTTTAAGAGTGCAGGGACCTGCTGCATGTAAATCAAGTAGGCCAGAGGAGATAATGTCATGTCGTGTAAATCGTCATGTGCTCGTTAGAGAAGAGGTCGCGAGGTGTCCAGCACCGAGCTTTGAGAGTGTTTTATGACTAAAGATATGGTGGAGTCTGGAATTTGAGGCCCACTGCAGGACGAGCTGTATGCAGGTGCGAGGGTCCTAATCAGCTCGAATGAAAGGGACTTTGTTCAGTGGCGCCTTGCGCAGGCCTGTAGGAGTTTCCAGGAATTTCAGGGGGTATCAGCGCACTGAAGAAGAAGCCTGGGAACCAAGGTCAACTATAACGAGGGTCTTCAAGAGTACCATCATGGAGTTTACCGCGCAAAGATGTACCACGTGAGGGGCGTCCCAAGGGGCGTTCCTATCAGAAATGTGATTTGGTATTAGGGAAAGAGACCCGGGAGGAGAGCAGAGCAGATGATTTTGGGAGCCTAAGGAAGCGGATGGGTAGGCAGATAGGCTGATCAGGAGAGACCCATTATCAGAGAAGAGACAAAGAGAAGTGCGTGATCTTCTTAGGAAGTCACCACGGCTGACACCTAGAGGGTTAAGATCTTGCTAAGTAGGGATGTCATTTAAAATAGTGTAGGGACAGACTAACCTAAATTTTCTTTTCTGTAATGACTTTGAGATTGCAACTTATATCTATTTTGACAACCCTTATGGTCTTTGAGCTTGTACTTATTATTTTGTTCTTCAGACTTAGATTATTCAAGAAGTTCATGTTTATAGTGATACCAATTTACCTTTTGAATCTCATTTTGAGAAGTTTGTATCTTCAGTTATCTTTGACTTTATATTAAATCTTTAAAACTTAAATTTGGTCAGTGGTCATTTAGAGTGGTGTAAGTTCTTAAATTGATTGACTTATTGCGAGATTACCTTTTACTCAAAGACAGGTACCAACGATTCAGTCGACATAGTTTGGGATTTGGTAAGATAATTAGTAACCAGTAATCCCGCGTTAGCAGTTGGTAGCAGAGTGAGGATGGTTATCTTCTTGAGGAAGGTAATCTAGAGAGGTTAGTTTACCCCAAGGCCCGAGACGCCGAGAGACGAGCAGCGGAAGAATCGTGTGCCGAAAGGTGCAGACGGTGCGAGAAAAGCAGCAGTATCGGAGAGTGAGTATAAAAAGGGTCATGCGTGAACAGATTGCGGTGTTTTGTGTTGTATTTGTATTGTAATGTCTTGCGGAGTTGAATGCCTGTAGTGTGAATGAGAGAAGGTTGTGAGCGCGCGCAACCTGGTAAGCTGGTAACCTGGTAAACGGGTGAACTGGTGAAATCTTAAGTTCAGGCCAGAGCTTAAGTGGTTTTGGGTGTATCGAACATCCAGGGTAGTTGTCGACCATAGTACGGAGGTCACGAGGTACCACTGACCGCCGTGGATCCAAGATAGGGGGAGTGTAAGAGTGAATGTATGAGTAACGGACGCTGGTCGAAAGTTACTGCGTGTGAGTAACCTATCGGAGAAGGCGATTGTCTGGAAGTAAACGGAAAGACATCTTGCCAAGTTAAGGTGACAACTACAGAAAGACTGTGGGCGTACAGTCAAGAAAGGTGATCGCTTGGACGGAAGTAATCATTTTTCAGAGTATGAATGGGATGCGTGCATGACCGAGGAGACGAGCTGAGAAAGGAGGGGAACTGCTGCGAAGGGGGACGGGTGACGTCGGCTAGAGCCGCGCTGTGATTGAGCGGTTGGTGTGATGTTAGCTAGAGCCGCGCTCTGGTTGGGCGGCTAGCGTGACGTCGGAGGAAAGTCGCGTACGGATAGGCCAGTTAGTGAGAACGGCGCTGAGATTGGTGGAGTGTCATCAGGAAGTAAACAAACGCGGAGAAAAGAGAAATCATGAAGTGTTTTAAGTGTTTGAAAGGGATTTTTAAACGTAAACGAAGTGAACATTATTACGGGGAAGAGGCTCCCCCAGAGGGTACGCCAGCTCATTATATGGCAACGAATGTTGGGCTGCATACCATACTATGGATTGGGGCTTGGAATAAGCTTACGGGAGGAAATGAGGAAATGCAGTTCCCGAAGTATGGAACGTTTAAGTTAGAGGTGTTACATCGGCTAAAGGCAACCATGTCCTCATTGAAACCCTCGCCCAGACCAACACAGTTTGAGGCTCTTAATGCATGGATTAAGGCTGCACACGACCGAAATTTGAACAGGCGTCAACAAAGACTGACGCGATCGGTAAGGGCAGTGCGAGATTCCAAATGGGATGAGGAGGAAAAGCGTTGGAGGGTACAGACTATTGAGGTGGAGAAAATGTATCCGATGAGGGAGGTGTCAGGAGGAGGAAATCTCATGGAAGAAGACGAGGAAAGCGAGTCGGAGGACAATCTAATAAACAGATTGTTAATGGATAGACCACCTCCGAGAGTGGGGATGATAGAAGATAGAGGGCTCGCAAGGGAAGATGGGAATGACATAGAAGGATATACACCACTCCCTATATCGGAATGGACACCTATCAAAAGTGGAGAAACACCTCCAAACAACACTGTACAGAGTGTAGTGGGAAGGTTTGTGGTGCAAAAAGCGCCAAACACCGAAAGGGCTGAGACTGTTGGATTGCCAGACGCTCTTCAGGTGCCTGTTACCATAGGACCCGTAGTTTCGATCTATAACCCTGAGAGAGATAGAGAGGAACAACAAAGGCAATTGGATAGAGAAAGGATCGAGATGGAAAGGAGGAATAATGTGACAAATGCATGGAAACAATTGCCAGGATCAGTAACATGGAATACCCCATTAGACACAACTGTCGGTCCCAATTCAGAACAGGGAGGTCCGAGAGGACCAATGGATCTAAGGGGACCACGGCCAAGACCCTATTCAGAATTAAGAGCTGATTTGAGGGAATGGGACGGGTCCATAGTATCCCCGAGTAACAGGACAAGGACGGAACCAGAGTGGGATACCAGGGGCAATGGGACAGTATCTCATTGTGGGGCCAGCGAGAGTAGTCAGGGCCGGGAAGGCCAAAGTCAGGAGAATAGAGGGGAGGCATGTCCTACAAATCAGAGAGAACAGCCGGAACAAAATACTAGGATTGTAGAGTGTGAGGAAATGTCCCGTCTCTGGGAGAAAGGGGGAGATGAAATGGTACGGGCTTTTCAGAATAGGTTTAGGTGCCTTCATCATACACTCGGGGAAGATGTCCAACATTGGAGGAAGGAGAATAGTGACAGGTCCCGCCATGCTTCGAGTAACCAAGAATCACAGGGAAACAGTGAAGAGAGGGGGAGCAATGGGATGCCTTACTATGCACCTGGAGAAAACAGGCAGATCGGGGAAGGCGGAAAAATGAGAAACAAGGAAGTATTTCATCATCCACCCCGAGAAGATGGAAAGGCATGGGACCTAGAGAGATGGGAACAGGGGAGGACTCCCTTTAACTCACCAGTGCCTAGGCGCAGGGCTAGGAGCTGGGACGGGAGGGAGGCAGAAGGTACTTCTGGACCAGAGGTGCTGAAAGCTGCGATAAAGGTTAAAAGGCTTGATGTCTCCAGCCTAAAATCCGATCTTGACGAGATTATAGAAGGAACGGTGCCTTTAGAAAGGATCGATTTGTACGAACAAGATGAGTTGCTGTTCATAGCGAAGGATACTACCAGGAGAGCTAGAGCATTCCACGAGAAACTGTCTAATTTGGCCGACAGATATGCTGTAGATTTATCTAGGACAAGGGCACTACAGAGTAACCATAGGTTACAATACTCAGATCAAGATCTAGATGAGAAAAGGACTACTGGATTGAAAACTCACATAAGGGAGTTGATAGCTGGGATACGAGTGTGGAGAGATCTGGATAAATGGGAAGAAAGGTGGTCGAAAAAGGGCACGGTTAGGCGAAGTACAAATGTGATGACCCCTGAGGGAAGGGTAATGCAGATGGAGGCATTCCCTTTGCGAGAAATATCAAATGGAAATTATGTACATGTGCCCTGGAGTAGAGGAGACTTAGCCGCATTTACCAACTCATTTCCGAAGTTGCGGGACAATCCAGTAGAGTGGTATAAGCAGGTAGAGAGGTTTGTTAAAATTTCGAAGGTATTGTGGATTGATTTGAACACGTTGTTTGACATCGTGGTCCCATCTGATCTGTGGACCCCTTGTAAGACTAGTGTCGAATGGCCAAATGCTGAACCATTGAGGGATGCTCGGACTAATGGACCGTCTGAGATTGTCATGCGAAAGTATGAAAGGGTAATAGCATGGCTGAAAGATAAGGTACCACCACAGGACATAGATTGGGTAAAAATAGACCGAACAAGGCAGGAACCCAAGGAGACAGTTCACGAGTTTTATGAAAGATTATTGAAAACATTCAAGCAATACAGTGGACTAGATGTAATGGATCCCAAAGATATAGGGCAGTTTGTGTCAAAGTTTGTCTTGGGGTTGAGACCTGATATTTGTTTGATGATACAGCAACATTTAATCTGTTGGCAGAACAAACCACTAGATGAGATTTTACGATATGCGAGGTACTGCAGTGACGAGATAGATTCTAAAGCCAAGAATCTAAAGGAGAAATTGATGGTGGTGCAAATGCAGTCCGCTGGGAAGGGTGGCCAGCAGAAGCAGGGGATGGGACGAAAACCAAATGGTCAGAGCAAAGATAATGAAGAAGGGCAGAGACCTAGGATAGACTTTGCCACTTTAAAGAAAACGACAAAGTGTCATCAGTGTCACCAGGTGGGGCATTGGCGACGCGAGTGTCCCTTTAACCCTGAAAATGGAGAGCTAGAAGTAGAAGAGCAGGTCCAAGAAGACCCAGTGCAAAAGGTGACAGTTCCGAGCAGTAAGGTGGCCAAAGGGGGGACTTCGGCTCCACGGGCCCAATTCCCACAGCCACCGAAGATAGCAGCTGGAGGAAAGGTCTTTAAACAAATGCCTCTGTTTATCGAGGAAGAAAAATGTTATTACATTGATCCATTGACAGGACAACGGGTGAGCAGTGAAGAGGACTGTACCCTCGGGGCAGTTCTAGAAGTGGATCAGAGAGGGCCATTTGTTGAGGCAGAAGTGGCAGGGTGTCCCACTACGTTCTTAGTGGACACTGGGGCTACTCGTTCGACTCTGAGATCAGCGGTAGTTCCAGACTTGCCAATGTCAGGGGAAACAATTCAAGTGGTAGGAGTCGCAAATAAAAGAATGACTAGTCCCTTGACAGAACCAGTGTCTGTGAAAATTGGAAACCACATGAACGAACATCAGTTTGTGGTTTGTGACTCGAGTCCGGTATGTCTGTTAGGAAGGGATTTGTTGTGCAAATTGAACTGCACCATATACTGCACCCCGCAAGGAGTGGAGGTACAGACTACCGACGAAGATGCTACTTTTAAGGTGGTCAATTCCAAATCTTGTGTAGAACTATATCCTACTCTGACAATAGAAGATCTTCCCCAAGACCTACGAGATGCAGTGGCGTCAGAGGTATGGGATTTCACAGGAGAAGAAATAGGATTGATTAAGGGGGTAGAACCGGTAAAAATATTGGTAAAACCAAATGTTGAGTTTCCAAGAACGCCTCAATACAAATTGTCCCAGGAAACGATTGCGGGAATAAAACCTGTGATCGAGTCAATGATACAGCAGGGAATACTGAAAGAAATCGTGGGTAGTCCTTGTAACTCCCCGATTATGGGTTTGCAGAAACCTAGTGGGAAATTCAGGATAGTACAGGATTTACGAAAGATTAACAACATAGTCGTTTCATGTTGTCCCGTGGTACCGAATCCATCAGTGATATTGTTTCAAATACCATGTCAAGCAGAATGGTTCACAGTGATAGATCTTTGTCAGGCTTTCTTTTCAATCCCATTGGATGAAGAGAGCAGGTATCTTTTTGCTTTTAAAATGGAAGATCGCGTTTTAACATGGTGTCGAATCCCACAAGGATTCACAGATAGCCCATCCATCTTTAATCAGTTGCTGAAAAAGAATCTTGAGAATCTAGTACTGCCACAGAACTCGGTTCTGGTACAGTACATAGATGACCTACTTGTTGCGTCAGAAACAGAGGAAGCTTGTAAAGCAGATTCAATTGCCTTACTGAATCATTTAGCTGAAAATGGACATAAGGTATCTCCGAGCAAGTTGCAGTATTGTTTGACAGAAGTACAGTATCTAGGGCACAGGTTAGAAAAAGGGAAACGTAAGGTGTCCCCGGAGAGGATTGAGGCGATAATGAAAATGAATGCGCCTACAACACAGAGAGAAGTTAGAATGTTCCTAGGAATGGTGGGTTACTGCCGACAGTGGATAGTTAACTTTTCACTGAAAGCAAAGCCCTTACAGAAACTGACGCACAAGGAGGTGAGTGATCCGGTACCATGGGATGAAGAATGTCTGGTGGCGTTTTTACAGCTGAGAGACGATTTGTGTCGTGCCCCAGCTTTGGGAATGCCCGATTACGAGAAGTCATTTTCACTGTATTGCTGTGAGAGAGAGGGATGTGCTTTGTCAGTCTTGGCACAGACCCACGGTAATGCCCGTAGACCAGTTGCATACTTTTCGGCTACATTAGATCCAGTAGCCGCAGCGTTGCCCGGATGTCTCAAATCCGTTGCTGCAACGGGTGTCAGCATTGAAAGGAGCGAGAGTATTGTGATGGGACATCCAGTAGTGGTGTATGTACCACATTCAGTTGAATTGTTAATGACCAGGACGAAGACGCAGCATCTGACCAATAGCAGGCTCACGCGTTACGAGCAAGTTATACTTGCCGCAGAAAACGTGACTCTCAGGAGATGCTCTGTCTTGAATCCTGCTACTTTGATGCCATTACCTACGGTAATAGAAGGCGAAGGATGTGAAGACCACGATTGCCTTGATGTGACTGAACTATGCACGAAACCCAGACCAGATATTGTGGATGAGCCATTGTCAGACCCCGATGAAATTTACTTTGTTGATGGCTCATGTTTAAGAGACGATACTGGTCGGTTGAGAGCAGCTTATGCTGTTTGTACCATTACTGGAGTTGTGGAAGCCGCTTGCCTGGAAGGAGTACATTCCGCACAGGTAGCAGAGATTATTGCCCTAACTCGTGCCTGCATAGCAGGAAATGGAAAGAGAGTCACCATCTACACGGACAGCCAATATGGTTTCGGTGTGGTTCATGATTTCGGGCAGTTGTGGTCTCAGAGGGGTTACATGACCTCCTCTGGTTCGCCCATTCGAAATGGAGAATTTGTGCGATTGCTGATAGAAGCATTACAAGGTCCTGTTGACATCGCGGTAGTGAAGTGTGTAGCTCATACTAAGAATACAGATTTTGTGTCACAAGGTAATAGATATGCTGATGAAGTCGCACGCTATTGTGCGGAACAAAGTTATTCTTTCTCAAAGGTGGAAATAGAAGGTGCAGAAGAAAAGACTGAATTAAGTATGATGTTAGAAACTGTAGACACTTGGGAGGATTTAAGAATAATGCAGGAGAACGCACCTGAAACAGAGAAAAAGGCATGGGAAATAGCAGGTTGTGTGCGAAGTGAAATGGATTTTTGGGTTTCAGCAGATGGGAGAGCTGTGTTACCTGAAGAATTAGCTAATCCCATGGCGAGAGAAATACATGGTCCAGTACATCTAGGAAGGGATGCTATGATGAGAGTTTTTAGGCAGACTTGGTATTGCCCGAAATTCAGAATAGCAGCAGAATCAGTATGTAAGCGATGTGTTACTTGCCAACAGCTGAACGTAGGCAAACGAACACCAGTCACACTGAGTCACATTGGGAGGTCGGGGGGGCCTTTCAATAGAATGCAACTAGATTTCATCGAAATGCCAAGAGTCAATCGCCTTCGGTATGTGTTGGTGATTGTATGCGTATTTTCCAGATGGGTTGAAGCGTACCCTACACGTAGGTGCGATACACTCACAGTGGCTAAATTGTTGCTCAGGGAGTTGATACCGCGCTTCGGGGTGCCTGCCTCTTTGGAATCTGACAGAGGAAAACATTTTAACAGCGAAATAGTGAAGATGTTGTGCTCCACACTGAATATCGATCAAAAGCTGCATTGTAGTTATCGACCAGAAGCTTCAGGAATTGTGGAACAAGTGAATGGCACTTTGAAGAATAGATTGGCTAAAGTAGTGGCATCCACATCCTTGAGTTGGCCAGATGCTCTTCCTTTAGTGCTCATGAGCATGCGCAGCACACCTGATAGGAGGACAGGTCTCTCTCCCCACGAGATCCTGATGGGGAGGGCCATGAGACTTCCTACAGTTCCAACTACTGCTCTATTGAATATTACAGATGATCTGATCTTGGATTATTGTAAAGGACTGTCTGACGCCATCCATTCTGTGTCCCTTCAGGTGCATGCAGTTGAAGTTCCAGCAGCGAGGAACCTGTGTCATGACCTGAACCCAGGGGACTGGGTCTTAGTTAAAAAACACGTCCGGAAGAACTGCCTAGATGTTCGCTGGCGTGGGCCCTTTCAGGTAATCCTGATAACGAACACCGCGGTGAAGTGCGGGGGGCTGCCAAATTGGATCCATGCTTCCCATACTCGCAGAGTTCCAGCACCTCTAGAAGGAACAGCTCCCATCCCAGACGAAAGCCCGGAAGTGGAAGAAGAGTCGCAAGAAGGGATAGAGGCGGCTGAGGGGGTGTCAGAAGAAGTTGGGAACGCAACGGATTCAGAAGAAGAGCAAAGGCAGGACGGCAGTGAGACAGAAGACGCAACTGAAGGAGAGAGCAGAAGTGAATACGACTCAGACTCAGATCCGTATCGGAGCGACCAAGAACCAAGTGGGAGGACAAGGAATAGGAGAATAAGGCTTGGAGCTGCCACTTGGCCAACTAGGAGAAGAAGGCTAAGTTTGAGGTCGGCCCAGGAAGAAACGCTTACTCCTATATCCGAAGACTCAGATCCAGAAGAAGATATCCAGGATCAAGCCGAGGAGGGTCTTAGAAGATCAAGGAGGGTGCGAGTGCCTAGTAGAAGATACTCTACTCCCGACTGGACCTACCTTGTTGCAGATGTCTGGGAGACACAGAACAGGGAGGATCAGGGAAGTGGAACTGATCAGAACTGACCCGATCATCACAGTGCAAATAAGGTTTCTACTACCAGGAGCGGAGACCGAAAGGTTGCTGACACTCAACATCGTTCATCCTGCTCTCCTGAGTGGAATAAGAAAATTGATTTTAGAGACAGTTGACTTTCCAGTTTGCTGTTCACGATATCCAATATTGGAGGGAACTCTTCTTCGTTTGGAAATGCTTGAGCGAGTAGTAGAAATGCTAGGAGCGCTTATTGTTGTGGATTAATACCATATTGTGAATGTCTTCAAAGGGGCGCAGAACTGGAAAGGTGAAGAAAGTGATCTTGATTAGAACGGACCCCTTTGTAATTGTGGATGTAGAACTGATAGTACCAGGAGTGGAAATTGAAAAAACGCTAACTCTCAAGTTTGTCCGTCCACTTGTCTTGAGCGAAATAAGGAGAATAATCCTAGAAAAAGTTGACTTTCCATGTTGTGGGACGAACTGCCCAGAACCTGAGGGAATGATACTTCGGATGGACATTTATGAAGACGTAGTGTCACTCCTTGAGTCATACATAACTTCAGACGAAAATAAGACTGTTGAAAAGAAATTGTAAAAACTTGTTGCAAGATAACCTAGCGCCGAGTGGAAGAAGAAAAGTGATAGGGGTTTCATTTTAGTGGATGGAGAAGGGCTAGGGTTGTCTATTCTCTACTGGACTTTGAACTGTTTTGCGGAAACAAATTGTCAAGCTTCCAAGTGTTCAAAGAAAGACATTGCAAGAGAGAAAGACTTTGTTTGAAAAGAAGAGGAAGTGAATGCTGGAAGAAAGTCAAAAACTACACTGTTTGAGAACATGGAGGCTGGCAACCCGAACCGCAGGGCAAAATGTATAGCTGTTACACTTTTAGGAGTAGTGGTTTCTCTTATAATTTTAGTGGTAACTGTTTCATTCCTAGCGGGACACGAAGGGGATGAAACCGCAGTTAAGGAGGATAAGGGAGTATCAACACCGAAAACTACCATTATTAAAGAGAAGGGAAACATCAATGAGAAAGACAAAGCATTGTTAGATGCAGAAATAAAAAGGCTTCACACCGACGAGTCACAGGGAAATTACAAGTCAAATGCTTATGCTAAATTGCTTTATGAATATGTTGATGCCATGGAAGTAAAGGATTGTTACGTTTGTATGCAATTACCAGCTTCAGTGGAGGAGGGTATCAGATACCATCATCTTCCGTTGACATATGGAATAACGTGCAGTTTATTGTTGAGCATGTTTTATGGACGAGAAGGATTCGAGTATTATTTCTCGAATTTCGACTCGACATTGCCAGAGGTTCCGAATTTCAAGCATTTGAACAAATGGGACTACTACAAAAGCGAAGACAGATTACACAAATGGTTTATTCCATGGAAAACGTTAGATACTTCACATGCTCGAAGGAACAATCTGACTTGCCAAATATCAGAAGTTGAGAAAAAGTTTATAGCACAGGTAGATACTAGATACAGGAGGCAGAAGATTTTGAAAGCATCAGGACAATGGGAAACAGATTGGACCAAGGAGGAGAGGGCACATCAAAGAAAAGGTAGTATTGGTCCAATTGCTTTGGATAAGGATAAACGGGGAAAACTGTGCATTCACAGGAGTTACTCATATTATGAAAACTTTTATGTAGGTCAAGTCCATTGTGAACATGCCTTTCAATTGGAGTATTACTCTAAGAACTTTATGAAAGGGATGCAAGCAATACCAAATGTATATTTTGTATGTGGAAGATATGCCTATGTGAAGTTACCAGATAATTGGTACGGATCATGCTATCTGGCTGTTGTCTTCCCTAAAATATATCATGTTGAGAATTTAGACACGCCTAAGAAGGAAATATCAACTAGATGGAAACGAGGGCTGGGTGCAGCAGAGGTAGTTGGAGATGTACTAGGTGCTGCATTCCCTTTCTTAGGATTGATAATGAATGACATTAAGATCAGGAGGTTAGCTACAGTCGTAGATAGGCTATCTGCCAGTACTGCAAGATCCTTGATGCTGATAGAAGGGGAGATGCAATCGATTAGGGCGATGGTTCTTCAGAACCGACTTGCTTTAGACGTTCTGTTAGCAAAAGAGGGAGGAGTCTGTAAGGCTTTGAAGGTCCAGGAATGCTGTACTTACATTCCAGACAATTCAAAACCTCTAGAGAAGTATATACAAAACATCACTGCCATACACTACGAAATTGAGGACCTGGCAAAGGTAAATGTGTGGGAAAAAGTAGGCCATGGAATGGGTAAAGTTGGAAGTTGGTTTGCCAACTTAGGAAAGGGTACCGTTTGGTACATACTGAAACCCATCATCATAATAGTGATTTGTGTAATCACTTTGTGGGGATTGGTGCGTTTGTATCAATGTTATAAAGCAAATAGGTTGCAGAGAACTATGAGGAAACAGGAGGAAGAGTTGACAGCAATGCAGGATTCTCAATACAAGAGTCTGAAAGCATTGGAGAGTATGAAAAGAGGTGGCACAACCATGACTTCACTTTGAAGGGTTCTACATTTTTAGTGTCTTGGTGATGATGACCCCTGAAGGTCATCAAAGGGGGGACTGAGAGAGCACAAGTTTGAAAACAAATGTATAAGTACGCCATATTTACAAGCACGTAGTTAGTTTAAACATGTTTTGCACACGAGTGTTTTATATCCAGGAGTGAAATATACAGAGTGGTTTATATTCAGTAGTGAAATGTATAGAATGTTAAGTAGAGTAACTATAATTATAACGGTGTGAGATTAATGTAGAAATGTTGGAATATATGTGAAAACCTCATGTTCTCATGTTAAAAGAATCATGTCCGAATTAAATGTAACTTTGAAAATCCAGTATTATGTGTAGGCCTTAGGGCAATTCACAGCAAACCTGAACGTGCTGCTAAATTAATGTGAGATAAGGTTGACATGGTTCTTCCAAATGTACTATTGAACTTAGGGTTAAAAGTATATGCTTTATAGATGTGTTATTTTAGAAACGTATGCTAGTTAAGAATGTTTGCTGTTTAAATCAAGTTAACGTTTTAAGAGTGCAGGGACCTGCTGCATGTAAATCAAGTAGGCCAGAGGAGATAATGTCATGTCGTGTAAATCGTCATGTGCTCGTTAGAGAAGAGGTCGCGAGGTGTCCAGCACCGAGCTTTGAGAGTGTTTTATGACTAAAGATATGGTGGAGTCTGGAATTTGAGGCCCACTGCAGGACGAGCTGTATGCAGGTGCGAGGGTCCTAATCAGCTCGAATGAAAGGGACTTTGTTCAGTGGCGCCTTGCGCAGGCCTGTAGGAGTTTCCAGGAATTTCAGGGGGTATCAGCGCACTGAAGAAGAAGCCTGGGAACCAAGGTCAACTATAACGAGGGTCTTCAAGAGTACCATCATGGAGTTTACCGCGCAAAGATGTACCACGTGAGGGGCGTCCCAAGGGGCGTTCCTATCAGAAATGTGATTTGGTATTAGGGAAAGAGACCCGGGAGGAGAGCAGAGCAGATGATTTTGGGAGCCTAAGGAAGCGGATGGGTAGGCAGATAGGCTGATCAGGAGAGACCCATTATCAGAGAAGAGACAAAGAGAAGTGCGTGATCTTCTTAGGAAGTCACCACGGCTGACACCTAGAGGGTTAAGATCTTGCTAAGTAGGGATGTCATTTAAAATAGTGTAGGGACAGACTAACCTAAATTTTCTTTTCTGTAATGACTTTGAGATTGCAACTTATATCTATTTTGACAACCCTTATGGTCTTTGAGCTTGTACTTATTATTTTGTTCTTCAGACTTAGATTATTCAAGAAGTTCATGTTTATAGTGATACCAATTTACCTTTTGAATCTCATTTTGAGAAGTTTGTATCTTCAGTTATCTTTGACTTTATATTAAATCTTTAAAACTTAAATTTGGTCAGTGGTCATTTAGAGTGGTGTAAGTTCTTAAATTGATTGACTTATTGCGAGATTACCTTTTACTCAAAGACAGGTACCAACGATTCAGTCGACATAGTTTGGGATTTGGTAAGATAATTAGTAACCAGTAATCCCGCGTTAGCACGACAGTTGCGTCTCCAATTGTCTCATTTGACAAGGGGACTAGTAAAAGGTGCCACAATTATCTGGGGTGGCGATTTTAATCAGCATCCATGCCAACATAGTAACCAAAATTCTTGCGGTATAACAGATGAAAATGACGACCCAATAGTTCATTTTTCCCACTCCAGAATAGGAAATTATTTTAACGAAACACTTTTCGATTTGGACCTTGTTGTCGCAAACGAAAAGAATGCTTCTTCTTTGCTGCTTGACCCAACCTTTTATGGAAGGGGCATGCAGAGCACCATAGACTTTATCCTCATATCTAATACACCTGCCACCAATTTCGCAACACATATTAACGCACTAAGCGACCATTGTCCGCTCAGCATAACATTCCGATCTCTTTACAAACATAGCATGCAAAGCATAGTCAGCACCTTGAAGCAAAATACCCTACTCCTGGCTAGATCCAATGGATTTTCCATAAAATGGGAGAAAGTCGATCCTCCAGAGATCACCAGGAGAGTCATAACTACAGCATACCTTCCAATTCTTAAATGCTTAGATCTGTCTACGCCAGATGAGGAAGTACTAAGTAATTTTAGTGTGGTCCTAAATGCAATAAATGAAGCACTATTTGTAAAATTAAAAAAACATCCAAGCAAATAAGAGGGGTTGGTTTAATCATAGGTGCACAGAAGCTCATTCCAAACTGAAAAGAGCCTTACAAAAATCAATCAGGGACTCCCAAGAAATAGCAATCCTTAGGAGGGAATATAAAACAGCGATTAAGGAAAGGAAATCTGAATTAAAACATGCACTTTGGGATCAACTTCACAAAAGTTGCACACAAAAAAATAGTTCTGCCTTTTGGGCTGTGGTTAAATCCCCATATTTATCTGATAACAAAGATTCACTTACCATTGACGGGGCTATAGACGAAAGGGTTTGGGTGGAGCACTTTTCAAAGATCTTTGCGAGGGGTCCAGTTCATGACGGTGAGCAAGAAAATACAATTTTTGCTCAACCCCTGCCGTCATATCCAATAGCTCTAGACATTACTATTGACGAGGTACTCCAGGCCCTAAAATCTAGCAAAAACAGCAAGGCCCCAAGCCCGACGGGGTCCCGATATATCTATTCAAATCAAATCTAGATTTATGGGCCCCGCTCCTGACTAAGGTGCTCATGGCAACATGCGAGGTGGGGCTACTGGACTCATGGTCCAAATCGATTATGGTGCCCATTTTTAAAAAAGGGGACCGTCAGGAGGTATCCTGCTATCGCCCGATCTCACTGCTGGACTCTCTGGGCAAAGTGGCGGGCAGAGTCATTCTTGAACGCCTCCAGCAGTGGGCGGACGATGGCAGGATCCTCTCAGACATTCAATTTGGGTTCCGGGAGGGCCTGGGGACAATCGAACAAGCCCTAAACCTGACAATGCTGTTAGGCAAATACTTAAGTGCGAAGGCGGGCCCCATGTACATGGTATACGTAGATCTGTCAGCAGCTTTTGACTGCGTTTGCCATGCCAAACTTTGGTCTATTTTATTGGAAATGGGGGTGGAATTGCCTCTGGTTAATTTCTTGCGAGAATTATACACCAACGCCTCAGCTAGGGTGAGGTTTGGGGTAAAGGGCGAGTTAACCGCGTCGTTCGGAGTGGCCAGAGGAGTTAGACAAGGTTGTGTCTTGGCTCCCTTCCTCTTCATGCTTTATACCAACGGCTCGGAGAGGGACATGGTGAACGGGAGCCAGGACCTCCCTTTAATAAACAACCGTCCGATTACAGTTTTACTCTACGCCGACGACGCAGTGATACTGGCCCGGACCCCTTAGAATTACAGAAGGCACTAAACAGATACTCCCAATTCATGGGTAAGCTGGACTTGCACATTAATATCAAAAAAACTTTTGTCATGACAGCAGGGTCGGGTAATAAAAGTTTAAAGGACATCTATTTAGAAAAAGAGAAATTGGCAACCACAGAACAATATCCATACTTAGGAATCATTATCGATCGTAAACTTAATTGGAAACCTGCAATCGAGTCTAGGAAACTCCACCTCATGAGAGCCAATACGGCTCTCGTTAATTTTTCAAAAAAACTGGGAAAGAGGCTGCCATTAGAGCTTTTACAGATATACAAAGCTAAATGCCAAACAGTAGCACTGTACGGGGCTGGCGTGTGGGGGTACGCAAATACCAACACCCTACAAGTGGCCGAAAATACCTTTCTGAGGTTCCTTTTAGCTGTACCAAGGAGCACAGCCACACTCTCATGCCATATGGAATTGGGGATTTCACATTTAGCTGATTTAGCCAAAATACAACCACTCCTCCTGTGGCATCGTATTTGGTCTTCTGATAAAAATGTATTTTCACAGGGAATCATCTCAGATTGTATGATGTTGGACAATGCACATAAAATTGGTTGGTTATCGTACATAAAATGTTTTTTAAACGATCTTGGGCTGGAAAAATACTATATTGTACCATCCTCAATTCAGACACTGTCAAGAAAGGCACTTCAGGCGTTGTGTCTTACACACCTAGAAGAAATACGACTGACTAAAGAGACCTTCAAACCATCTATACAACACTGTATGGCCGTCCAAATTACTTTTTCTATCCAGCCTTATTTTACTCACAACTTTACTACCTTTGAGAGATTTCTGTTGATTAGGTTTTGCTAAATTTTTTTCATCGTCTGGTCGCCTTTCCTACGAGAAATAATTGGGACTCAGTTTTACCACCATGTCCATGTGATGACATTTCCATTCAGGCTACCATTCATACCATCTTTTTCTGTAAATATTACAGTGAACATAGAAAGATTTGGCTGATTCCAATATTAAAACTCATGGGCATCAGAAGATGCCGTCCGGCCTTGCTTTGCTTACAGTATTTGGGTGAGGAGTGGATATCAAAACACATCGTTAAATTTCTTAAATGTATTTTTCGACATCGACCAATCGATACAATAATTTCTGCATGCAGTTGAAGAGTTCTATCATGCATGTAAAAAGTAAGATGATGTTCCTCTATAAGACTCCATGTACACAGCATGAACTTTTTAAAACAAATTTTGCACAAAATATATAGTATGAATTGTAAATAATTATTTTTAGAATATCACATGTTTTATAATAACAATTTTATATTAGCAGTATTTCTTTTTAATTGTAAAATGTGAAAATGAAACTTATCTGTGATAATGCTTTTATGGTTTTGTTTACGAGAAAAAACCGAATAAAGAAATACTTGACTTGACTTGTCTTGACTTGAGTGAACAAACAAATTCTGCACATTGTTACTTATGCACAAATTCCTCAACAGCAGTGATCTTGTTTTCTGTTTGGATTAGAGTAGAGTTGGGACGATGCACTTTCCTCTCCCAGGACCTGCACTGCAGCAAGATTTTCATCTTCAGGTTGCCTTCCGCAAGGTGGTTTAACCTGGGTGCTGAGTTTTTTTATAAATCCAGGCAAGTCGGTGTCTGGGAGTTGCAGAAGTCCAAGCTTGGCAGGCCGACAGGGACTTGAGGATGGAAGGACTTGGTCGGGGGAGTTTAAGTAGGAAGGATGGGCCTGGGGGTGGAGTACTTAAAGGTAACAAGTCTATTTATTCAAAATGAAGAACATGTATTTGATCGCAAATTGTGTATATTTCAAGAAAACAGTACTTTGATTACAATTCATGATAAGTTGCAGAAACGTATTGCTAATGATTTTCCTAGAGGATACAAGTGTTATTTTATGATTGGTGGAGACATTTCATTGTCTGAATTAATTACACTTTTGTGGCATTCTGGCTACTGCTATTTGAGCCTCAATCCTGTACGTATTTGACTCTGACTTCTCTGTAATGTGATGTTCCCAACATGCCCCTTTCAAGTAGATTTCCTGTTATAAAGTGCGATTCAAAATGTAGATCCGAAGGATCGGGCAAGATGAAAATATGGAAGAAAGTGTAACAACAGCAATGAAGGAAGTTATTGTATTTTGAAAATGAATAGCTAATGGGAAATTACATACACATATTGTTAGAACGTCCTCTAATACATATACATTTTAGCCAATTTATATTGAAATAGTGCTGAAGATCAATTTATTTCAGAATTTTCTTTAGGGGCTGGAGAGTTGACCCACTAACAGCCCAGGCACACAAGGAAAATATGGGACCGTCATGAGTTTAGTCACTTTAGTTACAAATCAGGCTCTAGAGTGCACTATATAGGACAAGACAATTGCAGTAAGATGCACTAACTGTGCGCCAGCGCAGTTTGCCATCACCAGGAACCATTCGGCAGCATACGCGCTTTGTTTGCGCTCATGGTAGCAACTTGCAAGGGTCGAGGGAGGTCTGTTACAGAAATGCCTCTGTTAAAGGTCTATCACCGCTTATTATTTTCAAGTCTCATCCTGGCTGGAGCGTAATGAATTGAAGCCAGTGATATCAAGGTTACAAAGCCACTCACTTTGTCACTTCACAGTTCACACCTTAAGATACACATTTTGAATTTGGGGGCAGGTTTGAGATTCCCAAGTTCTATTTTTAGGAGATATGCATGCACTCCAAGAATGTAATTTGATTCTACATAAAGGAATAATTAAGAATAGTCACTTAAAAACATTTAGTAATAAGTGTTTTTATTACCCAAAGGAATCATTTTTAGAAACCTTAGCATAACACAATGAAAGATTGAGACAAAACAGTAAAGTTCTGAAGTTTTCTTGCAGCTCGAAAGCTGCTCCTTGATGCTGGCACACAACTCACTTAGTAGATCATTTGTATGTATATTATGTATGGCAATATGAAACTGATTTCAAAAAGCTACATTACTATGATTTTTACTTGTCAGTTGCAGTTAACACAAGGATCTCTTTAACAAAAGCAGTAAACCACGTAGCTATTCACATAAAATACACATTTGTTGTATGCTATTTTATGAGTCAACCCTGTGACCAGACTGCATAGGGATCTCTCCGGCAAGCACATTAATGCCAGAGTTTACTTAAAGCTCTTCTACAGTGGAACTTGCTGCATACACTATGATTTCTAGTGCTCGTGTCCATAAGTTATTTTAGAATGCAGTCTATTTGTGACCAATAAAGATAGAACATACTCATTATCACACTTATCCTTACTGCTAATTTCTTTGGGACACATTTTTGAATGACTATATTGACTGGCAGGCTCAGCTCTTTGTGATTCCACCCCTTTCTGCTGCCAATGTATTGGGTCCCAGAATATTTTATTTTGCATTTCAAACACTGACCCTGTTTTAACACTTTTTTTCCCTGGGGGCACAAAACATCCTGGGGCAATTAAAGCTTGGTCGCTTCAGTTACTTGTGAAAAATACGTACTTGTTATTTGCACCCCACCTCTGTAGAAGCCAGACCTGTTCACAGCTGCTGTTTATGCCACCCCTTATGTTGAATGTTCAAAAGCCCTAACTGGGCATGGCAGCCAGACAGCATTTTGCCCCCACCCCCTGCACACAAACTTTCCGTTATCTTTGGAAACACTACATTTGTGGAGTGGCAAATTACAAGCTTCTTCATCCTTAAAATCTGGGCCAACAATTCCATCGCGTGTAGCACTAGAGAATATTGGCAACTGGGAAAGGTTATCTCCCTCTATCTAACGCGCACTTGGCCATATATGGGTGAAAATAATACAGCCAGAGGCCTCTCAGCCTACAGTTACTATTACTACTATTACACCACTAATGATACAAATAGTTCACAAATGCCCTCCTTCTTTTTGGGACTAGAACAACTAGAAATAGGCTTCTGGTTGGCAAGCCTATGTCTTTCTTTAATATTTTATAGTGCAGTCCCAAGGTTATGGTTGAGAGCAGCCGTCTCCAGCCGTTTCCACTGCAAGTAAGTGTAAGGGGAATGTGGTGATTTCTCTACCTGTAGAGGGAGTGAGCAGACAAATGTACAGAGCAGGCAGCATCTGGTGTCTTGGGAACGCTGGCACTGAATGTGTCCAAAGAAGGCGGAGAAACACTAACGGGACAATCAGAAAGTGTTGAGCTATTGACAAACGTCTTTGTAGTGACTCGAGACAGTTGACAGGAGCGACGTGCTGACAAGGAGGTGTTAGTCTAAAGATGACAACCTCCCTACAAATTAAGAATTAGGATTCGGAAGCGATAATCTGAATCCAGATTTAGGGGTGTCTCTGATTTGAAGACAGGAGCACCCTCAGCTCAGGTGCTTCTATTCTGTAGTCCTGATGAATGTGCTCTACACTCAAAAGGCTGAAACATATCAACATATTCCTGACTGAAGGTAGCGAAAGAGATGACACTCCGCATTAGTTTTAGTCTTGTGGAAAAGGAGACCAAACAATGGAAAGGTGAATTCACAACAGTATAGGATTGGTGCACTACACTTGGAGTTCAGTGGCCTGCAGCGGTGTACAGACTTTGCCTAAAGCAATGTGACATAAATCTGCGATATAAAGCTACTGAACACTGGTTACATTACAGAAGCTCTCAGCGGATGTTATGCCCACATGGATCAGACTGAATGATAAAGTACGCTACATGTTGTGGGTGAAGGTTCGACATTCTTTCAAGCAAAGACTCATCAACACTCGTGTTGATCAGGTACACACTATATTTGTGGATCTCATGATCTAAGCTGCATAAGTATCCAGAGGAAGCAGCAACATTTTGAGTTAGACATGAGATTGTGATGACATTGCAGTTTCTAGGCGCTTCTACCATACCAAAACCACAACCACCAGCACTAGAAACGCAGATTTACCCACAGATTCTTAACAAACAAACTTTTGTGTGATCTTTTCGAATTCCATCACTAGGCAGCAGCCTAAATAATAAAGACAGAATTAATGAATTCATATTTCTTGTAATGTGTCCTTTACCCAGTAAGGGCTCCCTAGCACTAAGTGAGAATGCGCAGGGACATGAAGTTATGCAATGGATGTGCCAGAGAAAAGGTATGTCTTATGCTGTTTCTAGAAGGTTAAGAGGTTACATTTACACCGAAAAAAGGAGGATGTCTATTCCAGTGTTTGGCCCCTAAGAACAAAGGATTCTGGCCATCCAACTGTTCCTTCAGAAAGGCAGGAACCATATTGAAATGAAAAGAGGCAGAGTGAAGCAGGCTGCTGGGGTGTGAGGAATATGCCTGTGTTTGATGAACTGAGGTGCAGACTCGTGATAGCGATGTGAGCGAAGCACAGCACTTTAAACAAAGAGAGCTTGTCAGAGGAGACAGCGAAGAAACATCAGAGAGTTGGAGACAGCCTGGACATCGGGGCACCTACCAGCCACCAACATCCTATTCAACACCTCCAATAGCTCTCTCCAGAGCATTCCCCCTTCCCTTTCCAAGAAACATTAAACTGTTCTCTATTGAAACCAAGGTTCTCTCCAAAATATCTGGTGCAGGCCTGGACCTGAGCCACTGCAAAAAGAATGGCCCACGGTCCAAATGGCTATTTCCCTGGCGAGGGGACCCATCACCGAACCTGCAATGAGAAAAATGAATGAACACAGGGTAAAATACATAACCGCGCTACAAATGGCTGGGAGCGCTGCACACATAACGCTGGTAACAATCCGATGACCACCTGCCCAATCTCATAATGTCCCCTCGCCCCAACCCCTATTGTTTGCCTCTGAAGCTGCCCGATCCCGAAAGAATGAGTCCCAAAACCTTTCCCATCCAAGCCCAGCAGGGTCAAGGCCTTCCTCAATATAGCCAGGAGCTGCGACCCCTTTTCCGCCTGTCCATCCGGATGTCTGAACACCAAACCCAACGTGTCTGAGGCCAACGCCCTCCATCGCAACTCCCACCCGTACGGGCAGGTCAAGCTGTCGCCGGCTGCCTGTAAAGAGACCCATCGCCTCCGCCCTTCTAATCCGTTTTTGACCTCCTCCGTCAAAGGCAGACCCTGTTCTCCTGAAGGGACACCTCGGTCCATAACAAACCCTCACTCCCTTTGATGCCCAATAGTTCTGACACCCGGAAGGCCCCCACGAACATCCACAACATCAATGTGGAAAATAAGCAAAGCTCCGAGTCGTCTCTGCATACCTAAGGCAGCGCCTGCAGCACTTTCTCCGGAAGATCCCATGACAGGGGGTGCCTGACCCGAGACGCCCGCCCGCACTCCCGGGCCCACCCTTTTAGTATGCGGGTACCGATTTCTCCCGCCGACGGCGCATAACCCCACAGGAGCTTACCCATGAACGCGTTCCCTGCCAATTTACCCGCTATTGTGACCCGCGTGAGCCCTTTCTCGATCAAAGACAGTATAAACTGTATTACATCTTCCTGACGACCCGCTACCGAACCCCGCTGCCAGGCCCCTGAACTTACAAACTCTTCCCACGCCGACATGTACGCTACCTTCGCTGATTGTGCCAGTGAACCTAGAACCAGCTACAACATCCTGTGTTGCCTACGTACCACAAATGCGCCGGCATGCTGATTGGGTTCTTGTCCGCGTCCCTGGCTAGCCCACGGAATCTCCCCCACCGCACCATGTCATTGTCCACCCCTGACACATGCACTACGCGAAAGGCAATATCATGCCGCAAACAGCCCAGCACAAACACTCTCAGCAACTTCAGAACTTGCGCATCCCTTGCAGACTGCCTATTCACAATTTCTACCTCTGCCATATTGTCTATCCTGAACGTCACCCTCCTGTGGGCCAGCACGTCCTCCTAAAGCGAGATCGCCACCACCAGCGGGAAAAATTCCAGTAAAGCTATGCTTCGACCACCCCCCACCCATTCAGGGGGCCACCGCTCCGCACACCATTTGCCCTGCCAATACAGTCCAAATCCTTCACTCCCTGCTGCATCTGAAAAGATCTGTACATCCCAGACTATGTCGTAGCCCCGCATCATTGGCACACCATTGAAGTTCTGTAAAAAGAACTGCCACATCCGCAAGTCCTCCCTCACTCCTGCTGACAGCCTCACATGATGATGCGGCGGCTTCCGCCCCGCCAACACCCTGCCCAGTTGCCTACAGAAAGTCCACCCCACTCTCACAACTCTGCATGCAAAATTCAAGTGTCCCAGTAGCACCTGTATCTCCATCACCGTGACTTTTTGCCTTGCCAACATAGCTGCCAGCAGCCCCAACATTTGCTGCAGTTTATCAGCTGGTAAACGGGCCTCCAATGCCCCCGAATCCAATTCAATTCCTAGAAATTACAGTGCCGTACATGGCCCCACTGTCTTTCCAACAGCACACCCAACTTGCCCATGATCTCTTGGATCCTGTCCAGCGCATCCTGGCAGTCCGTGGAGCCTGGGGAACCCACAAAGAAAAAGTCATCCAGGTAGTACTCCTTGGTGACCTGTCCGTTCCGTGAACAACCAATGTAGGAATGTACTGAAACATTCGAACAGTCGAACAGTGCGCAAGACATTGCCATTAGCAGTGCTTTGTCCACGTACCAGCGGCCATTAAACTGGATCCCTAGTAAGCCCCAATTGTCCGGGTGGACTGGAAGCAGCCGGAAAGCAGACTTGATGTCACGCTGTGCCATTATCGCTGTTGCGCTCGCGGTCACCACCAGGGACATGGCTGCATCAACTGATGAATATGACACCGTGGTCTCTCTCTCATCAATAAAGTAATTTACAGAGCCACCTTCAGGCCATGACAAATGTTGTATGAGGCGAAACTGCCCATCCATCTTTTTTGGCACTACCCCACTGGGGGACACTATCAAATCAACCAGATGCCAATCCTCAAAGGGTCCGACCATGGGGCTCTCACTGACTTCCTTGTCCAGCTTTCCTTGCGCCACCTCGGGGTGCTCCTTTGCTGACTTCAAATTGTCATCCCAACGCCTCGCCCTGGGTCCGTCGTAACCTCATCTAAACCCTTCCAGAAACCCCACTCGCAGCCGTTCTGCAGACCCTGTCTGGATATCCCTGCAGGGCTGCGACCAATCTGTCAACTCTAACCGGCGAACGAGCCCTTTGGCCAAGGCCCCTTGGCCCCTCTCCCCCCGCAGGCTGTTGCTGATTCGCGGACCTAAACCCTCCCGATTGTCCTTTCTGATTTCCCTGCTGCGGACCCTGAGGGCCCCAACATTTAACCAGGGCATGCCCACTCTTCCCACAGCCCGAGCACTCATGTCGGAATCTGCAGTATTTCCGAGAGCACAACCCTTTATTGTAGTCCCTACAGGTCCCTTTTGATCCTGACTGGCCCCTACCCCTTTCCGGGTGCAGCGGCTCTGAAAGGGCTGATAAATGATGGGAAGCCCACTGGCTGTAAATATGGTCTTCCCCGACCCTGCTAACCCCATTGTATGCTTCCACAAATCCGTGTCCAGCTTGCCCCATTTGGCCTCAGGGTCCCATGCCATGCGGGCCCTAAACTCCTCATCATATTGGCCCCTTGCACAACCCCCTCCCAGTAATCTGGGCCTTCCTAATGACATCCATATATTTAAACATGGCTACTGACCGCTCGAGGAATTTCTCTCAATGTACGCTGGAAAAGATGAGGAAAGCCCCCGTCCAGTTTTTTATCGTAAGTGGCACCTTGGGCCTCTTCTGCAACTCATACTCCTCCTCTTTCGACCCTTCCTTCGCCCTCACTTCTCTATGCAGGAGCTTTAGTATCTCTACATACTCCCCCATCCATATGCGCTCCTTGGTAGCCAACATCAAATGCTCCCCTAACGGCTTTGTGACACCCATATACGGTAACCTTTGTATCTTCAACTCTTTAATTTCCAGTTTAACACCTGACTCCCCCGTCGTGTCGCGTCCTGCCGCGTCACCCCAGTCCCCGTAGTCTCCTTGTCCCCCGGCCCCTTACCCGGGCCATCCCTCGCATTCAGGGGCCCCGTACCTGGGCCCACCTTCTCTCCAGGCGCCTTACCTGCATCCACTTCCAGTGTTTCATCCGTTCCTACCCCCACGTCCGCCACATACGTACCTTTACACAACCTGCTCCCCACATCCCCCACCCCACCCCCCACTGATACCACAAAAGTGGCCACACTGGCCGCCCTTTTACCTGGTGCCAAAGAAGCCGCTCCCCGATCTCTTATCCTTCCCTCCAAGGGGGCAGACCCGTCCCCCCAGCACGATGTTCGACCCGTGGGCTCCGCCTGGTGCCGTGACACCTGCAGCACTGTGGGCCTACTTATGTCGGCCGTGACGGGATACCCCGCCGGTACCGGGCACGCCGTCCGAGGCTCAACCCTACCTTCGCCAGTGGGCCGTCCCCAGCCCTGCCAAGACTGGTGCCCCGTGGTGCTCCTCCTCCTGTAAAACAAACAGAAGGTCTGGTGTGCTGGGCCCCGCTAACTGCCCCACGTGCCCTCCACTCTACCTCACCCCTACCCCACCGTACTAGCCACCCACCCCCCACCTACCACGCCAAAATCAACCTCCCCATCCTCCTCCTCCTCCTCCTCCTCCTCCTCGCTCCAAACCAGCCCCCCCGGCCCAGCCCCCTCCTCATCTGAAACCCCCCTTCACCCCAACCTCCCCTGCCTGCCTCTCCCTCCCACCCCCCTTTTGCCCCAAAACCCCTCTCCCTCAAGTGCGGGGACGCAGGCCCCTCCCCCCGAGGGCCCAGCCTGCCCTCCTTAGCCCTGAGCGTCCTCTTTCCCCTCCGCCCAGGAGTCAAACACGTCCAACCCCTCCCAATCCCTCATGCTGCCATCCACATCACCTACGACCGGGGAGCCATCCTCCCCGCCAGCCCCCCAGCCTCCATTCCCCCCAGCCCCATCCAGCTCCCTCGCCCTGGCAACCATGTGGGCCCCGGTGCTGCGTGCCCCCACCCCACGCTCCACCCCTCCCGCGCACCCCCCACGAGGCCCCTCACCCCGCCTCTCGCCCTCCTGCCGGAGACCCGTGTCCACACCCACCTGGGCCGAGACCAAGTTCGAAACCAGGCCCCCGCCCACATCGCCGCCATCCATCCGCCGGGCACCGCCTGCACCCCCAGATTCTACCGGGGTTGCCCTCTTTCCCCGCGGGCGGCCCCTGTCCGCTTGCACATGGGCCAGAGATGGGCTCACCTCCCTCCCCTTCGGCGCCTTCCTCCCCGACCTCTTAGAGCCTTCCACGGGTCCTCTCCTCTGTCCCTGCCCCCAGCTCCCCCACCTCCGTGGCCGCTCCCTTCTTACCGGAGCAGCCGTGCCTCATTGCGGCCCCGTGGGGAGGCGCACGGAGTGCTCCCCCGCCGGGCCTTCTTTCCACCTACCCCCCGGGCCTCAACCTCCCCAACGCCCCCGGCCCCCACCGGACACACCTCCAGGGCCGCACTCCTGACATCTGCGCAGTCCTGTTCGCTCACCTGTTTTTTGGGGGCTTTGCGTGGCGGCGCGTAGGCCAAAACGGCGGCTGCCACGCCCGCAGACACGCGCATCACAGGGCGCGATCCAGCCGACGTCCCAGGCAACAGGAGGTCCATCCGACCGGCCTCACTGGGGAGGCGGATGGCCTCCAGGACTCAGTAATCCTCACTAGCCATAACAAGCAACTCGCACAGCTCAAAATACCAGGAATAAATCCCTCTAAAACCGCCCTGAACACCTGCCAAACCTCGCAGAGCCAGAAAAAAAATTCCTGACACTAACTTGCTCCCAGCCACCAGGTCACCAGAACCTAAAATGGTGGCTGGGCAGGCGCGAAAACCCCTTAAGTAGCTTGGGCTACTAACCGAAAATTGGGCTACATTTGGGCTAGTCCCAAAGTAGCCCAAAGCCACAAAATGGCCGCTCCCGTCTAGCCCCTCCCCCTCCCAAAGTGCCCGGGGGGCAGACCTCGCGGTGCTCGGCTGCCCCCCCAAACCCCCTTCTCTTAATGTACTAGATTTGAAGAGTTTATATACATCTAGAATTATATGTGGACATATAAAACAAAGTCAGTCCAGGCACCATTTTGAAGTAGTCACAAAGTCTAACCAAAATGCAACATTAGTAAACAAAGTAGGTAAGACTTTGTGACTACTTCAAAATGGCGCCTGTACTGAACTTGTGCATTTGAATCGATGAAAAGGACTCTTTATGTCCTTTAAGTCCTTGTGCATATGATATAAATAGAACTGAAAGTAAGTCACTGAACTTTCTGTGTAACTATAATTTACTTGTGCAGCTTAAGCACATGACCACTAAATTACTAGAGAGTATTTTATACTATTTCAGTGAGAACTACTGGAAGAATTCGTGGCACAAAGAATGTCAGATTGCTTCTTGTACTACACTTGGCTTTAGTATCTACAGCCAGTTGTAAACAAAAGGTCTGGCTGAAACATGTAGACCACATAGGACGTAGGAGCTCATAATTCACTCCACAACGTCCACTTGCCTTTTTATCTGCTAGCAGGGGCCCAGATATTAAAATTATCCTTATACCCTCGGGAACTGGGACCACCTGCGTAGCTTTTAACATCACGTTCACACCCACTTATCACAGCACACTCAGTAAGTATACCAGCTCCTCAGTAATCTGGAGTCGCAGCACACCCGGGACACATTCGGTGTCACTGTGGTGGGCCCGATGATGAAGCATGCCACCAACTAGGTTGGTGGGTGAGGGCTTCATGACCAAACCAAATGGTTTGCCCACAGACGTACCCTCTGAGTCTCGCCAACACAACTAAGCTAGTCCTTTCTTGATATTACTGCATATAAACCAGGGGATCCGGACTAGCCTATCTAGTCCTCTCTCTCCATTTTGATTTGCTGATACTAGGCAGCGCACAGCTGCGAGAGATACTCAACCTATACAACATGGCAGAAAACACAGGCCTAACCTTCACTGAGGATGATGTCAGTGAAATCCTCGCCGACCCATCCCTCCTGGCAGATTTTAACACAGCTACTACCATAGCACAGACTACAGACTGGGACACTCTCACTGAGAAAAAGCTGAATAGGATACGAACAATCTTACATGGTGTTATCCTCGCACAATATCTCCGCACCAACACAGCACCTAGAGGCCTTCTGGCTACCAACGCACCCAGAATTTTTCTTGATGACGCCACCTTCAGAAAGGACTGGGCACAGATAGCCTGGCATTGCACCAGGGACTGGCTCATACTTATTATTAAAACTGCTAAACGCCTGTCAGACGCTGTCATTATAGAAATTCAGGCAACAGAAACTCACTTCCGAACCACACTCACGGGTTACAAGAAGAAGCTGGATGACAAAAATCGTGAAATGAATGAATACAAAGAATACCTGACCCAGACTAAGATCAAGAAATTTGAAAAAGATCTCCAAAACTTCAGCTACTTAAAGACCTACCCCTACGCTGATGATCAGTACACTGCACCTACAAAAGGCACAGATAGCTCAGGAGACAACAGCTCTATATCGAGCGGCTCCAGCACAGGATCCTACAAAACCAGAGGGAGAGGACGCAGAGGCCAACACTGGCAACAACCCTGGCAAGGACCCCCACAACACCAAAACTTTGGGCCACCACCCTTTGGACCAATGCCACCCCCATATTTTGGATACCCACCACTGTATGCCCCTGGACAAATGCCATACTACCAAAACAACCAAAACCAGAGATACCCTTTTTTAGGCCAAAGCCGCAGACCTCGCGGCAAAAGAAGGAATCCCCCCCAACAAGTACAGTGGGCACCCCAACCGGTTCAGTGGGCAACAGAAGAAGACCCAGTGAGTGCCAACACACGGAACAAATCCCGGGAACAAGCAGGACCCAGCAAATAACAACACCACAGACCAGCAGCCCCTTGGTATTCAACATCTCTGATGTACCTCTGACGAATGAAGAAACTGCCGTCCTCAACAAAGGACTTTCTTTTGTCCCCACCACCAGACTGGACACCTTCAAACTCCATGTTGAGTTAGCCGAGTTTTTTAGAAAACTTAAACTGAAAGCCTTTTTCGAAAACAAGGAGAAACCCAGTGATGACACAGAGAACACCAATGAAACTGGGCTTAGACTAAAGTCCAATTTCACCCCCCCACCAGCTAGCATACCAGTGGAAATTACCACATTCGAAATTGCAGTATACTCTGAGATAGAGAAATTACAACCCAAAAATACATTTAACAATCTCTCCCACCAGGACAGGGAGATTGTCAAGCGCCTACAAAATGACCCCACCCGCATTATAAAACCAGCGGATAAAGGGGGAGGGATTGTGGTCATGAACAAGAGCGACTATGACACTGAATGTCGTAGACTCTTAAGCGACACACGTAATTACAAATGTCTACAAAAAGATCCCACCCAAGAACTACAGAAGAAAATCAACGAACTAGTGAAAGAGGCCAATGATGCAGACTACATATCCAAACAGGAGGCGGACTACCTCTGTACACAACATGCCAGAGTACCCTACTTCTATACAGTGCCCAAAGTGCACAAAGGGGTCACTCCGCCCCCAGGCAGACCCATCGTGTCAGGCATCCAGTCCCTTCTAGAACCTCTATCACGCTTCTGTGACTTCTATCTAAATCCGCTGGTCCAAAAGACACCATCCTACATCCAGGACACAAAGCATCTTCTAAACATCATTAAAGACATCAGCTTCAATCCAGACACACAACTCCTTGTCGGATTAGACATAGAGAGCTTGTACACAAGTCTACCACAGGATGCCACCCTAAAAGTACTCCATGATGTCCTGATGGAGAACGATTGGCAAAACCGAACTCCACGTCATTTCATCCTGGACTGTGCTTCCCTCGCGTTGAAAGAGAACTATTTCAAATATGAGGGTAAGTTCTTTCTCCAGACCAACGGAACCTCTATGGGGAGTGTTTTTGCCCCTAGTGTGGCGGGGCTGTACGTTCATCATTTTGAACGGACGCACATTGATGCCCCCACCAACCCTTACTCAGCAAACATCGTAACCTGGCGTCGATACATTGACGACATTTTCATTATCTGGGAAGGCAATGAGGACACATTGAAGGACTTCCTAACATGGATTAACAACCGCGACTCCTACCTTCGGTTCACCTGCACTAGCAGTCCCACTGAACTCGCCTTCCTTGACCTCAATATCAGAGCTGAACAGAGGGGCCTGACTACCACCACACACTATAAACCAACATCGCGGAACTCATTACTGAGATTTGACAGTTTCCACCCCAGACCGCTCAGGGAGAATTTACCATTCGGTCAATTTCTGCGCATACGACGTAATTGTAGCAATATTCAGGATTTTAAATCACAGTCCAAGGCACTAGTCCACAAACTTGAGGATCGAGGCTACCCCACCAGAATCATCTCCAAAACCTGCAAAAGAGCACGCAACCAGAATAGAGAAGCACTCTTGGAAACCCTCGCCAAACCACCGGAAACGCCCACCTTGACGTGTATTACTACCTACAACACAGCCTCTAACCAGGTATCCAACATAATCCGCAAAAATTGGAAGATCATTAATTCTGGCACTAGAAAGTGGGAGCCACCACGGTTCGCTTACAAAAGAGCGAAGAACCTTAAAGATCAATTGGTGTCCACTAGACCAAAGAAAAATCCCCGGCCGACAGGCAACACGATCTTAAACGCATGGGGCCTACCTAAAGTAACAGGCCACCAACCCTGTAACAACTGTAGTGTCTGTCATTTGACCACCCCTTCCAAGACACTGTCCCTGAAAAACGGCAAAACCTGGATACAACGCCAGTTTACCAATTGTAACTCATCCAACCTTGTGTACCTCATCACATGCCGGTGTGGTCTCAGATACATTGGCATGACCACCCGAAAAGTCAGAACCAGGATGACTGAACACAGAAGCACCATGCGCTGTGGTAAAAACATCAGTAAACTGACACAACACTTCCTCACCCAAAATCACACCCCAAATGACTTTACATGGACAGTGATTGAACAATTCGCAGTATCTGACTGCAATGAGAAAACTCTCCTCACCAAAGAACAGCGCTGGATATACCGCCTCTCTACACATATAGAGGGGCTTAATGATTCCATTCCATGGAATGCGCTGTCAAACTAACCAGCCCCTTGTTCCATTCCTAGACTCGCTCTGACTCGTGGTCTGTCCCAAGTCTGTACCATTTTTAATCCCCTCTAATCTCGTTTTAATTCTTATTTTTAAATTCACCTTCCAGTCCCCAACACGATTGGCATATAGTCCTATCCTTTTACTTGACCGCAACATGGTTAGTTACCCCCTAGCGCTGCCATCACCATTGAACCGCACTAGCACGTATTGCGCAAGCGCACCAGCACAGAGTCTATACTCCGCGCATGCGCGAAACCAGCATTGACCGCTACCAGCACTTGTCTCGCACACATGCGCAGTACGGGAGGTGACTCCACGCTTTCTGCGCGACCACACCCTCTATTTTCATTCCTGCCCCAGGTGCTGCGAATGAAACAGGCTATTTAAAGCCGTCCTCGAAGCTCTAAACTCTCACTCGGGACACCGGAGCAGGACGATAGGTCAGGTCACAGGAGCACGCAGATCGGCAATTCCGTGAGTAACCATGCTGATTCACCTCTACGATCTGGGTAAGCAGCAGTATCTTTCTTCCACAGGTTCAGCCCTAACCTATGCCTTTTTACAATGCCTAGGGTCTTCTCTCCCTGCCAGGTGACCCAGGAGGCTTTAACAGCAAATAGCAAGTGTGAGGAAATATGTATTATACTTACCTGCACCTCACGCTACGCTCGCATCGCTGTTTAGCCCACCACCACCACTACGCTGTAAAATAACGCTATAATCACACCTGCCATGCAAATCCTCATGGCCACGTTCTACCTGCCGCTCTAGGTCGTTCACGCACCTTAGAAGCCGGCAACATGTTGTGTTACAAAAATACAATTCTCATTGGCTCTACCTTGTATGTCTGTTTGTGTCTGTATGTTATATGTACAGTAAAGCAGAGGGAATCCCCCTCTAACACGTATAGCACCTTAGCGAGTGCGACACTTTTTAACACACACCAACCACTTAATATAGTTTATTTACTTTATCACCCACACATACTCATTGGTCCTGAGGAAAGCCAGTTGTAAACAAAAGGCCTGGCTGAAACATGTAGACCACATAGGACGTAGGAGCTCATAATTCACTCCACAACGTCCACTTGCCTTTTTATCTGCTAGCAGGGGCCCAGATATTAAAATTATCCTTATACCCTCGGGAACTGGGACCACCTGCATAGCTTTTAACATCACGTTCACACCCACTTATCACAGCACACTCAGTAAGTATACCAGCTCCTCATTAATCTGGAGTCGCAGCACACCCGGGACACATTCGGTGTCACTGTGGTGGGCCCGATGATGAAGCATGCCACCAACTAGGTTGGTGGGTGAGGGCTTCATGATCAAACCACATGGTTTGCCCACAGACGTACCCTCTGAGTCTCGCCAACACAACTAAGCTAGTCCTTTCTTGATATTACTGCTTTAGTATCTACACGTCATCATAACTGCATTTTCATAAATAAGGGTTTGTAGTCAACTGAGGCTTGAAGATGTTGTACAGTCTAAATGTACAGGGTATATTTTATGATTAATTATTGAAAGTCCTCTGCCCTTTTCTCATCCTTCTTCTATTTCTCTATTGTTTGACTGTTTTCTTTCTAACACAAGGAATATCGATCAGTATTCCATATTGTATGTATTTTAGAAAAAAACAGTACAGACTATTGTGTATATGAAATTGTCAAAATACTTAAATTACAAAGATTCGAATTTAGGAGAGTATGACTGGAAGATTAGGTTTAATATGTGATTATGTTCGTATAAGTCGTGCTAAATATATTTTAACTGTTGGTATATATGTTATCACAGACTTGAAAAATCTCCAGTTCGGAACGCCATGCGTTATGAGGATTACTGAATGAATTTGTGGCACAAAGAATCTCAGATTGAATCTTGTACTGCACTTGGATTTGCATTGAAAAGACCTAGTTGGGAACAAAAACACTGGCTGGGCTGAAGTGTTGTTTCTCATAAATGGATGAACGAAAATTAAAGGATAAAAAAAAAAGAAAATTGGACTGTGGAAATTGCGATTTTTCATTGAATTAGAACCAAGGAAATAATGGACTAATGGTGATCTGTGTCCTTATAAAGATATAAGGAAGCGAATATAAATGACAATTGTTCATATACTTCCTGGTTGGGAGCGCTTCCACCATAAGGACATTTAGAATATTGTTTCATTGTACTACATGCAAGACACCTATCCTCCGGAGGAAGA
The DNA here is from genome assembly GCF_964261635.1 of Lissotriton helveticus. Classification (NCBI taxonomy): domain Eukaryota; kingdom Metazoa; phylum Chordata; class Amphibia; order Caudata; family Salamandridae; genus Lissotriton; species Lissotriton helveticus. The sequence goes on along the minus strand of NC_136068.1, from coordinate 1,038,298,340 downwards.
ACATCCTTGATGCGAACCATTTTGGCAAACGGGGACCGCGGTGGATCAATCCCCAGCTGTCTTTGTAAATCAATATTAGAGAAGGCTGCCCAGGCCCGTTTGTGTGCATAGGCTGGCAGGGGTGGAACTTTCCTAAACCTTCCCCAGAAATGTTGACTTTAAGCCAGGGAAGGAAGAATGTTCTTTCTTTTGTGTAACTTAGGAGAGAGCCCTGGTTGTCCCCTCCTCCTAGTACCATCATGGCGACAACACTCCCCACCCCCAAGCACATAGCATGCATGCAAATAAATACACACCACACAAATTTTGTTATGGGAAAAACTGCTGCAGGTTTATTACATACAACGTTATGTAATATGGTGGGTTATCCAAGGGCAGGCAGCCTTCTCACCACCTGCCCGACCGATGAGCCGAGCAGCACCCCCCATCCGTGCTGCCCCTTCTGGTGATCCTCCTCCCAGATCACGTGACACTTCTTACTCATGCCCCTTTCAGGGCGGAGCGTAGCAAGGCAAGCCCCCGGTTGTTCAGGCCCACAACCGCCCGAAGGGCAAACGAGGCGCCAACATGGTTTCCAGGAACCTGCCATGAGGCTCCTGGGCTCTGGCACCCCATGTGCCGTGCAGAGGTACCCTTCTGTACCCATTTGCTTCCAGATCACCCTGTAACTCGGCCTGCAACGAAAAAAGTACAAGATTACAATATTCTCACCATGCTTCCTACCACCGACCATGCCGGGTTAGCGGTAGGGTGGGAGACGGCGTGTCCCACGAGGCAGCGGCCGCGCGTGTCTGGTGCGATGACAAAGAGTTCGACAGCACTGTGAGGGGGACATATATACCCCTCACCCCGCCTCGTGCACCGGACTTGACGCGGCACTGCCCGCGCCCAGGAGGGAACTCCCTGAGAGTCCCTGCGCCTTTGGGAGGAGAGGGGGGTGTGGAATGCCCGATGGTACTAGAGGGCCGCCCTCTTGAGTGGCCTCCTGCAGTGGCCTCGGGCAGCCGCATAGTACCATCATGTCGACAACACTCCCCACCCCCAAGCACATAGCATGCATGCAAATAAATACACACCACACAAATTTTGTTATGGGAAAAACTGCTGCAGGTTTATTACATACAACGTTATGTAATATGGTGGGTTATCTTACAGGCGATCCAAGGGCTGGCAGCCTTCTCGCCACCTGCCCGCCTGATGAGCCAAGCAGCACTGGGGCGAACCCCGTCTGTGCTGCCCCTTCTGGTGATCCTCCCAGATCACGTGATACTTTTTACTCACGCCCCTTTCAGGGCGGAGCGTAGCAAGGCAAGCCCCTGGTTGTTCAGGCCCACAACCGCCCGAAGGACAAACGGGGCGCCGACACGGTTTGCAGGTACCTGCCATGAGGCTCCTGGGTTCTGGCTCTGGCACCCCTATGTGCCGTGCAGAGGTACCCTTCTGTACCCATTTGCTTCCAGATCGCCCTGTAACTCTGCCACAGCTCTGGCGGTGGCCACCGTCGCCGACAGAGCCCCCCACCAAAACAGCTCCGTTATTCCTGCAACTTCTCATATACGGGCCCCCTGCCAATATGGGCAGGAGACACCATCTATATCCCAGTGACCCTTGACGTTAGACCGCCAGAGTCTCATGACGAAGGCCTTTCTGACAAGTGAACTTGTGCCAAGAATTAATTCTCCCGTGGGAAAGTTCCATCGCTTTACATGACTTTGCCCCGTGCCACTAGGGCGGGGCGTATTCAGGCACTATAGTTCACATGGCCCCCTGAATTTGCTGGTCGCAACAGGCTGCACCGTGTGTCTGGCACACCTGTGCCCCACATCTTAAGGGGCAGCAGCCCACTTGTTAGCAAACCGCTCCCACACCCGCCTGCCCACTTAAACAGTTAGGGTGAAAAGGAATATACTTTAGAATTTGCAGTCACTCTGCTCTCTAAATCATGCCGCACATGGTTGTCCATAACATAAGTATGCGACAAAGAGCAAGGGATTGCCAACTCAGCTCCCTCTGTGGTGAATCCCCCTGGGCCTACCAACTCACAGAATGTCCGGTTTATACCGTGCCCCCTGCCGGTCATATGGTGCCTACTTTTAAGGACTAACTAAGTCCTGCTTACACCCTCCCTAGCATATACACAAATAGGGAGTCGGGGGGCTTCACCTGTCCACACTGCGCAGCCCCAGGGGTGGAATATAACCTGTCCTGCTGGTGTAAATTCTTGTAGCACGCTGAACGTGCCACATGCTCTATTACATAGTCTTTCGTGCTTGACACCTTGTAATCCCCATTTCTTGGGACGGCAGCACAGGATGGCCTTGGACAGTCCGTTTGGTGTGCCGCAATAAACCACAATGGTCATGAGGAACTAACAAGCACCCAATTCCCACCTTGGTGTACCTCAAACTTGAGGATGACTTCCCACAGCTGTAAGGCCATAGAGCTACATCTTACCTCTTTACTTGTTGTTACCACTTGGCACTTTTCCGATAGAAGCACTGTGTTTAGTGAAGCGCGCAAGCCCCCGGGGCCCTCTGTCGCTGAATAGACAGTATATGTTACCCTTTTGCTGAATCACCATACAACACCGCCTGTCTTAATGAGCTACGTTGTAAGCGATTGGGTGCCTCACTTCTCTTCCCCCTGGAAAGATATCAACCGCAAGGCCAAAGACACCCATGGATTAACCTATTTACTGGGTCATGCCCCCTGGCACCCTTCACGATGGTGATGCGAAACTTTCCACCCAGTCTAGCGTTGCCAACACCCCATTTGTGTCCCCTGAATCACCCTCAATCCTCCAGTACAATAGTCATGCTGCTTTAGGGGGGGGGCACTCACTTCCACACCCATCCTATTCTGCCATACTGTTGCCTGATCAGTTCAATCTGTGGTGACCGCACCCATCTTTCCCAGGCAGCTTGCTGGCAGTGTGGGCTGTTGCTGGCATAGATGGTATCTCACGTGTGCGGCTCGTGCCTACCTCGAATTCTAAATGAACATGAAACTGGGTATCTGAAATGACTATGCACAGGTAATAGGAACTCTCACATGTGCTTTTGTTGTGAACAATAAGGGGATGAACGGGATGAGTTGGGGGGGTCCCCCTAACAGTCTTTGCTGTAGTTTGAGGTGTAGACTGAAAATGTTCCTATGAAGCCTCAAGCATAGAGCTTGAAGAGCAATGGCGCTTAGCGTCGATCCGGAAGGTCAGTCAAATGGAGGACCCCCAGTGCCTGAGCTATGCCCGTATCCCGGACCAGTATGTGTGTACTATCCGGTACCTAAAGCTTTCTTTTATCTCAAGCAAGGAATGGCCACCCGCAGCTCTCCAGCGCTCCAGATTAGCATTGTCTTCCTGGCAAGTTTAGCCAGGCCAACTTATTACTTGATGTCGAGTATGGGTCCTGCCCAACACTTGATAGACCTGCTTGCTTCCTTGGTGTAGGTGATGCAGCCGGCGTATACCCGTGGCTGCTTACCTGGCCTTCCTATACGCCCAACTCAGGCAACGCTTTAATTCCAAATTGGAGGGACTGTGCAGGAACTGCCTTGAGTCTTCACCTGCACAAGGGCCCAACAGGCAGGTTGGCCCTGACTAACCTTGTCTTCTGGTGCCAGATTTGGGAAGTGTTCCCATGTTCTGTGAACTACTATGCTGTTGAAATGCTAAATGTAAGGAGGGGATGCTAACCTGCCCCAAACTCAGCGGCCATGACAGCCTGCGCAAGCTTACGGAAACATCGAGAAGCTTGACAATAATCAAACCGCCTGCGAAACCCAGGGGCCATGCCGCCATTCTTTGGCCTGTAACTCTGCACAGACAATGGAAAACTCCTCCACCTTCAGTAACTGTTACATATTTGGACCTGTCCCTTCAAAGTTAGGCCACACACCCCTGGGTGGGGTCTGGGTCTCCCAAACTCCTGCTAATGTGTACCAGAGAGCAGAAATGTCAGTGGGAATGAAGGAGGGGGAACAGTATGACCGCTACCTGCCCATTCTTGGATACTGGGAAGGCCTGGTGGTCCTTAGTACACTGTAGCCCCTTGTGCTCTAAACCAGTGTTTCCCCCAACCTCTTAAGTACGGCTCACTTTTAAGGGTGACAACTCCCCCACTCACCATGCTGCCAAGGCTAAAGGGCAGGTGCTTCTAGCTTAGCTGAAGCCACATGCCCATGCTTAGCGGCCTCGACCAGACATTTTGGAGCTAAGCTACGGCAGCAGTTGAATGGTGTCAATCTGGTTCGCGTATGCCTGTATGTATCCCCCTGACTCGCTTGCCATGGCTATTTTCCCTTTAGTATATTTCCTTATTGTTTGTCTCGACCGAACATGTCGCTGTGCTCTAATACTGTATCGTTTGCAATGGTGTAACCTGCAACTATGGTCTGCTACTCATGGGAAGCGCTCTGATGCATCCGGTTCCAGCCAGCGCTATATAAAACCATTCAAGCATAACCTTTCAAATATAAAAACCTTTCCAATAAGTATGTCTGCTGTGCATCTGACACAGTGGGCCCTGCTATTTTGGCTGGGTATAACCCATTTCTTGCCCCCCTTATAGCCTATGGAAATTGGGCAGACTCTTGCTTACTACACTGCTGAGTGAGCCTACAGCATTTCACAACATTCCTATAGAATTTCCATCCCCGACTAATTGTGGATATGTTCACCCAATGGTACCTTGGCGCTGAAGAACATGGTTATTGTTGCCCAATTCAATGGTACAATATCATTGACCTCAGAAGGATGCAGTGCTGGGACCCTGCAACGCCCCAGGACCTCACTGATTCCACCCGTTGGGTGCTAGAATGGGGAACCATGCCAAGCAGACATCAGTGCATTTCGCACCCCATGTTGCTCCTACCATGCTGCCAATCCTACATCACAACTACTAACCATGACACTTGTGCAGCTATCTGCCCGGGATCCCGTCAGGCGGCCCCTCTGTTTTAGAACACCCCTTGCTCCCGCCGTGGCGGGCTGTCCCAAGCGCTAGGGGTACAAGTATGTAACTGTGCCACGGACCAGAAATCGCTTGGTCAAATTTAGCACAGGTAGACTTAATGATGTGCACTTTGCAAATGGCGCATGGTATACAGAGCCCACACACGTAACGTGACGTGACGAGGTCACCGAGGCCCTTTTGGTAACTCAGGTCTCAAATGGTACCTCACTGTGCCCTTAGAAAGGGGGGCAACCCCTCACTGGACCCCCCCCCGATAAGGCTTCCAGAGGCCCCACGCCTCCCTCCATGTCAGGTAAAGACTTCTCACTCAACATCCCCGGACAGGGTTAGATCGTGTTGGATCATCCTTTTAAGTATGGTACATTGACTAACCTTGATAGCAACAATGGCCCGCAGTGCTATATCTTAGTGAAAAGCCACAACAGATCCACGAGGCCTTGTAAATTCACAAAGCGCCTGGATCGGAAGGGGGGGGGGGACTGTGGTAAATAAAATATTACCCTGGCATAATTTCTAGGCATTAACAATTAGCATGTATCAAATGAGAGGCAGAGAGTCCGTGGTGTCCAAGTTAAAAGGGCTTTATTTACATAACTCGAGTTAGGGAGAATCTGTTCCATCACCACTGAGGTTCAGGAAGGGTCTTCTAACATTTAATAACAAAGAACAGTATATATACTTTTTACTCCTTGTACATAGGGAGCTCGAGGCAGAGCAAGACAGAAAATGAGATAAGAGCATGTAGGCGTACATGAGGGTGTACACTTTATGAGTCATAGGTAGGTGATAGGTAGGTGTCATAGGTGGGTGGTACACAGAGGAGGAGTTTGCATGACCAGCTGGAACTTTGCCCTACTTGTGTGCAACTTGTCATGACGTGCAATTGACGTGCAACTGGGAGGAGAGCTGACTTTCAGTCTAGTAGAGAGATCTTTAGTGTCAAGGCGACCAGTACATCTGGTACTATCTGATATCTTGAGTCCGGGATGTATTATCTGAAGCAAAGGGAAATGCATCACTAAGAATCATAAAGGGCATATATTTCTTCGTTCATTACACGGGGCTGTGAGCTTTCTGGAGATGCAAGCACTGTGATTCATTTTAATGGAGACAGAGAGGCTAGGCCCTATCTTCGCTGACGGGTTCTGTTTATTCTTGTTAACCGGGCATGCAGATAACTGTTATTCATAATACTGTCTTGGCAACCCTTCGCTCGGCTGGGCTAGAAGCATGCGAGGTCAGAGATACGTAATTGCAGCCTTCAGTGTGTCAGGAGTTATGAAAACACTAATTCAGGGACTGGTGATTCAGACTGAACCACAAAAAGGGTTCAGTACGATATTTATTTAAAAGTGCACAATGCAAAATACATGGGCCTTCATGCTAACTGAATGTTTGGGAAACTTGATGACTGGCATTCTAATGCAGGACATGAATGCAGAGGCCTAGTGATTCAGGCCACTACAAGGAAATATGCATGGGTGACATGCACATACGCATGTAACATAGGGTATACGTAGGGGACATCTTGGTCAGGCAAAATTTCATTTTCCTCATTCCCTCCTTGTCCCCTACTTAACCCTTTAGGATACATCTATATTCATGAGACCGTATTGTTGATCATACAGCATCATTTGCTCGTCCTTAATCCTTTGTATACTTGGATGTGGAACACATGCAGTTGCACACAGGCCGCAAATGGCCGGGCCACACTGCAGACAGAGACAGCAACCAAATATCATGAGTAGGATCAGTCCTAGGAAGGACAACACTTTCCATCCTCAAGCACATATCACACCCCAGAGCCAACTGGACCAAGTCCATGTGCCTGGGTCTTGATGTATATCATGAGCAATCTTGTGGAGTCTTGTTATTGCTGCGTACACAGATGGCGCGTTATTTGGGATGAAAATGCAGCAAGACGAGCCAATCACTCTACAAGCTCCGCCCCTATCCGCCAGTATGACGTCAAGAACGAGCCGATTTTGAAGAACGACAAGTCTAATGGCAGACTGCTCCTGGGTCAAGTTCGCCAGGGCAGATGCAGTTATATATACTGTTTCAAGAGTCCTTGTTAACCTGCGTATCAGTTTACTGTTTTGGACGGGACCTATGAAAAAAAAGAATCCTTTGTTGAAATCTGTATATTGCTCCCAAGCTGTTTCAGTCTGATCAATCCCTGCGGAATCTGTCTCCCTCTTTTGTCTAACATGTTCTAGTCGTGAATCTCTATGATAATTGGATGGGGCTAGAAAAACGGGTGGAAGCAGGAACGCTATATAACATGTCCCACCCCAGTCTAAGGGCAGATGTACATAGGCTGTCTGACCACAAATGAAATAGGTATGGCGTGATGTTTTGAAAGAAGAAAGTCCTTCATCATTAAACTCTACTACAACTTTACACTCGCTGTGTCCCATATGTACTGAGCCTTTCTTATTAACACATAAATCACCTTTTGCTGGTAGGACTGAAATGAACGGTGGACCTGTATTTTGCTTGGGCTGAACATTTAACATTATAAAATTAACGGATGCATTTCCCTGCTCGTACTCTTCATTCTCTAGATCGGTTCCCTTCCTTTGAGGAGATCCGTCTTTGTCTGGAAAACATGCTTCATTCATTACTTTATTCAGGTTTCCATATATCCAGCCACCTGGATAAGCTATGTACTTTCTATCTATTGAGGTCATTAAAGCAAACCATGCTCCACATGAACCATTGTGTGAGAACGGTAAAGGATAGAATGGCAGAACTCCCTTCGCCTTTTGATAAGGTGGCAGTTGGCCACATACCCAGCAATCAGTTGCATTGCTGGTCTGGTGAGAATGGTGTAACATTCGAATAAATGTATTGTTACGTAGTGCAAGTCGATATGATAATTCATGAGGTGGCAGTTCACTAAATGTATGCTCTATGGTGCTGTTACTGGAAGAGTGTATATGTGAGGAAATAGGAAAGAAAACATGTAGCAATAAACTGACACAGAATATAACAATGCACAGAATAAAAAGAATGATCAAAGTAACTATACATCTACTGCGTAATAGCTTGCAGTACTTTGTTTTTATCTTGTTTTTCTTACTATTCTCGTATGTGATCTTATACATGTCAGAAATCTTAGTCTAACCGATTCACCACCGAGTGGACTTAGACAATTAAACTACGTCTGACTTACTAGATCTTAACTTAGATTTATACTCCTGCTGTGGAGTCTTTTCTAGCAAAGGCGGCGCAAACGGCGCAAAGTCTGTATTGTCCTTAATTTTTAATGTTCCAGATATTCCAAGATATTTTTTTCAATGCTGCGCGTCCCCTTGCGTCCTTCCACTTTCACTCCGGTCCTCGTGGTTAGCAACGCCAACTTCGGTGTCTTCCAGCGCGGCTCAAGGGGGCTTGAACGATCAAAGTTCCGGATGAGGGTAAAATCGCCTGGTGATATGGCGTGCTCCTTGACTTGGGTGTTGTCAGGGAAGGCGGCAGCAACCTGTGAACAACAAGAAAGTAGTGCAGACATCAAGGAAGCCAGGTAATCTGTCAGCATGTTACTGTCAACATCAGTTATTTTCTTTTAGCAAGTTTTTGTTTTGATTGTCTGATTATGTCTTTCTACATGGCCTGTTGCTTCGGGGTGTCTTACACAATGGAATTTCCAAGTATATCGTAACAGAAGAGACACTTGTTTCATTAATTCAGAGGAAAATGGCTGACCGTTATCTGAATAGATGACACGGGGCAATATCTGGGGAAGAACTCGCGCACCAATTGCCTGGCTGTTGTCACAGCAGTGTAATCTGGAACTGGATATGCTTCTGTCCATCTAGATAGTTCACACACAACTACCAAGACATACTTGTAACCTCTACATCTGTCCATTTATTTATCTCATCTGTAGTGGCATGTGTCTGTATGTCTAGTACATCTTGAGAAGGATCCCTGACTGTCATGCATGTTGTCAGTAATGGTACCTCTGTCCTTGTCGTGTCTGTTGGTGTCAGGGCTGTAAGTTTAGCTGTTCGGTCTGCCAGGTCATTACCCTGGGAAATGGTGTCTGTAACTTTGGTGTGAGCTTTGCACTTCAGGATAGAAATGGCTGTAGGTAAATGTATTGCTTCTAACAGTCTATCTGTCAGGTCTTGTCTTGGTTTCGTCACTATATTCATTACTTCCACACAGTCATGTGGTGGTGCATTTACTGTACTTGAGGGCAAAAGTGTTGCAGGATTCAGAATATTACAACGTCTGATCTCTATGTGTGGCTGAAATAATGTCAGTTCATATCCTGTCAGTCTCGCTACAGTCAAATGTTGTATCTGTGTCCTGTTTAAGAGAACCTCCACTGCATGTGGTACTTGTACTGTCAGAGGGTGTCCCAACACTATTGAGTCACTTTGTCTTATGGCTAGGGCTGTTGCTGCAACTGATTTCGTAAATCTGCGTAAAGTCAGCGATTTCAGGCACGCAGGCAGAGCCTGGGCCACTGGATCTAGTGTACTAGAAAAATAAGCGCAAGGCTTGTGTTTTCCTGCTTGATCTTGTGTGAGGACAGATAACGCTGTTCCATCTTGTTCAGTTACGAAAAGCATAAAAGGTTTACTGTAACATGGAGTCGCTAAAAACTGGCGCTTGACATAATGCTCTTTTTAATTCCTCAAATGCCAAGGTGTGTTCTTGTGTCCAAGGGAGGACAGTCGGAGTGGCTTGGCTGGAAAGGCATACTGGGGAATCCATTGCCTGCAGTACGAAGTGAGGCCAATAAAGGCACGTACTTCTTTCTGTGTCTTGGGCTGTGAAAGGCTAGAAATTAACTGAATGAAAGGCTTGTGTTAGCTGTATACCCTCCTTGGAAAGTAAGTGTCCAAGGTACACCACTTGCTTTTCACAGAATTGCAACTGTGAAGGGGACACTTTGTGTCCCTTGTCTGTCAGAAAGTGCATAACTGTCAGTGTCAGTGTCAATTCAAAAGCACGATTTTTATTTTGGGGAAACCTCTTTCCAAAAGCTCTGTAGTTTAAAAAAAAAAAATCCTACTCTAAAACTTGGGAATAGTATGACCATACTACCTACAATATGTTCTCTAAATGTATTTGAAAAAAATCCAAATTATTCTTGCATAAACAGAAGGCCTGGAGCCTCGCTACTCCTCACTCCTTTGAGAAGCAGCCCCTCCCTCTAGAAAGATGTTCGCTCTGAGAGCTGAGAACAGCTGCCAAGTTACTGAAGACAGTGCTCGGTCTCGTCCGCGGAAAAGAATTGGAGTATGGCCAATAACAACAAGACAGGCACTGCCCGTCGCTTCAAGAGGGAAAAGCCCTCCCTTTACAAAATATCTCTCCCTGGAACCAGGCCACTACGTGCGCTGTGGTTCAGCCTGAGCCACTTCAAGGTCGAAAAACACTTTCTGTAATTCAAAACATATCTGTACCCAGGCCAGGGCCATTATTCTCTAACTAACTGAAGCAAATTTACGTGATAAAAAGTAAATTAATAAAGACATGTATTTTTTTGTAACTAAGTGACATGCTAACATTTAAAATAATTCTGCTACAACGTACTGCTACTTAAAAGCTCCAATGAGCTCCACTTTCTAAAAAAAACACTTTTGTCTAACGAATTCAGCCAGAAGGCAAGACATTTGAAACATGGGCATTTGTTTAGCATGCAAATTAACACACAAAAAGGGACAGTTTGCTTCTGCACACAAGGCTATGCATTTTGCATTTGAGAAAAAAAACGAATTATCATGGACTGTTGGGTTGGGACTGTTCTCTGCACATATCAATCGAAGTGTCTCTACTAAATGCTTATCTGATACCATCTGTGTAAGCATTGCAGCCTAACTGACCTCTGAATCAGACATAATAAATCCTATTTTCAAAGGCTGGTGGACATATATCAGGCAGCATGTTTAATGAACACTGCTTTTACCGTGCAAGATATTACCTTTCTATCAGCACCCTGTCAAAGTACATAGGTGAGCCTTGAAACTAAATGCAAATTAAACTAATGTAGGGGACACATAGCAATGCATTAAGATGGTAGTGTATTATAGCTATCAAAAGGGCCACGTTCATTAATTTTCAAATAGCCATTTTTCCTAAGTGAGTGGGATAACTGTCACACGCTGTTCTAAAGGGCAGCTTGCATTGGGAAAAATATAATGTATATTTTGTAGAAACATTCTTATTTAAAAAAAACACACGGTTGCATTACACTAATTAAAAGCACATTCTCTAATGGGTCTATTTTATAATTACTTCTCAACCGTGAAAACATTAAAGCAACCTTCCGTGCAAACCCTTATCTCAATCTGACTGCTTTATTTACGACTTACCGACTTCCGAGTCAAACACATTAAATCAAGTGTTCCAAGAATGAACACTTCTTTACTCTCCATGCAAAATGTTACCATTCAGTCAGCAAACTGACAAAGCACATAGGCAGACCCAGCAACCACTGAAAAAGTTAAATCAAACCATCAATCAACTAAAACACTTACTGACATTTAGTGTCAGCTCACATAACCATGCATGTGAGCTACACAGCCATGAAATCGTGCTAAAACGCACTTCCAAACTATGCCAAAAAGACACCTTCCCCTCCACCAATTTCCTTCAAACTACTTTGCCGCAAAACTAGACACTCCCAAGTTTCAGCCGATCCCGCAGACTCAGTTAAGAACTATTTAGCACACCACGAAATCTCGGCCTAAAAGCACGCACAAATCAAAACAGCTCCATTTTCCAAAAATACACATTAGCCAAACACACCCTTCCGCCCAAGCCAAAAATCCCCAAAATTCAGCACATCTGGCCATCCACCTCCTCTACCGCTGATCCAACCCCCGGGCCTCTAGCGCACCTGGAACACCCCCAAAATAATTTCTCAATTTTCAGAAATACGCCCATTGGATAACATGGCAAATCGCACCTCCGCACAAAACATGCCTTTTCCACCACTTCCACAGCTCAGATCCTTTTCAAATTTGGCATCACAGTAGTCCAAGCGATTCCCTAAATCCTTACCAAAAAGCAACCAAATCCCTCCACTGGAACGGGTACGAATTTCCGCTCAAAAACACGCCCCCCCCCCGCAAACACCAAAAAACGCCAAAATCCCTCAACACCTTGTTAAACAGCATGTTAAAACAAATACTGCCTTCTCAATACAAGATATTAACTCTTTGGCAGCTGAAGCACAATCATTCCCCAATGACTGCAGTACATGGGAAAGTCATGAACTCATTTCTCCACGTTATCACATAACACGTAAGCACATCTTCAAAACGTTTTCTCCAAGCACTTGAAAGAGATCCAGCTCTCTCCTGCCTAACGTAATGATAACAGGCTCTGCACAAACCATAACCACATGGCGCTATTCACAAGCCATATTCACAAGAAACTCAACAAGTCATAATAATGACATGCTCTTCATAAACCATATTTACAAGGAGCTATTTACAAGGAACTCCACTCTTTGGCTTTTTCCCCTGCTAGTCTAGTTCTATCTGCTTTATTCAATTCTTTCTCTATTCTCCTATGTGACTCTTTGCGCCACAATTCAATGGCATCTTTCTGAGAGGGTCTTGACTTCCTTTTGCCATAGCGCTTCCTCCACTCTCATAATGCATTCTGAATCCCATGTTCCCGAGATTGGCCATCTATACTTCTCCTCTAGGTCCTTTGTATAGTCTACCCATAAATCTAAGAACAAGATGGCGTCTAATCCATGCTTATTATACATATAATGACCAGGTGTGTCTCTAGGCGGGATGTTAACTGACTCTTCTAGTATACCTTTTCTGGTCCCTATCTGACGCAATTTCGAAAACAGTGGCATGTTGAAACCAACACAATGGAAATACAATACACAAAAATAAACTGAAACAATCAACAATCATTCACACTAAAACATCACAACATTAAAACAAACATGATCTAAACTAATACAGAGAAATTAAACATGTACTTGAAAAACTTTGTGCACTGGAATACAGTACAACCATACCGGTCTCAGAAATGAGACACGTCTTGACCGTGCCCACGTTTACCATGGGCCCGTCTTGACCGTGAACATGTGAATGGACACGTCTTGACCGTGCTCATATAAATGAGGCGCGTCTCTACCGTTTTCACGAATAACGTGAACCCGTCTTGACCGTTTCCACCTTTTACAGTGGACCCGTCTTGACCGTTTCCACCTTTTACAGTGGACCCGTCTTGAAACTTGATGCATTCCCCATAGTGGTACTCACCGGGAAGCAGGACTTGAAACTTGAAGGCCTCGAACTTCTACGCATGCGCCTTGGAACAGGTGGACCTCTGGAGACCTCGGACCTTGCTCTCTCACGGGTTGGGCTCTGGTTGGGATGATCCCCGATCCTCACCGCCTCGTGTGGACGCCTGGTCGCAGTCCGTCTCCTCCGTGGGCCTGAGGGAGTAAGCAGGAAATCCCGCTGCGTGCACTTCGGAGTCCGTCACGGCTGTAGAAGGGGGCAAAAACTGGACCTACGTCGCCGGCGCGTGGGGAAAGGGATAGTCCTGGTCGGGCGCCAAAATTAATGTGGTAAATAAAATATTACCCTGGCATAATTTCTAGGCATTAACAATTAGCATGTATCAAATGAGAGGCAGAGAGTCCGTGGTGTCCAAGTTAAAAGGGCTTTATTTACATAACTCGAGTTAGGGAGAATCTGTTCCATCACCACTGAGGTTCAGGAAGGGTCTTCTAACATTTAATAACAAAGAACAGTATATATACTTTTTACTCCTTGTACATAGGGAGCTCGAGGCAGAGCAAGACAGAAAATGAGATAAGAGCATGTAGGCGTACATGAGGGTGTACACTTTATGAGTCATAGGTAGGTGATAGGTAGGTGTCATAGGTGGGTGGTACACAGAGGAGGAGTTTGCATGACCAGCTGGAACTTTGCCCTACTTGTGTGCAACTTGTCATGACGTGCAATTGACGTGCAACTGGGAGGAGAGCTGACTTTCAGTCTAGTAGAGAGATCTTTAGTGTCAAGGCGACCAGTACATCTGGTACTATCTGATATCTTGAGTCCGGGATGTATTATCTGAAGCAAAGGGAAATGCATCACTAAGAATCATAAAGGGCATATATTTCTTCGTTCATTACACGGGGCTGTGAGCTTTCTGGAGATGCAAGCACTGTGATTCATTTTAATGGAGACAGAGAGGCTAGGCCCTATCTTCGCTGACGGGTTCTGTTTATTCTTGTTAACCGGGCATGCAGATAACTGTTATTCATAATACTGTCTTGGCAACCCTTCGCTCGGCTGGGCTAGAAGCATGCGAGGTCAGAGATACGTAATTGCAGCCTTCAGTGTGTCAGGAGTTATGAAAACACTAATTCAGGGACTGGTGATTCAGACTGAACCACAAAAAGGGTTCAGTACGATATTTATTTAAAAGTGCACAATGCAAAATACATGGGCCTTCATGCTAACTGAATGTTTGGGAAACTTGATGACTGGCATTCTAATGCAGGACATGAATGCAGAGGCCTAGTGATTCAGGCCACTACAAGGAAATATGCATGGGTGACATGCACATACGCATGTAACATAGGGTATACGTAGGGGACATCTTGGTCAGGCAAAATTTCATTTTCCTCAGGACGCCGCGATAACCGTGAAGCGCTCTGACCCCTCCGGGGCCCGAACCCTGGTCTGGAGGGCTGCCGAGGCAGAGCACCGCCCCAGTGAGCCACAGAGCCTCTCCTGCCTAAACGCTGCAATGGATACCGGCGATAGCCATTCAAGCAGTCCTCTAAAGAACATAAGTGAGCCGTCGGATCCCGTATCTTCCATAACTCTAAAATTTTTAGCAGCACGTTGTACGATTAACCTTCCAGTACTGTGTTCTTAATGCAGGGAAAGCTGCCTGCGCCCGAGGGCACACTTTTTTTTTTTTTTATAGAATTTGGAGCGGGGTGTCGAATTGTAGTGCGTCCCCACTCGCATCTGGGCGATATTATCTAAACGTTTGTTAAAGAACGGGCAAGTTTTTGAAGGAGGGGGGCTTCGGCAGGGCATAGCGCCCTGGGCGCCACGGGCGAATTGGTGTAATGGAGCCACTCCCAGAATGCGAGCTCCTGGTAATGGCCTATGCAGATGGTAGAGAAGCTGGCCATAAAGTGCCCAAGCCTCCAAATCCTGCGCCCCCTCCCCCCGGAATCAGTGCTGCATCGCCTTAAATTTGTGCACAACCCGCACACGGGTCACAGGCGGAACGGCCGACAACATGCGGCACAACCTACCGCTGCCCCCATCGCCGGGCGCTGAAAGCAGCGCCACCCCCGCAAGTCCAAGACCGAGCACGCGGCTCGCCTCCCAGATTGACCGGGGGGGGTACACAAGTATACAAGGGCAGTCCCAACAACCCATGCATGGGCGGCAGTTGGGACTAAGTTGGAAAACATAATGCACAACCACATTGCGCTGGGGGCTACGGGGCAGCGGGGACAAGGCGGGATCGATACCCTCTGCGGTAAGATGGACCCTGCACCACCCGTACATTGGTACAAAGATACTGCTAGGCCTCAAACTGAACTCACACTACTGTGCCTGCGTCGAAGTGATATATCTCATGAAGTGAAACACTCAAAATTCCTCATAATTCACATCGAAGTGAGCATGCAGCTCGCTCAGCCATCTTCCCTGCAGTGCTAAAAACAGGTTCATATCGCCTTGCGGACGGAAGGTGTGGTATTCGAGGGGCCCTGTAGTGTCCCCTAACTCAAGCACCTACAGCGTGTAGTGTGCCTTTACATCCCTAGGCAGCCGCGCCACCTACACCCCCAGGGGCAGAAGACAAAATCTGCGAGCCGGACAATGTGTGGGTGTACCGGGGGCCTGCCACTGCACAAGCCCGGCCGTGAGGAACCCGGACAGGCAGGTTAGTAAAAATGAGGAGGGAAACTTCCGGGGCCATCTGGTCCGGGTGTGGAGAGATGGGGGGGGGGGCTAGCCTCGCTAACGGCAGCCTGGTCTGCACATCCAGCGCCCCATGGTCGTCCTGGCGAGTCTGGGCGCACGATGGTGTGTGTGGGGGGGGGAGGGAATCTCAGAGTGCAGAGTCAGCTGCCGTGGCTGCTGCTCACACACCCCTCCCCCCTCCCCAGGATTGCGGTGGGAGGAATTCACGGAGCCCAGATTGACGATGACCCTACCCCGACCCTGGACCACAGTGCTGCCCATTCACGCCCGATCACCGCTGACCTAGGGAGGCAGCAAATGTGCCAGTCGGGGTAATGTCTGTGATAGACACGGGGGCAGCGGCTTCTCAGGGGCGAGACCCTGAAAGGGGGGCGGCCAACTCACCGCCAATTGCTGTTGCGATTGCGAGTCCGGACAAGGACTCCGGTCTGGAGGACGGCGTCCCCGACTTGGAGACGGTGTGTCCCGCGAGGCAGCGGCTGCGCGTGTCCGGTGGACACGTCTCCTTCAGGACTCTCCCTGCCCTCTTCCTGCTGCATTTGATGGAGAAAGGATATGTCTACCTGTCCAAAGCAAATGTGCAAAAGCACAGGAGAAGTCTGGAACCAGTTAGGAAGGAGTCCTGTGGAAGATACCCATGGCATGCCTTGAACATTCACTGATCATACAGGGGGCACACACAGGATCTGAGTGGACAGGTCTCCAAACAGTTTAATATAGTAATGAAATGATTGGTCAAGGCAAGAATAAGGACTGGTCAGTTTCTCTGCTCTCTGTGTCATGGTTTCTCATTGACTAGCGCCAGGCCCCTCACAGCAGTGTGGCACCTATGTGCCAGGGCTGGGATCTCTGATTACCTTTTACAAGTTAGGGGCAGGCGCAGTGCATCCATTGGGGCGTGGGGGCGTAGCCCCCCGCCCGCAGCTCCCTCGGGGTCTTTGAACTTAAGTAAACTGAATCAGTTTACTTAAGTTTAAAGACGCAGATGGAGTACTGACAATCATGTCAGTCAGCATGACGTCAGACCGCCCACCCCTTCAGAGTCTGAAGGGGGTGTGCGGTCCGGCGTCATGTTGACTGACATGATTGTCCGACCAGGGGCAACAGGCAGCACCACAACACAAGTGCGCATGATTGGGGACGGAGTGTGAATTTATGCGCCGTGCCCACTCGTGCGCACTAGTGTCTGCACTGCTGGCACATGCCCATTAGGAGAACGAGGGTTGAGCAAAGGCTCTCCTAATGGGCAGGTGGGCGAGTAGTAACCGTGCCCTAAGCCAATGCTGGCGCTGCTGGCAGCGCCAGGATTGGCTGAGAGAGGTAGCCAGTCCACTTCATTGCCATTCGTGAAGGCGCCAAGGAGAGCAGAGATGGCGCGGACCGGCCACGGGGTAAGTTTCCTTTTTTATATTTAATTTCCCGACCCCCCCCCCCGCAACCCCGCCTCGCGATTGCGACTGGACATTAGGTGTCTGGCGGTAGGCGTATGTCAAAAAGTTTTAGATTTACCCCTTTTGTGTTACCTGGGACCCAGGTTGTTTAAATCAGACCTTGACCAAGTGTGATCTGTTTATATTAAACCGTGTATGAATACATTTAAAAAATAAGTTTTAAGTTCCCTAATGTACCCATGAAAGACTTGTCTGCTTGTACTATGTTCCCCAGTGTCTGCAGCACTGCTCATGGCATACCTGCCCAGATCATGACAGGGAACTCCCTACAGGGCACTGCTGCTGGGCTAACACTGCACATATCGCATCGCACTTCATTTCCCTTTTTAAAGTTCTTCACACGCTCACACCAATCCCTGTTATAACTGCATGCACACTCATTAATTGTAAATCCCTATCCTTTCGCCACCCACAGTGCTTTTCTAGATTTTAGAAACCCCGCCAGCAGCACATGAGATACCCGTGAAAAGGACGTGATTACCCACCAGAGTGATGGTTCACACATGGAAGCACCCAGAACATGTACCTGGGCAGATGTGATTACCAGTGCACGAGCACTAACAGGCTGGGTTGGACCGAGGTTTTTAAAAATATCCCCACACTAGTACAGTTACCGAGATCCCACGGTCTGTTCCAGAGCAGCAAGCCTGGCACAAATACATGTTGTCGCTGTTACCCTGTGACACGTACATCCCTTTGATGCTGTATTGTAGGCACACCCGCCAAAAAGTGTCTGCTTTTGTGTACTTTCAATTTAATTTCTTAAACACAACCCCTCGGATTGTCAATGAGGCAACAAAAGAACAAAGCTGCTGTGCTTGGCGCCAGCTGTTTCTAAAACGTTTGTGTGCTCAGCCCTACATCTTGGAGTTTTCAGATCTCTGCAAATATTTACACATATGCATGGTTAACAAACGTACTAGTTTGACAAATATTTAATTTCAGTCACACTGCAGCTTGTTCTGCATTCGGTAATATTATTTCAGTACCAAGATTATGGTTTACTGTGGATAAGGGTTATAAAGCTGCAGACGGTGATGTATGCCTTACATTAAAAATCAATCAATTTGATTTAATATTTCGGGTTTCACAAATGTTGCATTGCGCCTTCATGACTGCTTAGCTGTTGAAAAGAATACTACAAGTCCTTTAGTCAGACAAATAATAGCACAAAAAAGGTTCTAACCGTTTACACAAGGTTTCAAACAGTTCTTCTTTCCCGCCTGCTCAGGGAAGGAATGTGGAATCACATTGTGGACCTTATCTGCAAATTCTGCTTCCCATTGTCTTTTGGGCATATTGCTCTGGCATTGGGATCTGTGGGATCCCTCATACTGTTGTCAAACTCTGACTAAGTGAAAATACACATGCAGCCTCCGTATTGTCATGCTCCTCTCTTTAAGAGGCTGGACCCACAAAGGGGAACTTGCGGGGTCACTTTGCCAACTGACTAATCCCAGCAGGTTTCGGATTTATGAGGGAATGTCCCTTGTTAAGGAGTTACTGAACCCCCTTATGGTGATTCTGAAAACTTGTTATTAACCTTCCTGCTTCTTCAAATTTGTTTGAAAATGCACCATTTATCCACTCTTTTTTCAAAATTTCCCCCCCAAACTCTCTATAGTTGGTTTGGGCTTGCTCACTACGCTCGCTTGCCGCAGTGCAGTACGACAATAATTTTATGCCTCACCACTTTCAAATGTCACCAGCCACCACTGGTTAGGGGAAACCCTGAGGCAAGGCCCTGCAAGGAGAGCTGAAGTCTCTGTGGAAGAAAGACAACTACCTGCCAGAACCAGTAGTTTGTGATTGCTTGGCGAAAAGTTATCTGCCTTTGAAATCTTTGGCTTTTGAGTAATTCGACTACTATCAAGCATGTTTTGGAGGTTTTGTTTTTCTCCCTTTCACCGCTTAAGCCTAGAAATCCTGGAGCCTGGTTACCAGGGAACATATTTAGCTCGTCATTTAGGATTCCGACTCAACTCTACGGTCTCCCCGCCTTTGTTATCAGGTGTGCTGGGATGGGCTTTTCACTGTGTTGGGGAGTGATGGGCCAGAGAAACTGACACAGCAATTCCAAAGAAGATGCGGAGCTTGGAGTAAGACAGTGGCAAGGGTGTGTTTCCATTGCTCAGCGTCTTGCCCACAGGAAGCCTCCTTACCCTCAGATATTGCCCCCAGTTCTCATGCTGGGATAGGCCACAGCTGTGTTTTCAGCAAGGCAAAGACTGTGAGTAAAGTCCCCGAAACCCAAAGACAGGCTTCACAAAGCTTGTGCTACTCACAAGCAGTACCCCCGATAAAACCTATAGGCAAAGGCTAGTCTACAGGCAAAGGCTAGTTTGTCCTGAAACCCCCTCTTAAATCTAATAGATAGAGGTTTATTGATAGCTTAGACACAGTTTCACATCAGTAAGCAAAGTTAGATTATTGGGGTATGCCTGTTTGATAATGCTTATTGTTTCTTCATGTCATTCTACTTTTCATGGGTAGAATATAGTATTTTTTTTGTTTTCACTGAAAACCCCCGCCTGGACATTTATTCATTAATAGGTATTGCACTGTGCTGAGTTATAAGTCTCTAGTACACATCTCCACCGTGATTAAGTCTTGGACTGCTCTGCTTCGCTACCCTGAGGAAGCGGTGCCGAATAGGTGTACCTGGTGCTCAGTTTAATGTCAGCAGCAAAGCAGTCAAAGGACCTCAGGGTTCTGTAGTAAAGTGGCCAAAGCACAACAGAGGTAAAAGACCTCAGTGGTTACAATTGCAGACATGTAACTCTGAATTCTAGGTCAGCTCCCAAACATTCCCACAGAAGGGTTCCACCAGTCTTGATTTACACCAGACTGACCACACCTGAATCTGGCTGCCTATTATTTTATTTTATCAATTTATAGGGCGCAACAGCTACCCAAGAAGGGTTTCCCGGCGCCTAGACACAGCTGGAAAAAAAGGACAGAAAGGAGGGAAACTGTGTGAGGTGGTTATTGTTCGTACAGCCAGGTCTTTACAAGCTTTCTAAATCTACAGTAGTTTTCTTCCTTCCGGATGCCTGGAGGAAGCGTGTTCCACAGGGAGGGTCCAAGATAGGCAAAAGATCTGCCCCCTGATCTTGCCCGTTTAAACCTAGGTATACAGAAGCATGCTGCTGTCTGGGACCGGAGGTTTCTCTTTGGCGTGTAGAGGCAGGCAAGGGATTGGAGGTATTTTGGAGCTACTCCTGTTTTTATTTTGAACATGTAGTTCAAGGCCTTGAAGCGAACTCTGCTCTCTATCCTGAGCCAGTGAAGATCCCGACGATGGTTCGAGACTCCAGCGTTCTTAGGAATCTTACATAGGAGTCTGACCGCAGCGTTTTGCGCTACTTGCAGTCGTCCAATGACAGATTTATTTGCGCCTAAATATAGGATGTTGCCGTAGTCAAGCCTTGATGTGATAAGGGCATTGACTACGGTCTTTTGTGTTGACATAGGCAACATCCACAGGATTTTCCTCAACCATTTAGCTATGGTGAGACACAAGCCAGTAACTTTACTGGCCTGCTTGTCCATGGATAAGGCATTGTCCAGTACAAAGCCCAGATTTCGAGCATGGGACACCGGGGTAGGAAAGATGCCCATCTGGTCTGGCCAATGCGCGGGGTTCCAGAGATCTTTGTCTTTTCCCAAAATCAGAATTTCCGTCTTATCGCCGTTCAGTTTTAACTGGTTTGCTGTCATCCAGTTCAATATTTTTAGTAGTCCTTCCTTAAGTGACGACGGGGAGTGGGGACAAAAATCAGACAGGGAAAAAATGATTTGGGTGTCATCGGCATAGTTCATAAGCGTTAGACCTAGCTTTTCAACAAGTTCTACCAGCGGTTTGAGATAGATATTAAAAAACAGAGGGCTCAGGATGGACCCCTGCGGCACTCCATGAGATGTCAGCACTTTCATCCAGGTTTTCAATCTGCGCCTCGGGAAATCCCAGGATTCACATGAATCCCATGATGAAAGAAAGGAAAGTAGGGCCATCACCAGTATTGCCTTTTGTGAAGAATTAGCTCTTGAAATGGCTGTCAGATGTCTGCACCACTGAACACCTTCACACCTGTTCAGCACTCCATTAGAGGCAAACTAAAATACAGAAGTTGGCAAAGAAATAGACCCAAGAGAAAGGATCCTACTTTATCGAGCTTTTAAAAAATACAGAGGGCAGAAAACTAGGTTTATGATACCAGAAGACCAAAGACAGAAGGCTGTAAATTGCTGTAAGATTTGTGTCACCAAGTTCTTTTTGTTTATTCTTGTTATTCATTTCACCAACACAGAGACATTGAAATGGCATCTTCCATCAGTATACTTTGTTCTGCAACAACCCCCGATCCCCCCTTTCACCACACCCCAGTACCCACACCATTGGCTGAGCATGGTGATTGTCCAGCACATTAGTTGTATTTGAGGAGGCCTTCTGGATCTCATATATCTTGAGTGGTTTAGGTGGTATGCATATCCAATCCGTTCCTTATTTTGTTTGCACTTCACGTCGTCTATTCTTCAGCAAGCTGTAGCACTCTGAGTTTGTTCGAGCAGAAACATAGGTGTTACAGACACCAACGTAATCCAGAATTGAACCCTGGATCTCATTTACAAAGCCATCACTCCTGCTTATCTTGCAGCCAAGTTCACAATCTCCGGTGGTTCTTGGCACATCTGCAGCCTGGACACCATCAGACTAAGAAGTGTAAAAAAGAAAAAAACACAAGACAACAGGCTTTTTCCATATATGCAGCCAGGATTCAGAATAACATCCTCATATACATCGGCCCACCCAAAGCTGCTCTAATTTAGGAAAGAGTTGAAGACTTACTTATTTAAGAAACACTACATCACTATACATTAACCCTCCACAACTCAGCTTGCTCTCCTAGTACTCAACAACTTTGCTTGTTTTTGATCATGTACAGTGCTCTGCTACCTTTTGACTAATTTCCACTACAGAAATACCATATTCATACATGTACACCTTCAGAACTTTTCCTTCTGTATCTGTAAGAGCATGTGTAAAATGTTCTATTGCCATAAGTTGCTATAATTTATTGAACCACATCACAATATATCACCTTTGATTTCAAATTGGTAGTAATCAATAATTTGGTGGCACTCAACATTTGCAATATCAGCACCCACATTGCCCTGCTAATAGCACCTATTCCAGGGTGCTTTATTCCTCGGACCAGCACATCTCATTTGGTAGGGGGAACCCTAACACCCCATTTATATGACGTCATTCCAGTTTATCTGAATCTGAGAGCAGTCCTACCATATATGTTTAAATGAGCCCACTGCTTCCAAGCATCTGTATAGCATGCTATGCCTTATGTTATTGGTGTTTTTATAGCGCACTAAGTTGTGGCCTGTGTTGTGGACGGTATGCCGTCTTCATGTGAGATAGTAGGTTATGTCTGCAGACAGGGTGTTCCCATAGTCTAGTCTGCTGGTGTTGAGGGCTTGAGTGAACTTTTTTCTGGTGTTGTCCTGTAGCCACTTGAATATTTCAGCATTCTTAGGGTGTTGAAGCATGACTAAAACACTACATTGACTTTGGCAGGTAGCATGTATCTTGGACCTGCGGAAACATTTTGAGTAGATTCTTGTATTTTATCTTGTAAGTGAATTCCCTATATGAATGCTCCTAAATGTACCGGTGTCTGCTCTCCCCCGCGCAGCTCCACGGTTAAGGCTCTGCCCTTAGCGCCAGCTTGAGCCCTTCAGGTAAGTGTTCAAGGCTCTCCTCCACCTGCAAGCTCCTATAATAATATTATAATTGATTACTCTCACAACATCAAACAGCATGAAATCCAACAAAGAATTATAAAACAAAGATATTGACTTAAAATAAAATAATATATTAAATAATTTTTCTATTCATTTTGGTGATTAGTCTTTCTTATGTGGGCTTTTTACTTCACTCTGTAAGTCATCAGTTTAGTTAATTTAGTGTTATTTGTTTACTTAGCTATAGACCTTTTCCAATCGACGGTTTTTCCGTTTGTATAGCTAGTATATTCAATATATAGGGGTCCCCTACTTCTAAAACAATGCATGAAACGTAAACACAACATCCCTCTGCAAAATCTCTGCAACAGACTCTCCCCTATCACCCACATTAAAAACAAATTAAAAGCAAATGGTATTTAAAACCATGTGTTTAACAATTATTCAAGGTCAACCCGGGCAAAACTCTCTGCAGAACAAAACTGGCTATATGAGGGCCCCCCTGAAAGGCCCCAACTCATCAAATCAACAAAGAAAAACTTCATCTAAGACAGAATCCTCGCCAACGACCACAACTCCAAGGAACTCTTTGCCATTACACAGCAACTTCGCCAAACCCAACAGCGAAACAACCAACGTCCCTCCCTCCCAAGACCTCTGCAACAAACTCAGGCCCATCTCACTGCTTCCTTTTGCCGCCAAAGTCATCGAAAAGGTCATCAACACCCAGCTGGCATGCTTCAGAGAAACCCAAAGCATTCTAGACACCTCTCAGTCCGGAATCCGCAGCAACAAAGCGCAGAGACCGCCCTCCTTGCCGCGGCCACCAACATCATCACCCTCCTCGACCAAGGCCGCACGGCAGCCCTCATCCTCCTGGACCTATCAGTAGCCTCCCACTCCATCTCCCACTGCACCCTAGTCACCAGACTACACAGCGCAGGCATCGAAGGTAAGGCCTTAGACTGGATACGTTCTTTCCTATCAGCCAGAAAGAGAATAAAACTCCCACCCTTCCTCTCAGAACCGACAGAGATCAGATGCGGAGTACCCCAAGGATCCTCCCTCATCCCCACACTCTTCAACGTCTACATGGCCTCCCTCGCAACCATCGTCAGAAACCACAGTCTCAACATCGTCTCCTACGCCAATGGCACTGAGCTCCTCTCCCTCACCAAGGTACCCGACATCACCAGGCACAACTTCCAAAAAGGGAGGAAAGCCATCACGACCTGGATGAGCAACAGCATCCTGAAGCTCAACTCTGAGAAAACAGAAGTCATCCTCGGCTCCACCCCCTCCGCATGGGACAACACCTGGTGGCCCCCCTACCTCGGAAGCCCACCCACCCCAACAGACCACAAACGCAACCCCCGGCATCATACTCAACTCTTCACTCACCATGAACCGCCAGATCAACGCCATATCCTCCACATGCTTCAACACACTCTGCATACTTCGCAAGACATTCAAATGGATCCGACTTCAGGAAACCCATCACCCATGCGCTCATCACCAGCAGAGTAGACTACAGCAACTCCCTCTACGCCATCAACAAAAACCTCCTCCGCAAACTCCAGACCATCCAGAACGCAGCAACCAGACTTATCCTTGACATCCCACAACACGACCCCATCACCCAACACCTTGTCGACCTCCACTGGTTCACCGTTGAAAAAATAATAACCTTCAAGCTGCTCACACATGCCTACAAAGCCCTCCACAACACCGGACCCTAATTACCTCAATGACAGACTCTCCTTCCACGCCCCTAGAGAAACTTCCCCTCAGCTGCCCTTGCCCTAGCCACCGTCCCTCATTTCTACACGACCAGAGCTGATGGGTGATCCTTCTCCTACCTCGCAGCCAAAACCTGCAACGAACTCCCCCTTGACCTCCGACAGAGACCGACACTGCACCAATTCAGAAGGGACCACAAGACCTGGCTCTTCGAATGACCGTAATGGAGCTGCTTACTCCACCCACCCGAGCACCTCGAGACCGTCGCGGGTGAGTAGTGCGCTCTACAAAACCCCTGATTCAGTGATTGATTGTCTCCCATTCTTTCTCCCTACGTTTTGTAGCAATGCCCTTTTGCACCTTTCCTGATGCCTCCTGTGTTCCAGAAGTCTGCTACTGTGTAGTATCTTATAGATGTCCTGGTAGCAGCTGGTTCATTTGACGGGATGAGACACCAATGTGAAAGTCATAGGTAATGCAACATATCTTATTCAGTGATCTGGAAATCCACTTTAGATTCCAGAGGGATTTAAACTTCCCCTGGTGAAAAAAGTCATTGGGTGTCCAACATTACCCTGTCCCCCTTTTCCTCTGCTTTTAGGGGTTAGCAGTGGGTAGACATTTTGGGTGACTGAAATGTTGTCAGCATGGTTGGCTTGTTTACACGGTCCCACTTCTCTAAAATTATGTTTTCTTTTGTCGTATTGTATGCATTAGCAGGTGCTCTTCGCAAGTCCAATCAGGCCAGGATCCGCAAGGATCTACCAACCACTGTCAGGTCCATCCGCATTGATTACTTTCCTGTCCCAATGGCCGCCCAGTCTGCTATGATCTGCAGAAGGGCTGCCTGGAAATATTTGCAACTCTCCAAATATACCACCATGTCCCCTCGTTTCTCTCATGGCCGTTAGAATATTTTTGCTCCCCTTCGATTTTACACCCGCCCAAAGAAAAGTGATCACTTTGTTTTGTATCAGTCTACTCACCCTTTGAGACAGACACAGGGAGCGACTGGACACGTACAGCATTCGGGAGAGCATGTACAATCTGAGTACATGTATTTTATCTAATCTCGAGCTATGAAATCGACACCATCTTCTCATGACCTCCTCTTGTTGAGATTTTCAATGGGGGGGGGTTAGCTGTAAACTCCTGGGGTGAATCCCCAAGCACTTTACCTTGTAGGGTGCACTCTGCAGAGGATGCTGAGACTGCAGCGTCTGCGCCTGTTCTTGCGGGACGAAGATATTCAGTAACTCAAACCCAGGGTGTATCTATCAGGAACCCCAATACAGCTTCTAAGTTTACTAGCAAAGATTTACAAAACAGCCTGTAACAATATGAACAGCTAACCAGACTGTATATATCTCCCCTCAAAGACGATCCCACCAATATCTGCAGGTTCCCTTGTAGCAGTGGCCAGAGGCCCCACCACCAGGCAAAGAGCTGGGGCCATAGTGGGCACCCCTGCCTGGGCTCCTTCTCTAGGTGAAAGCCTTGCAGTCTACACCTATTTACCCGTGGAGACATATAGGTTGCTGGGATACAGCCTAACATATTTGACCCCATGGCTATTGCAAACAGGAAGTTCCAGTTCTCTAGCATCTTGTTGTTAAAACAGGCAAGACAAACCTGTATTTTCAGTTCAAACAATGGCTGACGCCCTGCACTAAATGCATACAAGGGTTTAGGTGTAATTATACTGATAACGCTCATGTATACACCCCAAAGCAAATTGACATCTTTTTGGCACATAATAATAGGTGTTAATTACAACCCAACTGAATGGTACTCGTGTCACTGACTTGAATGGACCAGCAAGTTTGAACTGGCCCTACAAAGATTCACACTTCTGCCTTCATGGTTACAAGTGTTTGCCCGAACAGGACCCTGTGACCTACAGGTTACACAAAAATCTCAGCACAAAACTAAAACTGGACGCCACCGTGTTATCCTATTACAATTCGAACATTTGAGGTGCAGGTGATGCGTGGTGCGCTGCCGGGGGCTCATCGACACTCCAGGGTGTGTACCGAGGACTCAAAGCTGTGACCAAGTAATAACACACATTTCTGTAGGAAGTGCCTGAACCACCAGTGTTGTATCCTGAGTGTTGCTGGGTATGCGCAGATGCCTTAACCCCATAGGTATATTACCAAAAGGTGCGCTAAAGAAGCAGAGTTGGCTGATGATGGGGTAGACCAGCGGTCAATATCTGAAGTACCCCGAGGACAAGTTGAAGGTCACAGGTTCAAATCTTGTTGAGGGCCAGCTCAGCCTTCCTCCTATTAGGGTGAATAAATTAACCACTACTGAGTTTAGTGCTAACACTGGGACTAAACTGCACGACAGTATGTTATGCTGCCACGGTCCCAATGCAAAGATAGATTTACCATTGGACAAATAGCGAAAAGACGTCGGGGCAGGGACCCCTCTCAGCTTTGTGCTGTCCTGAGCCCCTCAAGCACTAAAATGTGCGTCCTTTACAAGTTCACAGGTCACTGCTCTATCCTTGAAGATCAGTCTCCTGAAGTTATCAGTTCACAGGACCAATTCAGGACTCTACGGCTGATTGTGGACTCCAAGCTGTCTCTTAAAGCACAAGTTGAGCAAACAAAGCTTACAAATGATGCCTTCACATGTTCCCATACCTCGGATTTCCAGAAAAAGTCCAAGACCATATTGCTACATTTCTCGCCCATCTTGACCACACCAATGCAGTATACCTGGGAGCACCAAAATACGGCCAACCTTTCATTATGGATGGATGTCACACGTGCTCCCATTTTAGGGCATTGTTTGCCAGTGGCTAGACGATCACATTCAAAGCAAAGTACATGTCTCACTGATCAATCTCCAGGGATGCAACACTCATCCTTCAAGAAAAGCTCCATAGCTATCCTTGATCTAGGGTCCTATACTCAAGGATGGCCTTATACGTTCTGTTCTTTCGTTGAAAAAGACACACACCGATTCCAGGTTGCCATCATAATGAAACTCAATGTCAGCTCGAATAAGGAGAATTATAAATCAAGATCAGTCCTAAGAAGGCTAAAAACATGGCTCTTTCCAACTCTATAACCATAATATCCCAAGTAAGAGCTATACAAATAAACTAATAAGTATGTATACGCAACTGCAAATATCTTCACACTCTCTGCAACACTACAGGTTGAGCGCTGCAAAGCTCGCTGCACCATGTTTGGAGCAGGTCTCAGAACCTCAAGCACAGGAACCCACATTTACCACAGAGGTCATTCTACACCCAACATACGTTCAATCATACACTCAGAAAGAGTCCCAGGTACAGAAGCAATGAACTTTGGGATGTAAACTGAGGAGAGGGAGATTTGTTGCTTCATTACTACACCAGGTGAATCTACATCTTTTCCCTGTAAAATCAGTTTCTGCCTGTACTGTATTTGAGGCCCCATCCTCTCTTTCTGTGTTGTCTCGGTGTCATCCACCGGCCAGAGGACCATGGAAGAGGATGTCTGGTTGCAATCAACCTTTTCCAGTGGGAACCAGCCTTCCTTTATCATCCAGAGAAGTGTAGAAAAAAGGTGGCAAAGCCCAGTAGGCATATTTTCTTCTGACTGGAGAAGTGTTTGAAATGTTTAAGTTGGGCTTTGGTTGGTCTTGGGTTTCAGCAAGTGGCCCAATCACCATACACACAGGACCCATCCAGCCAACAGTTGTACTTTGTCTGGATTTGGATGCGCACCAAGGACAACCCTTTATGGGTTGGGATTAAACACATATCTCTCCAAGGGACCTGTTGCTGTGACCTGAGCAAAGGGAGCTGGACTGCTTGATGACAGAAGAGGAGTTTGTTCCCTGCTGCCTAGAAGAAGGCTCAACGGTCTGAATCTATATAAAATAGTAGGTAAAGGACAATGACTACTACTGGCCAGTTATCATCTGGAATATAATGTAGTGACTACCCCTGGCCAGGTTTCCTCTCAAGTAAAAGGGAACAACTTCTACTGACCCAGTACCCTCTCAAGTAAAAGGGAACAACTTCTACTGACCCGGTACCCTCTCGAGTAAAAGGGAACAACTTCTACTGACCCGGTACCCTCTCGAGTAAAATGCAATGACTGGTACTTGCTAAGTATCCTCTTAAGTAAAAGATAGTGAATACTACTAGCCTGGTAACCTCTCGAGTAATAGACAGTGACTGTTACTGGCCAGGTACTCTTTTGAGTAAAAACCTGCGACTACTATGGGCCGTTATCCTCTTGAGTAAAAGACCATGACTACTCCTGGCCAGGCATCTTCACGAGTAAAAGCCAGTGACTACTACAGGTCAAGTATCATCTCGAGTAAAAGACAGCAACTATTACTGGCCAGATAACTTCTTGAGTAAAAGGCAGAGATAGCTACAGGACAGGTACCCTGTAGAGTAAAAGACAGAAGAAAGAGACTACTACTGGCCAGGTATCTTCTAGAAAAAAAAGCAGGAGCATAGCTTGGGGGCAGGGGGTGAATAGGGTGGCACCAGTTGGGTCCTGGTGTCTCCCATCAAACATGTTAGATGAAAGCAGAGTGTGCCTACAGGCAGGGCCCAGAGCGCTGATCTGATTTTAAATTGGCACGATGCACAGGGCCCCTTTCCTGTCACTCATTCCACTCCTGTGTGCTGCCGGATATGATGATCCGATCCCACACAGTCTTGGAAAGTTGTGCCCCTGTCGGTATTGGGTGCAGTGCCCCAGTATTTAAAGTTGGGTCTCTAATTTTGTCCACTGTGAGACCCTGTGCTGAGAATCGTAGTGTAAGGATGTGCAGGTACTCACAGTCCCTTAGCACACTGATTACGTCTTACAGCACTTCATGCTATGTCATTCCGAAGCAATGTAAAGAAAGAGTTACTTAGTCAACACACTTGATGGAGTCACAGTTGTGTGTATGTGATCTTAGAATTTGAATGCACATATCAGCCACTCTATTTTCAGTGCCACTGCATGGTACGTCTCATTCCGAGATGGTCACTATTTGGAATGTGCATGCTAACTTTTTATTTTATTGCCACCATGTGTTATACCTCATTTTGAGATGGCTCACTTCTCGGAATGTGCATATTGCCTCTTTATTTTCAGCGCAACCGCATGTTATACCTCATTCTGAAATGGCTCACCTCTTGGAATGCGCATGCCACTTCCATATAGCTTGTAACCAAAAAGTTGTACAAAGTTCCCCTGGGAATGGTCTTGTAATAGAGTCTCTCTCTCTGAATTGACTGGTGAAGTCGACAGTCTGGGAACTAGGCAGGTCCCTTGTCGGAACTAAGAAACCTCACACAACTAATAGGCTGGATGACATGTTTCGTTCAGCCTTTGTGGTGTTGTTTCATCATCGGCTTCCTGCTCCAACGTCAAGCCGGCGCTGCAATGCCTGACGGGTAACAACAAGTGTTACACTTTTATGGAGATCTTTTGTTCCTTGCCGTGGTTTGATAGCGTGTGAGGGACCTAGAGAAGTGGAGTAGTGAGCAAAGTGTAATTTTAAAAAAGGTTGGTTAGTCCACTAAGTATCCTTTATTCGTGTGGCTAGCCACCTTATTAAAAAGTGCAATGAGGGGTATTGAGGACCAAGATTACATTAGTATGGCCTCATTTCAACCCTCATATGTGGTCAACATGTTTCATGCCCTAAAGGCAATTCTTCAGGACCAGATAGTGCTCATAAACTAATCAGGGGCCCGGAAGTGGGCTATGGTGTATACATTATACAACCTGGTGGGTCTATGACTAGAGCAAGCTGATAGTCCTGCGACACCGTCAGACCTAAGGATAAAATAAAGGTATCAAAACACAGTATGTTTAAACGCTAACTTATTATGCGTCGCAACCTTCCCAAGTTTAAATATAGCATCCAGGCATCAGTGATCATCTAAGTGCTTGAAAATACAGATGTGACATCGTGAAGAGAGAGAGACTTTAATTACATTCGTGAATATATGTCAACCAAAACATTTTTGGAACATTTTTGGATACTAACTCTAAGTCGAGGTATGTTTCTTTATAATAACAAAACCTTCTATAGTTAGTTAATTGTAGCTTATTCAGAAGGGCCAGTGTCCTCCGGATTGGAAAATGGGGACTCAAGGAAAAAAATGGAAAAAGGACTACAAACAGCACGTGTTGTGGCTTACCGTTGTAAAACCTGTGTCAGTCCACGCGGCTTGTTCGTGTGGGACCTGCGCTAGCGGTAATTACCTGTAGGGTTTATGAGTAAGGGATCAAATAAACTTGTAAAAACAGATCGGGGTCATGAAGATCTAAGTCTAAGGATGACCAGCAGCCCACACGGAGTCCTGCCCCGCCAGGCTGCACTGTACGGTTAGGCATACCGCGCGTCATGACCCGCGGCGCCGCCCGCAGGCGCTGAGCGAACACGCCAAGGTCGTGAGTTGGGCCAGCGGTGTGAGTGTCCGTAGGTAAGGAAGCCCGTGTCGTGGCACCAGTCACCCAACAAACGGCGCCGCAGAGCCAGGCGAGGGCAGTCTCCAATGCCCGCAGCCTTGCGGAAGACAAAGACCCATACGGTCTCGCTCAGGGGTCCGTCAATAGTCAGCGTCAGAGTACTATAGTAGACACTGTAGGCTTACCTTAATTGCGCGAGGCCAGCGCCATTCAGAACCTACCCCCACACACTCCAGCGTGTAACTACACGCAGAACAGCCGGTGGAGTACTGGAGACTCTGCCGCCATTAAATGCAGAGTGTACGAGTCCCAGTAGGGGGGCGTGTCCATGGTGACGTGTCTGACGGAGCGGCCAATCAGGTGCCTCTCGTGTTCGGGAATGGGAATTGTGATCCAATGAGGTGCCTCTAATGTTAGAAAATAGGAGTAATGAGCTTAGTTAGAACGGGGTGTAAGGTATCTTACGTCTCAGACACCAGAATCCCACTTTCACATACTGTTGGATTTGTAATGGCACTAGGTTTCGGTCCCTCCCTCATAGAAGGTGTCAAAGAATCCCCGGAGGTATAGTTGCACATAAATGCGGAACGGCCAGGGGACGTCCAAAAAGTGACACAGCCGTTAGAGAGCGTCTGGTCTGGATGCGCGCAAATGGCGTAATTCAAGGTGATATTATGCCCACCGTGCGTGCCATGCTCAAACAAGAGGGGGGGGGTTGGGGTGTGGTAGGAAAAAGGAGACTATAGTGGTAAAGGGACCTTACTGGGTATGTATGTTTGCTCGATAGTGTAATGTACAATAACAACACCATCACGGACTTAGGCAGAATGTTGGTGGAGCGTCATAATAATCATCTCCCTAGCTGATTCCAAGGGACAGAGTCATTGAGCCCACAGGTGTCTAGTTGCAGACGGTGCACCCACCTCTGTTCCAATCTGTGTAGTGCTTGTTGACTGATGGAGGGGTGCCATTCTAAGACCACCCATTTCATGCTTTCTGCTGAGGGGCCAGCTTCTTTGCAGTGTTCATATAGCCTTGTATGTGTCTTTGCACAGCGGATATTGCTGTTATGTTCAATTATGCGTACTTTGACAGTGCGCATCGTCATACCTATGTATTTGAGCCCGCAGGGGCATTTGAGCATGTAAATACATCTGCTACTGTTGCAATTGGTATGCTTGTTTAGGTGCCAAGTAAAAGTTACTGATAGCATGATTTCTTTACTTTGTATGGACTGGGGGCAGACGATGCAGTTGCCACATCGGAAATGGCCGACCACTGGTGGTAAGTCCCAAAGTGTATTCTGGTGGAGAGTGCTCGTCTTCTTTGGTCGAGTATGGATCAAACTATCCTTCAAGTTGGCAGTTCTTTTAAAGGCAAAACGTGGACGTGGGATGTCCAGTCCAGCGGAATTAAGGGTACCCCAGTGGGAATTTATTATCTTTTTGATGAAAGTGGAATTCTTGGTGTAGGTCGTTACACATGTGATGACATCATCTGCAGCCTTTGTATGTGTCTCGAGGAGGACTTCTCTATTATTGTTAAGTGCTCTTTTTACTGATTGTTTGAGGAGTCTAGTCGGGTAGCCCCTCTCCTGGAGCTTATGTTGTAAGGTAGATGCCTCGCGTTTGTAGTCATTCACTGACGTGCAGTTTCTAGGAATCTGCAGGAATTGTCCGAATGGTAGATTCTCCCTCAAAGCCCTGGTGTGGTGGCTCTGGTAAAGAAGGAGACTGTTCCTGTCAGTCTCTTTCCTGTAGAGAGTAGTAGTGATCTCTGTTGGATCCAACCTGATGGTAAGGTCGAGGAAGGGGAGTGATTGTTCGGAAATGGTGCCCGTAAATTTGAGAAATGGGTTCTGGAGGTTAATCCATGAGCAGAACGCCTCGCAACTAGTCCGGTCCCCCTTCCAGAAGATCAAAATGTCGTCGATGTAGCGACCCCAGAGGGTCAGGTGTTCAAGAAACGGATTTATGTCGGCGGGGTAGCTGAAGTGTTCCTCAAAAGTGGCCATGTATATACATGCCAAGCTCGGCGCAAAAGTAGAACCCATAATCGTGCCACGAATCTGGTGGTACAGCTGTGATTCGTATCTGAAGAAGTTCTCTGTCAGAGCTATACTTGCTAGAGCCATGATAAATGAGATGGGGGTGGGTGATGTCCATTCCTCCGACCTCAATGCAGACTCTACTGCCTCTAAAGTAGCTTGCTGGGGGATGTTTGTATATAGGGCTTCCACGTCCAATGTCAGTATGAGATCGACATTTTCCCTACCATCCATATCATCAATCAGGCGCAGGACGTCTCTGGTATCCTGAAGAAAAGATGGAATTTTCTTAACTATAGGTTGCAGAAAGACGTCGCAAAATTGGGACAGTGGTTCCAGTAGGGATCCTATTCCGGAAACAATGGGCCTGCCTGGCACCGGGGTGACCCCCTTGTGAATTTTTGGCAGTGTGTAGAAATAGGGCGTTACCGGTTCGGTGGTGATGAGGAATTCTGCTTCCTTCTTTGTTAGCCATTCATTTGTTTCTCCATCTATCACGAGACTCATGATGGTAGTTGTCAGGCGTTTGGTAGGGTCTATGGTGAGGGGTCTATAATGGGTACTGTTAGAGAGTTGTCGTCTGCATTCCAGGTCATATTCATCATAGTCTTGAATGACCGTGGCTCCCCCTTTGTCCGCTTGTTTAATGATGATCGTATTGTCATTGCCTAAAGCATGGGAGGCTTGTCTCTCTGCTTTGGTCAGGTTATTGAATTGGTTGCTATGTGGTTTCTTAGTAAGGCTGGTTAGAACCGCTCTCTCAAAAGCCAGAATCTCCGGGGGGACCATCCCATCCGTGGGGGTGAAAGTGGAGGGTTTCCGTAGTCCTGTATCTGGATTTTCTGGTTCCGGTTTGTCATCAAAGAAGGCTCGCAGGCGTATCTTTCTGAAGAGTTGTTTCATTTCAATCATTTCTTGAAAGTTATCTGGAGTCGGGTGGGAACGAAGCCAAGTCCCTTTTCTAACACTTTATTTTCAGTGGGGGTCAGGACTCTTTTAGAGAGGTTCACCGTCAAACTCTTCTCCCCCTGGTTGTACTCCTGGTTTCTACTGTGGTCTGTGGTGTTGGCTGGTCTTGCCACTGGACCCCTTTCTGTCCGCCTCGCTTTCGCCCTCTTCCTCTGCCCCAACCTCTGCCTTGAAAAGGTGGCGGGTTTAAAGGGAAAAATTGTGGCGGACCCTGTTGGTAGAAGGGGTACTGCCACGGGGGTGCCATGTGGGGGGGCCCATGGAACACTGGTCCTTGGTGGTACCCTGGTTGCCAATTGGAGTGTTGTGGGGCCCGGTTGTTCTTTGGGTTATATCCTCCACTGGAGTCACTGCTAGTGGAGCCTCGTCTACTATTATTGTCTGAGTTTTCATCAGAGGAGTAGCTTGTCTTTTTATTCTTGAAGCCCTCCTTCAAGTATGGGTAAACTTTCTCCTTCTCGAACTTTGTGATATCTTTCTGCAGTTTGGCTGTTTTCTGATTCAGGAGATATTCATGGTGATCAGCCATTTCTTGGTTGATCTCTGCTACCCGACTAGACTCCTCAAACAATCAGTAAAAAGAGCACTTAACAATAATAGAGAAGCCCTCCTGGAGACACATACAAAGGCTGCAGATGATGTCCATGTGTAACGACCTACACCAAGAATTCCACTTTCATCAAAAAGATAATAAATTCCCACTGGGGTACCCTTAATTCCGCTGGACTGGACATCCCACGTCCACGTTTTGCCTTTAAAAGAACTGCCAACTTGAAGGATACTTTGATCCATACTCGACCAAAGAAGACGAGCACTCTCCACCAGAATACACTTTGGGACTTACCACCAGTGGTCGGCCATTTCCGATGTGGCAACTTCATCGTCTGCCCCCAGTCCATACAAAGTAAAGAAATCATGCTATCAGTAACTTTTACTTGGCACCTAAACAAGCATACCAATTGCAACAGTAGCAGATGTATTTACATGCTCACATGCCCCTGCGGGCTCAAATACATAGGTATGACGATGCGCACTGTCAAAGTACGCATAATTGAACATAACAGCAATATCCGCTGTGCAAAGACACATACAAGGCTATATGAACACTGCAAAGAAGCTGGCCACTCAGCAGAAAGCATGAAATGGGTGGTCTTAGAATGGCACCCCTCCATCAGTCAACAAGCACTACACAGATTGGAACAGAGGTAGGTGCACCGTCTGCAACTAGACACCTGTGGGCTCAATGACTCTGTCCCTTGGAATCAGCTAGCGAGATGATTATTATGACGCTCCACCAACATTCTGCCTAAGTCCGTGATGGTGTTGTTATTGTACATTACACTATCGAGCAAACATACATACCCAGTAAGGTCCCTTTACCACTATAGTCTCCTTTTTCCTACCACACCCCAACCCCCCCCTCTTTTTTGAGCATGGCACGCACGGTGGGCATAATATCACCTTGGATTACGCCATTTGCGCGCATCCAGACCAGACGCTCTCTAACGGCTATGTCACTTTTTGGACGTCCCCTGGCCGTTCCGCATTTATGTGCAACTATACCTCCGGGGATTCTTTGACACCTTCTATGAGGGAGGGACCGAAACCTATCGCCATTACAAATCCAACAGTATGTGAAAGTGGGATCCTGGTGTCTGAGACGTAAGATACCTTACACCCCGTTCTAACTAAGCTCATTACTCCTATTTTCTAACATTAGAGGCACCTCATTGGATCACAATTCCCATTCCCGAACACGAGAGGCACCTGATTGGCCGCTCCGTCAGACACGTCACCATGGACACGCCCCCCTACTGGGACTCGTACACTCTGCATTTAATGGCGGCAGAGTCTCCAGTACTCCACCGGCTGTTCTGCGTGTAGTTACACGCTGGAGTGTGTGGGGGTAGGTTCTGAATGGCGCTGGCCTCGCGCAATTAAGGTAAGCCTACAGTGTCTACTATAGTACTCTGACGCTGACTATTGACGGACCCCTGAGCGAAACCGTATGGGTCTTTGTCTTCCGCCAGGCTGCGGGCATTGGAGACTGCCCTCGCCTGGCTCTGCGGCGCCGTTTGTTGGGTGACTGGCGCCACGACACTGGCTTCCTTACCTACGGACACTCACACCGCTGGCCCAACTCACGACCTTGGCGTGTTCGCTCAGCGCCTGCGGGCGGCGCCGCGGGTCATGAAGCGCGGTATGCCTAACCGTACAGTGCAGCCTGGCGGGGCAGGACTCCGTGTGGGCTGCTGGTCGTCCTTAGACTTAGATCTTCATGACCCCGATCTGTTTTTACAAGTTTATTTGATCCCTTACTCATAAACCCTACAGGTAATTACCGCTAGCGCAGGTCCCACACGAACAAGCCGCGTGGACTGACACAGGTTTTACAACGGTAAGCCACAACACGTGCTGTTTGTAATCCTTTTTCCATTTTTTCCTTGAGTCCCCATTTTCCAATCCGGAGGACACTGGCCCTTCTGAATAAGCTACAATTAACTAACCATAGAAGGTTTTCTTATTATAAAGAAACATACCTCGACTTAGAGTTAGTATCCAAAAATGTTCCAAAAATGTTTTGGTTGACATATATTCACGAATGTAATTAAAGTCTCTCTCTCTTCACGATGTCACATCTGTATTTTCAAGCACTTAGATGATCACTGATGCCTGGGTGCTATATTTAAACTTGGGAAGGTTGCGACGCATAATAAGTTAGCGTTTAAACATACTGTGTTTTGATACCTTTATTTTATCCTTAGGTCTGACAGTGTCGCAGGACTATCAGCTTGCTCTAGTCATAGACCCACCAGGTTGTATAATGTATACACCATAGCCCACTTCCGGGCCCCTGATTAGTTTATGAGCACTATCTGGTCCTGAAGAATTGCCTTTAGGGCATGAAACATGTTGACCACATATGAGGGTTGAAATGAGGCCATACTAATGTAATCTTGGTCCTCAATACCCCTCATTGCACTTTTTAATAAGGTGGCTAGCCACACGAATAAAGGATACTTAGTGGACTAACCAACCTTTTTTAAAATTACACTTTGCTCACTACTCCACTTCTCTAGGTCCCTCACACGCTATCAAACCACGGCAAGGAACAAAAGATCTCCATAAAAGTGTAACACTTGTTGTTACCCGTCAGGCATTGCAGCGCCGGCTTGACGTTGGAGCAGGAAGCCGATGATGAAACAACACCACAAAGGCTGAACGAAACATGTCATCCAGCCTATTAGTTGTGTGAGGTTTCTTAGTTCCGACAAGGGACCTGCCTAGTTCCCAGACTGTCGACTTCACAAGTCAATTCAGAGAGAGAGACTCTATTACAAGACCATTCCCAGGGGAACTTTGTACATTTTTTTGGTTACATGTTCTTAGGACAGGTACACTGGACCCCTTTAAATATTGTCCTTTTTTCCGTCCCCTCCTGTTGTTCACATACATTGTGTGGGTTGCCCCCACGGGACACTTAGGCTACCAAGAGTGACACTACTTCACTTCTCTGGCCCTACACCCACTGGGTTCTGTTCCCAGTACTCCACTATTGCGGTTCAATTTACTACTTGAAACACACCCAAACATGGTCATACTCCACGAAAATATGGAAGATGTACCGGGTCTTAGCTTTGATGAGGATGCCATTGCCGAAGCCCTTAGGGCAGCACCCTGAGGAAAATTATATTTTGCCTTGTTCTATGTCCCTACGTGTTCCCCATCCTATGTTATATGTGCATGATTAGATATGCATGTATCCCCCTATGATCGATTAAAGACGCAATTACAGTTGTGTCCAACTCTAGTATGTCAGTTTCCAGTTCTCGTGAAAGCAACGAGTATTAGGCCTATGTTGCCATGTTTTACAGTGTACACGTTAATTCATTGAATTGTCCCCGTTTCTAGGCCTCAAAAGGGCCCGGACGCCAGATTCAAGCTCCAGTCTCCTGAACCCACTCCGAGGAGTGATACAGCCCCCACCTGCATCCCTGACCCTTCACTTACTTCCGCGCAGCGCGGTGCCCGGCCCGGCCTGGCTCTGCCTGCCTGTCTGCCAAGAGTATGTTATGCTTCTAGTTATCAGTCCAGCCTCTCGTCTTTGCATTCCTAAGCTACTGAACCGCATCAACAGTTTCAGCTATGATCTAGTCTTTCTGTCTCCATGCAGGAGAAATACTGTATTAATATTCCTAGTACACGCAATACATGTAGAATATATGCATGCACCAGTCTTAGAGTCAAGTAGCCTCTGCCCTGATAACTTTTAGTTTCTATCAACATGTACTCCAAACACAAGATACCAGATATGCCATAGGTACATGTCGTCTTGACCCTGCAGACTTTAGTCTCCTCTTCTAGTGCAGAAGTCATAGCCCCCAGTTCTTCCTGGTAACACGTCATTGCCCGTTTGCGCGCACCACTAGGTTAAAGGTCCCAGCTGCTCAGGTAGCCCCCTCCATGTTTCCGCCCACTCATGACATTTCTGTGACGTTTCATACCACATGTCTATGTATACGCCCTGTACACGCCTTCTTGTTACACCCATTTATGCTTATCTTTCGCGACTGCTACGAGTTACGCCTACTGCTACGCCTATTGTATGCAATGTAATGTAATGTATTATACTATATATATGCTGCACTGTCGATGAGGCATTGCAGCTGCCATCCATTCTATTTCCGTGCAGGCTATCCCGTTCCTGTCCCTTCCCTTATGCCTGATTAAAGCCTGTTAGACTCAGATACCTCGAATCCTGTCTCTTATTTATTGAGCTATCTGTTTTATTCAATGTATTCAAACATAGTACCGGTAATTAATTATTTATTTACCACATAATGGCGCCCGAATAGGGACTTGCCCTTTCCTCACGCGCCGGCGAAGCCACGCAGGCCCCCTGACCCTCTGCAGCCGTGACGGAACCATACGGTGCACGTGCAGATATTTCTGCTTCAAGTATCCCTCAGGCCCACGGAGGAGACGGAGACTGCGGTCCAGCATCCAGACGAGGCGGTGAGGAATGCGGCGAGTCCCGACCAGAGCCCAAGCCGAGAGTACAAGGTCCGAGGTATCCGGAGGCCCACCTGTAACTGAAGTCCGAAGTTCGTAGTCCGACGTCGTAGCAGTCCAGTCCAGTCCGAGGCCTTCCGTTCTTGCTGCCCGGTGAGTACCGTTGCTGGGGTAGTATCTAGACAGGGTCAATTAATTTGTCTCTGGTCCGATGGGTTTGGGTACACAGATCCAGTCCGAAGTATTCACTTAGGTGGATACGGGTCCTGACGTGTCTCTTTATGGGACCGGTATGTTCTGTACTGTTTTTAGCAGTGCATCCAGTAATTCTAGTAAGTCTGTTCTCGAGAAGTCCGAGTATTATGTTTTAAATGTACCAGGTAATATTCTGTTCGAACTGTTATTAATGTTATTTAATGTGTTTTCAATGTCGTGGTATGAGTGATTTGTTTTGCTATTCATTACTGTGTTTATCGTGTATTGTATTGTGTTTGGATTCAAGTCTAGAATGC
This sequence comes from Lissotriton helveticus, assembly GCF_964261635.1. Classification (NCBI taxonomy): domain Eukaryota; kingdom Metazoa; phylum Chordata; class Amphibia; order Caudata; family Salamandridae; genus Lissotriton; species Lissotriton helveticus. The sequence continues at coordinate 1,038,258,489 of NC_136068.1, read as the reverse complement.
CTCTGTTTTCCAAGTTACGTCAGATAGGAACCCGGAAAGGGTTACTCGAAAAATCAGTTCCTGTCCCGCCTAGGGACAGTCCAGGACATTTTATGTATCATAAGCATGGCTTAAGTGCCATATTGTATTTAGATTTATGGGTCGACTATACCAAGGATCTAGAAGAGAAATATAGATGGCCTGTATCAGGTACATGGGATGCCGAGTGCATCATGCGAGTAGAAGAGGCATTATGGAAAAAGAAAGCCCGACAGTCCCAGAAAGATGCCATCGAGTTATGGCGCAAAGAATCTCATAGAAGAACCGAAAAAGAAATCAGAAAAACAGAGTTAAGTAGGGAATCCTCAGAAAGAGCCCAAGAAAGGGAATTAATCGAAGAAGGTGAACGAGTTAGAGCAGAACAGTCAGACAGACAGAGGAATGCCCTTATTAAAGGTATGTATCCTCTTCTTGCCGAGGGCTTGCCAAAAGCAACCCCGGAAGTACCCTGTAATTTCCCGCCACCATTGGTCCCGATTAAGCTACGTCACAAACCGACCGCAGCTGATATTTTTCTCTCGTCCTATTTGGACGATACAGTTCCAGAATATACAAATCCTATCCCGCCTGTTCCCGTTAATAATGTAATTCCTGCTCCTCCAGCCACTGGTTCCGGGGGTTCAGTTCATGTTACCGCACCCGTTACAGTACCCCCGGCCCAGCCCACAGTACATGTACCCGCTCCGTCAATCACTCTCCCAGCACGTACAGTATACACCGACGACTCTAGTTTAGGAGCCGCGGGGGGAGGTTCTCCTCGCACCCCGCCTCAGCCAAGACGTCTGACGCTACATGAGCTAGCGTTACAGCGTACGCCAAAAGTGACTACATATGTAGATATCAAGCGAGCCCTTACTGAATGCCGTTATGATACAGTTCCAGGCGATGACTACATGGTCATATATTCATTACGTTTAAGACGGGTTGCCGGCTTTTTGGAAACCCTGCCCGATATGAGAGAACATCTAGACAGAATATATTGTTTTATCCATACAGGAGTGAATCTAGAAAGTATTCACGAAGCCATGGTTCAAAGAAAAGTCGAGACTCAGCTCATGATTTTAAAGTTTTTGATTAACTGTTTAATAAGAGAGCAAGATTATCCAGAAAAAGATCCAGAAGAAATGAAGGTCCTGACTAGGTGGAGTGACAATATAGCCGAGGGAAAACACAAGACACAAAATTGTATAGAGAGTATGTATAAGAAAATTCGTAAGGAAATAATACGTATACACAAGGAACGAGAAGCCAAGAGAGCAACCGAGAAAGAGAGTGACTCTTCTACTGAAGAGGTAGACAGCGAGAATCCCGACAGAATAGCGTATGTAGGTAGAACTAGACTTTCCGACAGACATTCACGTCCAGATTACAAGAAAAGTTTTCCTCCTCCAGTGCCAGAACAATGTTCTCTTGAGCAAGTATTCCAAGCTACCGATAAAATTCTGAAATCACGAATAGGTTATAGTGAACTTAATACCATGCATGAACAAGAACTAGCCCGATCAGCAGTCCGATGGACTAGTGATTCTACCACGTTTCCAGATGAAATCGTGGCACAAATGTTCCTGAAACTGCCCCCAGCCGAGCAGCGTCTGGTGGGTATGTATATGATCCAGCACCTCATTACGCTGTATGAGGAACAGCATTCTGATCCAGGTCCTCTACATGATGTATTAAACGAGTTACTCCAGTACAGATGGAAAGGTCTAGGTACCGATTTAATTAATGTTATTCTAGAACAGCGCCACAAATACCGAACGTTTCTGAATCCACATTTTGTTCACGTCTCACCCCCAAAAAGTAAATCATTCTACATAGATAGACAGAATCCGTTACGAGAAGTACATCCAGTTAGGACAACGGGGGGTGCTCTAGAACGAGTATTTGTTTACACCCCCATCACGAAAATAGAACTCTTGGAAATGAAAAAGTTAATTCCCTGTCACGACAAAGATCCAGCAGGGTTCCACCGTGAATTAAAAGACATGCTCCGTATGGGAGAATACACATACCCTGATATCATTAAAATGTTAAAGGTCCTGTTGCCTGCGGGCATATATGAAAAACTCAAAGAAAAAGAATGGGAGGTGGGAGAGAAAAAGATAGATTGGACAGCTCTAGAAGCTGAAGATAATTCACGAGTACCAGGTACCGGTCTTGGGGATAAAGCTAAAGAATTGCCCGAGTTATTAATACAAGTCTTGCCAAGATTACTAGCCACGAAAAAGGAAGATTGGGATGCTATCTCAGCCTGTAAACAGAAACAAGACGAAGATACTAGTGACTTTTATTCTAGATTCGAGAAATGTTTCATTATTAATAGTGGTCTGAAAACAAGTAGTGAATCGTATCTACATCTTTTTGTTACCAAACTAGTCGAGAATTCAAGTCCACAAGTTAAAAATCGAGTATTGAAAGTCGAGAGTTCTTGGCAAGCTAATACTCCGTCACAAATGCTCCAGATGCTCCAGTATCACCAGAACAGAATCAGGGAAGAGCAGGAACATGAAAGAAGACGTATGAAAGACACGAAAATGAAAGTACTAGTTGCACAGTCTGTTCCACAAGACAGTCAGAAGAGGGGTCTGAATCAAGCCAGTCATCCTACAGCTCCCGTTAAAGGGACAAGCAATTATTGTAAACAGCCAGGTCATTTTATAAACGAATGTGCAGTTCTGAAACATAACATAGCTACTGGTAAGACTAAAGAGAGACCGCATCCGCCTAGACAAGAACAAGTTTTACAGACTTCCCAGCCACCGCAGAACGCACAACAGACAGTTACAGTACCGCAGCCTATAGCTGCAACACAGCACGTTACACAGCAGATGTACCAGTATGCACAGTCAGAGTATCCAGATTATCAGCCGTATTCATGAAACAGCCTAGAGAGGGAGGTTGGCTTGCCTCTCATCGAGATTCCTGTAGATCAAGAGGGTCCCTATGTACACAGTCAAGTATTAGGGAAAGACAGAAAGTTTCTGATCGACACAGGGGCAAGTAGGACTACCATCAGTCATGACGAGGTTCCAGGGGCTCCGCTCTCAGGCTCAAGAAATGTTTCCCTTGGATTTTCAGGAAAGCCTATTGTTAATGAAATATCGAAACCAGTTACTCTGGAAGTTGGTCCATTGTCCCGAACTACTGATTTGTTACTTACGAAGTCTTGTCCAGAAAATTTGTTAGGCATTAAGACACTGAAAGAATTAGGAGCAGTCATATGCTGCTCCCCAGAAGGGGTCCGCCTGTTTTTACGTGACTTTAAAGTTCATTATGTATTACGTGATTTTGATCCAAGATTATTGAATGTACCACAGCATTTATGGGCGCAAGGTCCAAGTGATGTAGGTTGTATGCATATCACACCCCATCGTGTGACTCTGAAGCAAGGTGTTGTATTACCACGAATCAGACAGTACAGATTGCCACCTGAGGCTGTAGCAGCCTTATCCAAAATTATTGACGAGCTTATTGCTCAAGGAGTGGTTGTAGAAACTGACTCCAAAGTATGTAATTCTCCTATCATTCCAGTCCTGAAACGTACTGATCCAAATGCACCTCCAGTTTATCGATTAGTGATTGACCTTCGAGAACTTAATAAATGTATCATACCACAGTACCCTGTGGTCCCAGATATTTCCTCACTCTTGACAGCCATTGATTCTGAAGCTACATTCTTTACAGTTATCGATCTCAAGAACGCATTCTTCAGTGTCCCCATTCATCCAGACAGCCAGTTCCTTTTCGGTTTCTGTTTAAATGGAAGAAGCTATAAATTCACACGAGCTCCTCAAGGTTTCACAGAAAGTCCTAGCATTTACAGTCAAGCACTTAAGAGACAACTAGACAATATTCACATGCCAACTGACACTGCCCTACTCCAGTATGTCGATGATCTACTGATCACAGCCCGTTCTGAACATGACTGCGAGCGTGCGTCACTTACAGTTCTGTATTTTCTGGCCGAGATGGGGCACAAGGTGTCCCCTTCCAAATTGCAATTCTGTGTCCAGCAAGTGGTCTACTTAGGACACTTACTGTCCAAGAGGGGTAGGCAGTTGACACCTGACCGTATCCAGTTAATAGCACGTCTTCCACAGCCCAAGACACAGAAGGAGGTGCGAGCTTTTATCGGCCTCACTTCTTACTGTAGACAATGGATTCCTCAGTATGCATTTCTAGCCAAGCCACTGATACAGTTAACGACACAGGAGGCAGCCGTATCGACTGTCCTCCCTTGGACCCAGGAACATACACTTGTTTTTAATGAATTAAAGAAAGCTTTATGTAATGCACCTGTTCTAGCAACACCAAACTACAGTAAGCCTTTTACACTTTTTGTTACTGAACGTGATGGTACTGCATTATCTGTTCTCACACAAGATCAAGCAGGACAATACAAGCCCTGTGCTTATTTTTCTAGCACATTAGATCCAGTAGCCCAGGCTCTGCCTGCGTGCCTCAAGTCAGTTGCAGCCACAGCTCTAGCTATCAGACAAAGTGATTCCATAGTGTTAGGACACTCCCTGACAGTACAAGTTCCACACTCCGTGGAAGTTCTTTTAAACCGAACACAGACTCAGCACTTGACAATTGCACGTTTAACAGGTTACGAACTGACATTATTTCAGCCACACATAGAAATCAGACGCTGCCAACATTTTAAATCCCGCTACATTGTTACCGTCAGTTACTTCAAGTCCTGCCACACATGACTGTGTGGAAGTTGTTAACACCATGACAAAGCCAAGACAAGACTTGACAGATATTGCATTACCTGATCCTGACCTGACACTTTATGTGGATGGTTCATGTATGAGAACAAGTACAGGAGAACTAGTAGCCGCGTATGCAGTGACTACTGAAACCGAAGTTATAGAAACACATCGTATAGACACTCTGTCTGCTCAAGCAGCAGAGCTCATCGCTCTGACCCAAGCCTGCATACATGCCAAGAACTTGAAAGTAAACATATATACAGATTCACGTTATGCATTCGGAGTCGTACACGACTTTGGAGTGCTCTGGCAGGAACGAGGTTTTATGACCTCTCATGGAACCAAGATTCAGCATGGTCTCCTCATTCAAGCTCTGTTAAATGCAATACATTTACCGACAGCTATCGCTATCATGAAGTGCAAGGCACATACGAAAGTCACTGACACTATTTCCCAAGGTAACGATCTAGCAGATCGAACAGCCAAGCTTACAGCTCAGGCTCCAGACATTCCAGTTAACAAGACACCGACACACATTCCAGATCAGACTACTTGTATGACAGTTAAGGACCCTACACAAGATGTACTAGATATCCAGTCACATGCTACTCCCGATGAAATCAAGAAATGGTCCGAACAAGGAGGTGTCCAGACAGATCAAGGATGGTTGACGAAGGGAAAAGCCACATGGTTTCTCCCCGACTCAATGGTTCAAGTCATTATTAATACCGCACATAGTCCAGTACACCTAGGAGAAAAGGCCATGTTAGACAGTATCCAGAACATTTGGTTCAACAAGCATTTACGAGCAGCCGCCAAACAGAAAGTATGTACCTGTATGATCTGTTGTCAGTTCAACCCAGGTAAAAGTGTCCCGGTGGAACAAGGTGGATTCCAACCTCCTGACCACCCTTTTGAAGTCCTCCAGATGGATTATATTCAGATGGAGCGATGTCGAGGTTTCAAGTATGTCCTCGTAGTCGTATGCGCTTTGTCCAGATGGACAGAAGCATATCCAGTTCCAGATTACACAGCCGCGACCACTGCCAGGCAGTTGGTTCGTGAGTATTTTCCCCGCTATGGTTTACCAAGGGTCGTGTATTCAGACAACGGCCAGCCATTCTCATCCGAGCTCATGAAACAAGTTTCCCTTCTGTTAGGGTACCAGTGGAAGTTCCATTGTGTACGCCATCCTGAAGCAGCTGGTCTAGTTGAGAGACATAATCAGACATTGAAAATCCGCATTGCAAAAGTATGTACAGAAAAAGGTGTAGATTGGTTAGTAGCACTGCCAGTTGCCCTTTTTTATATGAGAATGGTTGCACACTCCAGATCAGGTCTGTCCCCGTACGAGGTCGTATTTGGCCGACCTCCAAATATGTGGGGTACACCTATGCCCCGAAAGATTACAGACGTTTCCAGTAATATGCTGACAGATTACCTAGCTTCCTTGATGTCTGCCCTACACTCTTGTCGTTCACAGGTCGCCGCTGCTTTTCCAGACAACACCGAAGTGAAACCGCACGAAGTCATACCAGGCGACTTCGTCCTCGTGAGAAATTTTGATCGTTCAAATCCGTTGGAGCCCCGTTGGAAGGAGCCCCAGCTGGTGTTATTAACAACAAGGACCGCAGTCAAGCTCGAAGGACGCAAAGGCTGGGTGCATACCAGCCACATCAAGAAATTCCATGGATTACGGCCAAAGACATTTATCAAAGACTGCCCCGTTCTCAAAGACTGCCCAGACACAGACTCTAAACTTCCCCTGTTAGAGAAAACTCCGCAGCAGGAGTATAAAGCCAAGTTGAGGTCTAGCAAGTCAGACAGTTTAATTGTTTAAGTCCCTCTCGGTTGAAGCGGTTAGACAGGTTCCTGACATGTATGAGATAGACCCACATAGTGAGAGAGTTAGTCAAAACTCTAAGAGAATACGCTACCAAAAGAATATTTGCAGTAGATGCATCGTTTCTCTGTTATTTTTTATGTTTCTGAGTCTTATGGTTACCTGCATAAGTTATGCTTTTCATTTATGTTTTCCTATTTCGCATGTACATATGTTTCCTAATGTTACAGTAGAGCACACATTTAGTGACCTGCCTCCTCACGAGTTATCCTATCGTCTTGCTATGCGTAATAACACTTTTATCCGAATGTTGCATTATTCACACCAGACCAGCAATGCCACTAATTGTTGGGTGTGTGGTCGACTCCCCCCTTTCCAGACACCGAAGGGAGTTCTGCCACTCTTTCCCTATCCGTTTTCACATAATGGTTCGTGTGGAGCATGGTCCACGTTAACGTCTTCCTCAACTGATATGTCCCTTCTGAATCGAACATGTTTCCCAGACAAGCAAGGTCTTTCCCATAGAACAGGGTTAGATCTGGAAAATGAAGTATATGATTTAGGTAATTATTCCTCGAATTTCATGGTTTTGAATGTTCAGTCCGATACTACTCCAGATTTACCTGCTATTTCAGTACTACCAGTCAAAGGCGAATTATGTGTCAGAAAGAATGGTTCCGCACATGTAGGACATAGTGATTGTACTACTATTGTCGAGTATAGTGACAGTGGGAAATCCATTTTCAAAGCCTCACGTCATTCTTATTTTGTTTGTGGTCAGACCGCATATGTTCGTCTGCCCCTCGATTGGGATGGAACATGTTACATTGCCTTCCTACTGCCACCAGTTTTCCTAGCCCCATCCGATTATCACAGAGACACACATCTAGTACACGTTAGACATAGAAGGGAGACTGAGTCCCCAATTGTCGATCAAACTGAAACTGCTCTAGAACAATATCAAGACTTCAATAAAGGTTTCTTTTTCTTCATAGGTCCGGTCCAGAATAGTAAGTTAATACGTAGGTTAACCAGAACCCTTGAAGCAGTAGTGAATGAGACTACTTCCGCTCTAGGTAACTTAACCGAAGAGCAATCTGCCATTAGATTTGTCGTGCTCCAAAATCGTCTCGTCCTTGACGTCATACTGGCCGATAGAGGAGGAGCTTGTAGAGTCATCGGATCTAGTTGCTGCATTTTCATTCCTAATAACGCGCCGTCTGTTTATTCAGCTATAACCAGACTTCATAAAATTGCCCACCAGTTACACCAAGATCCAGGCACCTGGACATGGTCCGGTTGGCTCTGGAGTATCATATCTGCCTGGGGATGGAAGGTATTGTCATTCCTAGGTATAGCAGTAATGATCATATTCAGTTGCTGCCTCTGTTTACAATGTGGCCCTGCGATTTGCGGCTTGTGTGCTACATCTTGTATTCCTAGTCCTAAATCCCGTTCCAAGACAATTCGAGACGAGCAAATGATGCTATATGAACAGATAGATGGTATTATGAATATTGATGTTTCCTGATGGAAACGTAGGGTCAAGGAGGGAATGAGGAAAATTATATTTTGCCTTGTTCTATGTCCCTACGTGTTCCCCATCCTATGTTATATGTGCATGATTAGATATGCATGTATCCCCCTATGATCGATTAAAGACGCAATTACAGTTGTGTCCAACTCTAGTATGTCAGTTTCCAGTTCTCGTGAAAGCAACGAGTATTAGGCCTATGTTGCCATGTTTTACAGTGTACACGTTAATTCATTGAATTGTGCCCGTTTCTAGGCCTCAAAAGGGCCCGGACGCCAGATTCAAGCTCCAGTCTCCTGAACCCACTCCGAGGAGTGATACAGCCCCCACCTGCATCCCTGACCCTTCACTTACTTCCGCGCAGCGCGGTGCCCGGCCCGGCCTGGCTCTGCCTGCCTGTCTGCCAAGAGTATGTTATGCTTCTAGTTATCAGTCCAGCCTCTCGTCTTTGCATTCCTAAGCTACTGAACCGCATCAACAGTTTCAGCTATGATCTAGTCTTTCTGTCTCCATGCAGGAGAAATACTGTATTAATATTCCTAGCACACGCAATACATGTAGAATATATGCATGCACCAGTCTTAGAGTCAAGTAGCCTCTGCCCTGATAACTTTTAGTTTCTATCAACATGTACTCCAAACACAAGATACCAGATATGCCATAGGTACATGTCGTCTTGACCCTGCAGACTTTAGTCTCCTCTTCTAGTGCAGAAGTCATAGCCCCCAGTTCTTCCTGGTAACACGTCATTGCCCGTTTGCGCGCACCACTAGGTTAAAGGTCCCAGCTGCTCAGGTAGCCCCCTCCATGTTTCCACCCACTCATGACATTTCTGTGACGTTTCATACCACATGTCTATGTATACGCCCTGTACACGCCTTCTTGTTACACCCATTTATGCTTATCTTTCGCGACTGCTACGAGTTACGCCTACTGCTACGCCTATTGTATGCAATGTAATGTAATGTATTATACTATATATATGCTGCACTGTCGATGAGGCATTGCAGCTGCCATCCATTCTATTTCCGTGCAGGCTATCCCGTTCCTGTCCCTTCCCTTATGCCTGATTAAAGCCTGTTAGACTCAGATACCTCGAATCCTGTCTCTTATTTATTGAGCTATCTGTTTTATTCAATGTATTCAAACATAGTACCGGTAATTAATTATTTATTTACCACAACCCAGCTTACTTATCATCTCGGCTGCCTCTGCCTCTGGCGCTACCAACGACGATTGGGTCATACTGACCGAAATGAAGAAAGAACTAATAAGGATTACGATACATGGGACAATGATGACCGAATATTTGAGAAGTAACATCGCCCCACAAGGCCTAATCGTGAACATCATACCCAGACTTTTCTTAGAAGACAAACAATTTAAGGTCGACTGGGTTCAGGTATCCTGGAAATGCACTAAAGACTTACTCTTTTTAATTGTGCAAACAGCAAAACGATTATCAGACGCCTTATTAGAGAAAATCACAGCCATAGAAGCCACGATGAGAAGTGCGGTCAACAAGAACAACAGGCCAACTTCACCACCAAATTAGCTGAGATCAACCAAGAAATGGCTGATCACCATGAATATCTCCTGAATCAGAAAACAGCCAAACTGCAGAAAGATATCACAATGTTCAAGAAGGAGAAAGTTTACCCATACTTGAAGGAGGGCTTCAAGAATAAAAAGACAAGCTACTCCTCGGATGAAAACTCAGACAATAATAGTAGATGAGGCTCCACTAGCAGTGACTCCAGTGGAGGATATAACCCAAAGAACAACCGGGCCCCACAACACTCCAATTGTCAACCAGGGTACCACCAAGGACCAGTGTTCCATGGGCCCCCACACATGGCACCCCCGTGGCAGTACCCCTTCTACCAACAGGGTCCGCCACAATTTTTCCCTTTAAGCCCGCCAACTTTTCAAGGCAGAGGTTGGGGCAGAGGAAGAGGGCGAAAGCAAGGCGGACAGAAAGGGGTCCAGTGGCAAGACCAGCCAACACCACAGACCACAGTAGAAACCAGGAGTACAACCAGGGGGAGAAGAGTTTGACGGTGAACCTCTCTAAAAGAGTCCTGACCCCCACTGAAAATAAAGTGTTAGAAAAGGGACTTGGCTTCGTCCCCACCCCGACTCCAGATAACTTTCAAGAAATGATTGAAATGAAACAACTCTTCAGAAAGATACGCCTGCGAGCCTTCTTTGATGACAAACCGGAACCAGAAAATCCAGATACAGGACTACGGAAACCCTCCACTTTCACCCCCACGGATGGGATGGTCCCCCCGGAGATTCTGGCTTTTGAGAGACCGGTTCTAACCAGCCTTACTAAGAAACCACATAGCAACCAATTCAATAACCTGACCAAAGCAGAGAGACAAGCCTCCCATGCTTTAGGCAATGACAATACGATCGTCATTAAACAAGCGGACAAAGGGGGAGCCACGGTCATTCAAGACTATGATGAATATGACCTGGAATGCAGACGACAACTCTCTAACAGTACCCATTATAGACCCCTCACCATAGACCCTACCAAACGCCGGACAACTACCATCATGAGTCTCGTGATAGAGGGAGAAACAAATGAATGGCTAACAAAGAAGGAAGCAGAATTCCTCATCACCACCGAACCGGTAACGCCCTATTTCTACACACTGCCAAAAATTCACAAGGGGGTCACCCCGGTGCCAGGCAGGCCCATTGTTTCTGGAATAGGATCCCTACTGGAACCACTGTCCCAATTTTGCGACGTCTTTCTGCAACCTATAGTTAAGAAAATTCCATCTTTTCTTCAGGATACCAGAGACGTCCTGCGCCTGATTGATGATATGGATGGTAGGGAAAATGTCGATCTCATACTGACATTGGACGTGGAAGCCCTATATACAAACATCCCCCAGCAAGCTACTTTAGAGGCAGTAGAGTCTGCATTGAGGTCGGAGGAATGGACATCACCCACCCCCATCTCATTTATCATGGCTCTAGCAAGTATAGCTCTGACAGAGAACTTCTTCAGATACGAATCACAGCTGTACCACCAGATTCGTGGCACGTCTATGGGTTCTACTTTTGCGCCGAGCTTGGCATGTATATGGCCACTTTTGAGGAACACTTCATCTACCCCGCCGACATAAATCCGTTTCTTGAACACCTGACCCTCTGGCGTCGCTACATCGACGACATTTTGATCTTCTGGAAGGGGGACCGGACTAGTTGCGAGGCGTTCTGCTCATGGATTAACCTCCAGAACCCATTTCTCAAATTTAAGGGCACCATTTCCGAACAATCACTCCCCTTCCTCGACCTTACCATCAGGTTGGATCCAACAGAGATCACTACTACTCTCTACAGGAAAGAGACTGACAGGAACAGTCTCCTTCTTTACCAGAGCCACCACACCAGGGCTTTGAGGGAGAATCTACCATTCGGACAATTCCTGCGGATTCGTAGAAACTGCACGTCAGTGAATGACTACAAACGCGAGGCATCTACCTTACAACATAAGCTCCAGGAGAGGGGCTACCCGACTAGACTCCTCAAACAATCAGTAAAAAGAGCACTTAACAATAATAGAGAAGCCCTCCTGGAGACACATACAAAGGCTGCAGATGATGTCATCACATGTGTAACGACCTACACCAAGAATTCCACTTTCATCAAAAAGATAATAAATTCCCACTGGGGTACCCTTAATTCCGCTGGACTGGACATCCCACGTCCACGTTTTGCCTTTAAAAGAACTGCCAACTTGAAGGATACTTTGATCCATACTCGACCAAAGAAGACGAGCACTCTCCACCAGAATACACTTTGGGACTTACCACCAGTGGTCGGCCATTTCCGATGTGGCAACTGCATCGTCTTCCCCCAGTCCATACAAAGTAAAGAAATCATGCTATCAGTAACTTTTACTTGGCACCTAAACAAGCATACCAATTGCAACAGTAGCAGATGTATTTACATGCTCACATGCCCCTGCGGGCTCAAATACATAGGTATGACGATGCGCACTGTCAAAGTACGCATAATTGAACATAACAGCAATATCCGCTGTGCAAAGACACATACAAGGCTATATGAACACTGCAAAGAAGCTGGCCCCTCAGCAGAAAGCATGAAATGGGTGGTCTTAGAATGGCACCCCTCCATCAGTCAACAAGCACTACACAGATTGGAACAGAGGTGGGTGCACCGTCTGCAACTAGACACCTGTGGGCTCAATGACTCTGTCCCTTGGAATCAGCTAGCGAGATGATTATTATGACACTCCACCAACATTCTGCCTAAGTCCGTGATGGTGTTGTTATTGTACATTACACTATCGAGCACACATACATACCCAGTAAGGTCCCTTTACCACTATAGTCTCCTTTTTCCTACCACACCCCAACCCCCCCCTCTTTTTTGAGCATGGCACGCACGGTGGGCATAATATCACCTTGGATTACGCCATTTGCGCGCATCCAGACCAGACGCTCTCTAACGGCTGTGTCACTTTTTGGACGTCCCCTGGCCGTTCCGCATTTATGTGCAACTATACCTCCGGGGATTCTTTGACACCTTCTATGAGGGAGGGACCGAAACCTAGCGCCATTACAAATCCAACAGTATGTGAAAGTGGGATCCTGGTGTCTGAGACGTAAGATACCTTACACCCCGTTCTAACTAAGCTCATTACTCCTATTTTCTAACATTAGAGGCACCTCATTGGATCACAATTTCCATTCCCGAACACGAGAGGCACCTGATTGGCCGCTCCGTCAGACACGTCACCATGGACACGCCCCCCTACTGGGACTCGTACACTCTGCATTTAATGGCGGCAGAGTCTCCAGTACTCCACCGGCTGTTCTGCGTGTAGTTACACGCTAGAGTGTGTGGGGGTAGGTTCTGAATGGCGCTGGCCTCGCGCAATTAAGGTAAGCCTACAGTGTCTACTATAGTACTCTGACTCTGACTATTGACGGACCCCTGAGCGAGACCGTATGGGTCTTTGTCTTCCGCCAGGCTGCGGGCATTGGAGACTGCCCTCGCCTGGCTCTGCGGCGCCGTTTGTTGGGTGACTGGCGCCACGACACGGGCTTCCTTACCTACGGGCACTCACACCGCTGGCCCAACTCACGACCTTGGTGTGTTCGCTCAGCGCCTGCGGGCGGCGCCGCGGGTCATGACGCGCGGTATGCCTAACCGTACAGTGCAGCCTGGCGGGGCAGGACTCCGTGTGGGCTGCTGGTCGTCCTTAGACTTAGATCTTCATGACCCCGATCTGTTTTTACAAGTTTATTTGATCCCTTACTCATAAACCCTACAGGTAATTACCGCTAGCGCAGGTCCCACACGAACAAGCCGCGTGGACTGACACAGGTTTTACAACGGTAAGCCACAACACGTGCTGTTTGTAATCCTTTTTCCATTTTTTCCTTGAGTCCCCATTTTCCAATCCGGAGGCCACTGGCCCTTCTGAATAAGCTACAATTAACTAACCATAGAAGGTTTTGTTATTATAAAGAAACATACCTCGACTTAGAGTTAGTATCCAAAAATGTTCCAAAAATGTTTTGGTTGACATATATTCACGAATGTAATTAAAGTCTCTCTCTCTTCACGATGTCACATCTGTATTTTCAAGCACTTAGATGATCACTGATGCCTGGGTGCTATATTTAAACTTGGGAAGGTTGCGACGCATAATAAGTTAGCGTTTAAACATACTGTGTTTTGATACCTTTATTTTATCCTTAGGTCTGACGGTGTCGCAGGACTATCAGCTTGCTCTAGTCATAGACCCACCAGGTTGTATAATGTATACACCATAGCCCACTTCCGGGCCCCTGATTAGTTTATGAGCACTATCTGGTCCTGAAGAATTGCCTTTAGGGCATGAAACATGTTGACCACATATGAGGGTTGAAATGAGGCCATACTAATGTAATCTTGGTCCTCAATACCCCTCATTGCACTTTTTAATAAGGTGGCTAGCCACACGAATAAAGGATACTTAGTGGACTAACCAACCTTTTTTTAAATTACACGTTGCTCACTACTCCACTTCTCTAGGTCCCTCACACGCTATCAAACCACGGCAAGGAACAAAAGATCTCCATAAAAGTGTAATACTTGTTGTTACCCGTCAGGCATTGCAGCGCCGGCTTGACGTTGGAGCAGGAAGCCGATGATGAAACAACACCACAAAGGCTGAACGAAACATGTCATCCAGCCTATTAGTTGTGTGAGGTTTCTTAGTTCCGACAAGGGACCTGCCTAGTTCCCAGACTGTCGACTTCACCAGTCAATTCAGAGAGAGAGACTCTATTACAAGACCATTCCCAGGGGAACTTTGTACAACTTTTTGGTTACATGTTCTTAGGACAGGTACACTGGACCCCTTTAAATATTGTCCTTTTTTCCGTCCCCTCCTGTTGTTCACTTCCATATAGCTGCCCTACAACATGTTAAATCTCATTCTGGGGTGGTTCACTGTGTTAGTCTGATATGGTTCCTTTCTTGGAATGTGCATGTAAACTCCTTGTTACCAGTGCCACTGCATGTTCTACCTCATTCTGAAATGGTTCACTTCTGGAAATGGCATGTCACTCCTATATTTCAGTGTTATTACGTTATACCTCATTCTGAAATGGCTCACGTCTTGGAATGTGCATGTCAACCCCTTTGTTACCAATGTTATATCATGTTATTCCTCATTCAGAGAAGGCTCCTTTCTTGGAATGTGAATGCCGCCTTATTTGTTACCAGTCCTATCACGTATTATACCTCATTCTAAGATCGTTGACTTCTTGGAATGTGTATATCACCCTTTTATTTCAGTTTTACCTCATGTTATACCTCATTCTGAGACAGCTCACTTCTTGGAATGTGCATGTCACTTCATTTGTTATCAATGATATATCATGTTATTCCTCGTCACCCTTTTATTTCAGTACTACCACATTATGCCTCATTCTGAGATGGTTCACTTCTTGGAATGTGTATGTCACCTCCTTTGTTACCAGTGCCACCACATATTATACCTCATTCTGTGATGGCACACTTCTATTCTTTGACTTATGAGCTTTTCTGTAATGGTTCTAGCTTACAACCAACAGTGTCAGAGTCACAGCTTCATATGAAAGACTTCATGTTTGTTTCTTTCACAATCTTCTCAAATTGGAGTATGACACCTAAGTGCGCAAAAGCCAGCACCACAGCGTTTTGTAGCTTTATGATTCCCAATGGTATTGGATGGCAGTGTTGTCCCATCACAGAGATTCACAGTGTTTTGTTGCCCAGCTGGCAGATGTAAGTGCCCTGAAAGGTCACAAGCCACTTTTTACAGCTCACCATGTGCCAAGGACAGCAGCTCCAAGCACAGCAGCATTAAGGTGCATGTGCGCACACATAATCAGTCCACACATACATCCACACACCAGAGATATACACCTCATGCACAAAGTGATCGTTATTCCACCCATAAACATGCAAACTAAATATCACTCATCATTGCACAAATACCCATCAATCCACAGACATAATCTTTGAACATACATTCTTTATCCACAGGCATATACTCATCCACACAAATTCAACATTCATCCAAACATAAGTTCATGAGCCATTTCACCTCTGACTCCCCCAACTGCCTACCAGCTCAATCACCATCCTATCACTCACCCCTTTATTCACTAACATGACGATACAGCCATTCACCCCCCACTTCCCCTTCCACATTCAACCATTTACCCACTCAGCCATGCATACAATTACCTGCCCACATAACCATACTAAAGCATACACATCGAATAGGTGGAGATGTTTGCACATCTGAGGCAGACTGTGCTGTACCTGTTAAATGCAGGATGATGGCTTTGCTGATGTAGTTCAATTAACTTCAAAATAACTTTATTTGGTTAATAAGTAACCATAAAAGCAATACAGCACATAAAAACAGATCAAATATGTTCAATATATAATAAAATGTATAAATAACTCCATGTGCAATAAAATAATAAAACCATGTATCCTAATAAAATAAATAGTGCCTTACGTTTAAAACAAAGACCCATGCAATGTAATGCAATAGCCCATTGTTCAGGAACAATACATACTGCCACGTGAACGAACAGCAGCAGGTAAAAAACAAGTTACAACAGTACAAGCTTCTTCGTCTAACAGACAATGAAGGGAGAAACAATGCGCGGCACAGTGCCTCAAGTTTATAGATCCTAAAAGGGACAAAAAGCTTGTTGTATGCCATACGTAAAATTTGCAAAAGATCTTGAATTGGTTAGCGCCACTATTACATGGGCAAACCATCGCTTCCAAGTTCGGCTGATACCCTAAAGGACAGCAAAGGTACTTCACTGTGTCAGCTCTGAACCGGAATGGCAGACAGCGCTGCCAAGCCCTGCTTGGTTTCCACAAAACAAATACTTTCTAATGGACACTCTCTGTGACTCAACTTCAGCTCTCTTATCATGCAAACGAGCTAGCAGCATTGCAGACTCCTGTCTTTTGTTAATAGAAGCACATGAAGTGAGTGGTGTCATAAAAAGCTTCAGAAAGACCATCAGCAAATACGTTTTTGACATATGACAACCAAGGATGTAGTTCTAGAACTTTTCTGTCAGGGAGGGAAGCCTGTGCTGTTGTTATTATGCTGTATGTGTTCGTGAGAAACAGAAGCTCGCACTTCCCTTTTGGAGCTGTTCTGTGAGGGCTGCTTGCACGGGTTATGGGGGACTGCACCTGCTCTGTGTCAGTGTAGCTTGAACTTCAGCTGCTGTGCTGTACCTATTTTGTAAGGATTGGATTTCAAACCTGTCGATAGTTTCCTATATATTTTCTCTGAGAGAGTGAATCTTGCACTCAAGCTGCTGTGTTGTACTTGTTCTGTGAAAGGGGGAAACTTGCACGGTTTATGCCTACCTGTACCTATTATATGAGGGGCACTTACCACACTGATGGTGGCCCTTCCCTTTTGTTTGAAACACTAGGCACACATGCTATGGTGTACCCACATGTTGGTGTCCAAGATGTGTATCTGGGTATGGGTTTTCAGCAGGTGACCTTGACTGTGAGCATTAAATGAGTGTCCCAATCTTTGAAAATCTGCAGGGCTGGACTCTTGTACTACTACTATATTATTACTAACCCTGCTCTCACAGCCCTTCCCAAGCCTGGTCTTCTTATGTTAGGCCCGCCTGTGCTGATGCTAAGGCTTCTCTCGTTGGTCTTCCTCCCTTACATTGCTGTGTGGAAGAACTGGACTGGAGCACACCGAGAAGTACAGACTACTCACTGTTGCCCTGTGCGGACCCACCCTCAACTCAAAATTAATGTTCCTAACCCTGTCCATTAATCCAGCCACCTACCTCAGCCTAACCTTTTGTAGTTGACTATATCATGCTGTTTGTTGGGAAATCTCAGTCTGACACTCCCCCTAACATTATTCACTAAGTTACACCACTGAATAAAAAAGCTAGCGATTACTACTAGCCAGGTATCCTCTCGAGTGAAAAACAGTGACTACTACTGGCTACTGGCCAGGTATCCTCTTGAGCAAAAGGCAGTGCTTACTACTGGGCAGGTATCTTCTGGTATACAAGACAGCAACTACTACTGGCCAGGTATCCTCTCGAGTAAAAGGCAGCGACTGCTACTGGCAGGGTATCTGTTTGAGTACAAAACAGCGACTACTACTGGCCAGGTATAATTTTGAGTAAAATGTTGTGACTACTACGGACCAGCTATCCTCTTGAGTAAAAGCGCTCTCCTTCAACCTACTTAGCCTACTTAACAAAGAAGCCCAGTCTGGCATCGGATCACTGACAGAGTATCGGAAACAGAACATCATGTGGCTATAATATTGTGTCAAACATTATGGAGGACCAAAATATCGAGAAGGGAAGTGTGAATAGGTACGTTTAGATCTACTCCACATCTATGTATCTTAAAGATATATATATATCGTCAAGGTACTTTTATGTGGAGTTATATAGAGTAAAACTTTGCTTACCTGTAGAAAATTACCTTTGCAATATTTGTATTCTCGATGTTCTTGACCCAATATTTCTGTTTCCGATATTCTGCCTAATTACCCTGGTTTGCATTGAATAAAGGAATTGTATTGGTTTAGCAATGGCACGTTCCTTTTAATATCAAACCACTCACACCCATTAATGTTTCATTGACTTGTATCCAAGTCCTATTCTCATCCCTTGTTCACAATTGCTCGAAATAGACCCACCTCCGAGACTTGCCTGTCCACGTCAATCTGCCCAACAGGACATAGCACATTATCGTGTTGAAGGTGGCAGATAGATCCAGTAGATTGCAGAGAGCAGGAACTCATGAGCCAAGGCTAAAACCTCACCCCACACAACCTCCAGGGCTGACTCGGTTTATGTTTATATTTGTAATTGTGTATCATTGCAAATGAGACTGCTGTGGAGCGTGACAACTAACTTCACAATCAGTCTTGGCATGAAAGGAACACTACCTGCCCTTTAAACACAGAAAGATCACCCAAACAAGAGGTTTTCAAAGCTTGGTGATCTTATGTAGGGGCGAAGGCTGTAGAAAAGTTGGGTCCACTCTGTTGGGTTTCCTTTTCTGACCTGCTGCATACCTGCTCCTCTAGTAAACTCAGCAAACACAAGGAGATGATGGACGGAGTGCTGAAAATGTTCATACACTCACCTACAGTCACAGATCTGGGTTAAATCCATCATCGTTCTTTAGCTCACTGTGCCCCCCCCCCAGTTCAGACCCAGCTATATACAAATATCTTGACCCTGTGCCTCATGGGAACTGTCCAGCCGAACTACCAAGCTAGGTCTTCCCTGGTCTGGAAACAAGCATCCTGGGATCAGTTTTGTGGTAACATATCTCGTCAGCCAGGCTATCTTGAATCCAATGGCAAAGTGAGCAAGTGACCCATGTCTGGGCATACCCTGCTAACTTAAGGTGAACAAAGCAAACACAAGGAGATGAAGAACGGAGCACTGAAACTTCTCAGACACTCACCCCCCAGTCACAGATCTCGGTTGAATCCATCATCATTCTTAAGCTCACTTTGCCACCCCAGTTCATACCCAGCTATATGCAAATCAGTTTTGATGCTGTGCATCAGGGAACAGTCCAGCCCAACCCAAACTGCCAAGCCAGATTTTCACTGGACCGCAAACAAGCATCTTGGGACCTGTTTTGGGGTAACATCCCTGATCAGCCAGGCTAACTTGAATCCAATGGCAAACTGAGCAAGGGACCCACGTCTGGCCATACCCTGCCAAATTAGGGCAAACAAAACAAACACAAGGAGATGGTGGACGGAGCGCTGAAACTTTTCAGACACCCCCAGTCACAGATCTGGGTTGAATCCATCATTGTTCTTTAGCTCACTTTGCCAGTCCTGTTCAGACCCAGCTATAGGCAAATCAATCTTGACCCTGTGCTTCATGGGAATCATGGGACCAGTCCAGCCCAAACTGCCAAGACAGATCTTCCCTGGACGGGAAACAAGCATCCTGGGACCGGTTTTGGGGTAACACCCATCATCAGCCTGGCTAGCTTGAATCCAATGGCAAAGTGAGCAAGGGATCCACATCTGGGCATACCCGGCTAACTTAGGGCGAACAAAGCAAACACAAGGAAATGATGGATGGAGCGCTGAAACTTTTCACTCACCCCATGTCACAGATATGGGTTGAACCCATCATCGTTCTTTAGCTCACTTTGCCACCCCAGTTCAGACCCAACTATATGCAGAACAGTCTTGACCCTGTGCCTCATGGGAACAATCCAGCCCAAACTACCTAGCCATGTCTTCCCTGGCCCAGAGTCAAGCATCCTGGGACCAGTTTCGGGGTAACACCCCCCCATCAGCCAGGCTAGCTTGAATGTCCCACAGATTTATGCCTCCTGAACATCTCTTTGTATCTTTCAGAGGGCCACACCATTTTGTACGAAGACCACTGCATTGACGAGATACAAGTCTTACAGTTGGGGAAGGCATTGGGTACCTCCCTAAATATTAACCTGTGGTCACTTTAGAATGTAAATGTCATCTGGATACTAACTACAGCAGTATCACAGGCCCCCAATGGCCCCGTAAGTGGGATACCACGGAACTTAAGATGCTGTCCAGATTCCTTTCCTTCAGCTCCATTTGAGCTCCTAAAAGGTCCTTGAGTAAGCCTGACTACCCAACTTCGTACTTCTGGAGAGTCATGAATGTAGATGGGGTAACTTGTTTACCAACTGAAGTGCAGTGGTGTTCTTGGTTCTGGGTCACCACCAGTGATCAAGCAGTATCTGCTCAGTGAACACGTATTGCTCTAGAACCCACAGAAAATTCCTCATGTCTGAGCAGCATACCTCTACTTATAGCGTGGTGCCAAAACAAGCCTGTTGTGGTCACTAGCACGTCATTAATGTTGAGAAGCGACCCACTAACTTTGTTAAGGGCATCCAGAGGAGATCCCAAGGTGCAAGTTGACCTCGCTACTATTGTTTCTGCTACAAATCACTTCTATTGCTCTCGGTCCGCAAATTCAGCGGTGAAATCCGCCACGCTCCCCATCTACACATTGATATGTGGAAAAGAGTTAGCAGGTAAATGTTCTTTTAACATGCTCACATACTCAGAAGTGTAGGGGTTCTGTATTAACAAAAGCACAAGTGGATACCAAATGCTCATTAGCTGCTTTTAAATTTTCTTTTTGTGTCTCCACAGGACAAATATTTTCCCCTGTGGATAAATCCCTCACCCTACAACCCCCATTGTTTTTGGAGATGTTTCCTTTCATTGCTACTTTGATCCTTCTGTTAACAAGAGTAAATCTACAAGTGAATTTGGGGTGCAATGCTACCTGCAAAACCTTGAAGAATACCCACGGACCTGCTAGTTAGTGGAAGTGCACTGTAGTATCTTGGAAATGAATCAAATGAAGAATTGAAGTAGAATAAGTTATATTTATTCCATGAGAAAGAGCACATCCATGCAGATCTTCTGCCAGCATAAACAGTCAGTAACTGTCCTCACAGCGATTACATCATGGAACATAGAACATAGATAATGAAATGAATACAAGCCAGTTAAAGGGGAAGTGCATGACATATAATAGAAATAAAGCAGGATACTACATATCCTCCCTTTTCCAAAAACATTAAACACAACTCTTCCTTTCTCTTAAAAAAAAACCAAAAAAAACAAATACTCCATCAAAATCGTTGACTACATCATAAAACATTCCATTCTTGTATATTCAACTAGGATTATCTTGTACATAGCATTTCATAAAAAATAAAGATATTTCCACACGAGAATATATTGACCATCAGCAATGAAATACAATAAGCAAAACACAGTACTATTTCTAAATAAAATTATTAAATAATGGTACTACAACAGTTCTATATAATTACAAGTATAACCTTTTTTTTTTTTTTTTTTTAAATGTGGCAAACACAAGTTCGCAGCAACCTGTAAAGAAATTCTACCAAACAAAACCGTACCCCAAAGGTTAAATTTAACTATTTTCATCAACATTGACATCAGAATCGTACTCAGAAGAATCAGAATCAGAATCAGAAATATAAGCAACCTTACGTCGTTGGAATAAACTGCTATTGCAAACTTTAGCATAATGTCCCAAAATCCCACAATTAGAACATTTAACAGATCTTGCAGGACAATCTTCACATCCAGCGTTGTGATTCTTGTCACCACAACGAAAGCAGGCAAAAGAAGATTCATTTCTATTAAAAGATTGTTTATAAGATGGTTTCTGGTAAAAAGAATTCTTGTTACTCTTTTTTGCAGATGTATCCTTACTATTTCTGCTGACAGAAACCTTATTGACAATAGGAGTAGAAGTGGTAGTGGTAGACTCTGATTGCTCTGACAAGGCTTTCGAACTTCTATCAGAAAGTTCAGCTTTTTTTAATAAAGCAATAACATCCTTCAGAGAAGATTCACCTTCAATCCAAAGTCTATCTTGAATGCTTTTATTTCTTGTGCAAACTACAACTTGATCTCGAATAAATTCATCATGCAAAACTCCAAATTTGCAATGCATTGCTAACAACTTTAATTGAGAAACGTACTCTTCCACAGATTCGCTTTCTAATTGTTTCCTTTTGAAGAAAGCACGTCTGGTGACTCCAATACACACTGTAGGAGAATAATGTTCAGTCAAATCCAAAATTGCAGTCTTGAAAATATCTAAATCTCCAGACCTGTCAGGTTTTGTCATTTGGTTATACACTCTCAAACCTTCTGGACCAAGACTATGTAAAAGCATCCTAATTTTACGCTCAGGAGTTAAAGTTCCAACATTATCCTCAAGAGTGGCGATATAATTAAGAAAATATTCCTTCCACTCAGGCCATTTGATGATAGGTTCACCAGGAGATATTAAGAATTCTTTTGGAGTACTAATGTTGACATTAATACATGAAGTAGAATTAGCATTGATAGAAGAAGTACTTGTAGAAGCAGGATTAACACTAGGATTAGTGTCAGGCATTTTACTTGTGAATTACTTGAAAATCAAATTCTGTTATGAATTAATAATGAAAAATAATGCAAAGTCAATAAGAAAATCGTTGAAAATAACCTTACACTGAGGTTTCAAAATTGCAGAAAGCAAAGTGAGACAGTACTTAAACTCTCTTTAAATTGTAGAAAACGATGAATTGTAAAAACAGTGTGTGAAAACACGAAGAAATACTTACACGGTGGCTTTAAATTGTAGAAAACGATGAAGCATGAAGAAAGAAGTATAAGGATGTGCTCTTGAATTAATTTGTAACTTTTACCTTAACTGTGTGAGAATAAAAACGAAGTTCTGACTGTTTCCGATGTTAATAAATGTAAATAAACACCCTTCACTTTAAAATGGAGGCACGTACAACGTGACGTGACCTTGTAATTGAAGTAATCCTTGCGCAATCCTCGCGCTCTGTAGCTATTAATTGCTAAGCAACAAAATTCCTGGAAGCGCGATGACAACACAGTCTTAGGAGCGTCATGCGTCAGAGGTCGAGGCTTGAAAACGGAGATGGGAGACAGTCCTCGAGAAGCTTCAGAACGTAGGAACAGACACTTTCAAAAAATGCAAGTAGTCATACAGCGCTGTTCAATGTTGAGCATAAACGCACGGTCGTTTTTTTTTTTTTTTTTTTTAAACAGTTTTAACATCGTAGGATGAGTACAGCATAAATCACTTGCTAAATCACTTGCTGACAGGTTCCCTCGGCACGCTCAGCACGAGTCTTCTTTCATGCTCGGCAACATGAAGTGAATTAAAAGTCTTTCACTACTTGTTATTTAAACAGATTAATATCTTTTAGAGGAAGTTTTAGAATAAAGGATTCTTTCATCAAAGATCCAACAGCGCACAGTGCATAGAAAAGTCTGTGAAGGCTCGAGGGAGAACAGCAGTCAAAGACGTTTCAAAGGTAAACAATTGTAAACAATTGTGTTATTTCTTTGAAGAATGGAGCAGAAATAATAAACTCTTCAATCTACTCACTGTTAGAAGAAGATAATTATGCAGGAAAAGTAGCCAGTCCGTGAAGTTTATCAAGTAATATAAAAAAATTGTCAAAGTAGATAACAATAAATCTTGAGGTTTTCCTGAAGAACCTTGGTTCGAAATCCCGATCGCCGCCAATTTGTAGTATCTTGGAAATGAATCAAATGAAGAATTGAAATAGAATAAGTTATATTTATTCCATGAGAAAGAGCACATCCATGCAGATCTTCTGCCAGCATAAACAGTCAGTAACTGTCCTCACAGCGATTACATCATGGAACATAGAACATAGATAATGAAATGAATACAAGCCAGTTAAAGGGGAAGTGCATGACATATAATAGAAATAAAGCAGGATACTACATGCACCACGTTTGCAAGTAGAAATTAATTTAAAACGCCCACATTCTTGGTCCTTAAGGAGAAGAAAATTCCAGTACTGAGGCGTAATTAGTATGTCAGTAAATGATGTTTACAGGGTCAAGCTCACTGTAATGGTACAGTTTGGCAACATTTTCGGTAGCTTCTGGCAATTACTTACACGCATGTTGGCCAATGGCAGTTTTCCTCCGTTTTTGATTTATGTGCAGCAGTGGTAACCAAAAAAAAAACCTTAAGTCATTCCCTAGGTGTGCGCATGCTTGATGAGTTATGCGTACCATGCGTCACCACGTGTGAGCACGCCTCGTATTTGATGCACTTGCCATTTAATTAATTTCTTTATTTACTTGCTGACCCAAGATGGTGGATGCCACTTGGATTGGGAAATAATAAAGCCCGTTTTCAGATGCACTGAAACGCATTTCTTAAAGAGGTGTGGCCCAGCAACAACTGGGAGCTGACGGGTATTCCCAAAAAGTTTAAAATAAATAAAATCCCTTGAAGGACCCAAGGAGTTCGAGAGCAATGGAGGATCGGGTGGGTGAAAGCAATGAGTAGTGGCGGTGAGTTGGGGGGGGGCTAGGTCGCGCACAAACCCAGTGGAGTTTGGTGGTGGGAGAAGTAGAAGACAGAGCAGCACACAAGGCAGAGAGTAGCACAGCACACAAACATTAGGCAGGGGGAGAAGCACGTTAGGGATAGAGAGATCGAAAACACATGCACTCTCATGGTGTGCTTAACCAAATAAAAAATATGCATTAGTATAACCAATAGGTCTCGCCTTTAGGACCTTTGTGTTTAGCTAGAGCAATTAGCTTTTCCAATGTGTTAACGTTATGTTTTAGAGCAGTGTGGCTGCTGTCTAGCATGTTAAAAGTTATAATAAAAGATTTTTATGAGCATTTCTGTTTCCGACTAACGTATTACGTTTGTACTGCTGATAAGGAGGGTTTAGGGGGTGTGGCCGAACGCAGGGAGGTCCCGCCCCCCCCCCCCCGCAGGCAGTTTGGGAGGGGCGGGGGGAGGGGGGTTGCTGGGCATGGGCCCAACATTTTGTATATTGGGCTTCTAAAAGATAGCCCAAAAGTAGCCCAAGGGGAGCCCAACCATAAAAGGGTTGGGCTCCTGCTCCCAGCCACCATTTTGGGTTTGGTGACCTGGTGGCTGGGAGCTTAGGTGTAGGGGCGGGAGCGCGCTTTTCTCCTGATCGGATGGGAGGTTGTGAGGCTGCGGGGGGTGAGCAAGGCCGTGGGGGAGGCATGGGCAGGTCTTGGGGCCCGGCTGCAGATATGGTGCAGGCCATGATGGATCGGAGCGAGGATGAGGAGGTGGGGGATCTGGCGCAGGGGGGGCACATCGGTGGTCCTGGGCTAGTCGGGAGCAGGCCTCGGGTTGAGGAGCATGGGGGTGTTATGGGGGAGTGGGGTAGAGGTCCCAGCACGTCAGTCCAAACTTTTGTTAGTACCTGGTGCAGCCCACGTATGCCGAGGAGAAGGGAGGGTAGAGCCCAGCACGGCACAGCCTGTACCGGCGAGGGACCCCGTCTCGGCCAGCATACAAAGTGCCGGCATAGCTTCGCTGGCCCCAGCGGCTAGGGCATCACGATGGTCAACTTTACCAGTGGCTTGAGAGTCATATGGAGGTCAACGCAGAGGGGAGCACCGGCGGGTACAGTCTACTCCCCCACCCAAAGGACACACAGGGGCCATTAAGGCTGGTGTGGGACAGTTGGGGCCCGGTAAGGCCCGGGTTGTGGATGTGGATGCAGGGGTCAGTTACGAAGAAGAGGTTGTGGTGTTGGATCATGATGATGATACCCCTGGGAAGGGGGAGCTAAGAGAGGGGGATGAGGGGTGGCCCTCATGTTTTTTCTAGTGTGTTGCAGGCACCAGTGGGCAGGAAGGTAGCGGTGGCTAGGTGTACGAGAGAACACAGCTCCGTGGTGAGGGCTCCTCAGCCAGTGGCATGTGTAGAAGAGGCGGCAAGGTGGTCAGCGCCTGTCCGAGCACCCTCTTTGGAACTAGGTGAGGTGAATAAACCACAGGCCAAAAATAGTGTCTGTGGGAACGGGGTGTGAAGGGGATGGGGGGTGCCCGAGGGGAGGTTACACAAGGGTAAGTTTGTTAAGGATACAGGAGTGGGACCGGAGGATGGGGGAGCGGGGCAAGGCACCAAGGTGAAGAGCGGGACAAACACAGAGGTGCCTGGGGGGGCAAGGTTCCGTTGCCCAGCAAGGAGTTGAAGATTAAGAAGCTCCCTATATGGGGGTCACTAAACCATTGGGGGCGCATTTAATGTTGGCCACCAAAGAACGTATATGGAAGGGGGAATATGTAGAGCTATTGAAGCTCTTGCACAGGGAGGTACGGGCTAAGGAGAGCGCAAAGGAGTAGGAGTATGATCTGGCGAAAAGGCCTAAGTTGCCGGTGACGATCGAGAACTGGACATCGGCTTTTTTAATATACGCAAGCGTGTACTGTGAGAAGTTTCCGGAGTGCTGCGTGCATTATTTAAATACAAGGATGTCATAAGGAAGGCGCAGATCACGGGGTGTGGATATGCGTGGGTGCAGTATGATGAGGAGTTCAGAGCACGTATGGCATGGGACACGGAGGCTAAATGGGGGGGACTGGACACAGATTTGTGGCAGCACACCATTGGGTCAGCTACAGGTGGTAAGACCGTGTTCACACCGAGCGGACTGCCGCTGTTATATCGGCCCTTTCAAGGGAAGTCCACCAAGGGAGGGGTGGGTGGCACAAGGAGATCACCAGCAGGCACAGGTGCATGCTGGAACTTTAACAAGGGTCTATGCACAAGGGAATACTGCAAGTTTCGACACAAGTGTTCGAAGTGTGTGAAGTGCCATCCCCTCATTAAGTGTTGGGGTGTCAAGCCACAGGTAAATCAGCAGTGGCAGCAGGCGGGTGGCAGCACAACTGGGCCCCCTCTGCAGTTCCAGAGCAATAGGGGGGAAAAAGGTCGCAAGGCGCTGGGCCCAAGTGCTCCTACGCCAGTTAGGGTGGAGAAGTTGATTGAGGGGCTGAGGAGGTACGGGGACCAAGAGGCAGGTAGGGTTTTCAGTGGGAATTCCATTTGGGGTATCAGGGGCCGCGAAAAACACAGTTTATCCATCGTATCAGGGGCCGCGGCAGAGAAGGTGGGCGGACAACTTGAAATCTGCCGCAGAGCACTAGGTGGTGGTGCAGGAGAAACTAGACAAAGAGGTGAGAGAGGGGAGGATGGCAGGCCCTTTTGAGGATTGGCTGACGGAAAACCTGATTATTTCACCAATCGGGGTGGTACGCAAAAAGGAGGTGGGTCAATATCAGCAGATTCAGCATCTGTCATGGCCAGAGGGGTCATCAGTTAATGATTTTATTAATGAGGAGGTGGCCTCAGTGTCTTATCCCTCAGTCGAAGTGGCGATGTCACTAGTGGTGATCGGGTGTGAGACTGCAGAGATGGCAATGTGTGATGTGAAGTCAGCTTTCCGATTGTTACCGGTGCATCCGGATGACTGGGATCTTTTGGGAATCAAGTTTTAAGGGAAATGGTATGTGGACAAGGCGCTGCCGATGGGCTGTTCCATGTCATGTGCTGTTCCATGTCATGTGCTTTAGCACCTTTCTGCAGTAGTACTTAACAAGATGCACGGGGCATACATTGGTGACGCACTATTTTGATGACTTTTTCTTTCTTGGCGCACCAGGCTCCACCGAGTGCCAGGCCGAGTGCCAGGCAGCCCTGGACACTTCCCATGAGCTCATGGGTGACATGGGGGTGCCGTTGGCACCTGAGAAGACAATGGGTCCGTGCACGGCCATGTCGTTCTAGGGAATAGAGATTGATTCTGTGGCAATGCGGGCTTGCTTGCCTGAGGACAAAAAAGTGAAAATGTTACAGTTGTTGGATGGTATGCTGTCAAAACGGAAGGTGACTGTGAAGGAGGTACATGTAGGGTGGTCAGAGCAGGGAGGACATTTTGCAGGCGGTTGGGTAGGGCGTTGGCAGGCCAGCACTTACCGCACCACCACATTCGCTTGTCAGCAGGGGTGAAGGAGGACTTCCGAATATGGTCAGTTTTCCTGCAATCTTTCAAGGGCGTGTCATTGGCCAGGGAGGAGGACGTACAATGGGATGTGCAAATTTTTTCGGATGCGGCAGGCGTTGAGGGTTTTGTTGTCTACTGGCATGGAAGGTGGTGCGCTGAGCAGTGGCCACAGCAGTGGAAGGATGGTGGGAGGAGTATTGCGTTCCTGGAGCTTTTCCCGTTACTGGTGGCACTGTCCCTGTGGGGTGAGGAATTGGTGCATAAGAAGGTCTTGTTTAGGGTGGATAACATGGCAGTTGTGAAGGTCATTAACAGGCAGTCCGCAAGAGATGAACAAGTTCTGAAGTTGCTGCGGTTTTTTGTGCTTGGATGCTTGCATCATGAAATTGCTTTCAGAGTGTTGCAGATCCCAGGTGTGGACAATGACATGGCGGATGCCTTGTCTCGTTCACAGTGGGTGAGATTCCGTGGGCTTGCCAAGGAAGTGGACAGGACACCGACCCCAATCCCGGAAAATCTGTGGTATGTAGGTAACGTAGGGTGCTACAACTGGTGGTAGGCTCCCTTTCGGCTTCAACATGGGCAGCGTACAAGCTGGCGTGGAGGGATTTCCTGGCATCTGGGGCAAGCAAGCGGACAGAGGTTGGGCGGCGGTCAGGGGATGTAGTCCAGTTCATTTTAGCACTTATTGACAGAGGTTTGACGAAGGTTACCATCCTGGGAAAGTTGGCGGGCATTGCCTTCATGGGGAAACTCCTATGTGGGTTCACCCCATCGGCAGGTGAAGTGGGAAGGAGGATGTTGGAAGGGTGTGCTAGGGAGAGGGGGGGAGAGTGCTGCACATACCCCTCTTACCTGGCAGAAGCTATTGCGTATATTAGAGGCATTGCCGGTGGTATGCAGGGATGATTTTGAGGCCTGTTTATTCTCCACACTCATGGTGTGGATGTTTTTTGGGGCATTTCGGGTGTCTGAGCTCTTGGGTACTAAGCGAAAGACGGGGGTGAGGTGGACAAACATGGTCATAGGGGAGGAGGGGATACATCTTTGGTTGGCCAGCTCGAAAACGGACCAGAGAGGATTGGGAAAAGGGGTTCGTTTGGAGGCGGCAGTGCCTGCTGCTACGTGGCCCGTGAGATGGGCTCACTGTTGGTGTTCTATGTCTCAGGGAGCGGGATCGGAGGAGGTTTTTCGGCATGCTGATGGGAAGAGGGTGATGGACTATTAGCTGCGCATGGTGTTGAGGAAGGCATTGGGCAGTCTGGGTTTGGATGGGGCTGAGTATGGGACACATTCTTTTAGGATCCGGGCAGCCACAGAGGCGCATAATAGGGGATGGTCACGGGGAGATATCATGAGGTTGGGGCGCTGGTCGTCTGCTTGCTATCAGCGCTATATACTGCAAAGTGCGGAGGAGGCGCATGTGTCATCCTCTTTGGTTTGAATCTCAATTTGGCTTTCTTGTTACAGGTTCTGTGGCTGGGCCCCACTCAACGGAGCTGACAATATGGATTGTGGGCCATTCTTTTGTTACATGGGCTCAGTTTCATGCATGCCGGCAGTATTTTGGTGAAATGCTGGGGTTTAATGACCGAATGTACCGCATTGTTTGGAAGGGTAAAGGGGGGATGTTGTGGAAAGATCTGATCCCGAGCCTTAACAGATGGTTGGTAGGGGGCCAGTGCCCGGATGTGTTGCTGATTCATTTAGGCGATAACGACTTGGTAGGTGTGAAGGGTGTGGTGTTGATGAGGGCCATGAAAGAAGATTTGGCACGTTTGAAGGGGCAATGGGCTGGGTGCCACGTGCTATGGACAGAGTTGGTGCCGCTTAGAGTGTGGAGGGGGTGAACAACACTTACAACGCAACTTTTACATCGCAGAGCCTTTACAACGCAACCATTACAACGCAAACTATTACAACGCATTGCTCTGGGGGGCGCTCTAGGATAGGGAATAGGTTAATTTATTATCCAATAACCTTCCCTAGTGTCCACGGGGACTGGAGTTGGAATAGTAAATTAAACTATTCACTATCCAGCACCCCAAAGCACTATGCGTTGTAATGGACTGCGTTGTAATACTTACGTTGTAAAGGCATGCGATGTAAATGCATGCGTTGTAATGTCATACATCCGTGGAGGGGTGCTTTGAACCCTTGGCCCATTGACCGGGCCCGAAGGAAGGTGAACTCGAAATCTCTCGGTTTTGTCGTCATCTGGGTTTTGGCAGGGTGGCACATAGGGAGCTTTGGTTTGAGGCGGTTGAGTTTTTCAGGGGCGACGGGGTGCATTTGTCCAGACGTGGTATGGACCTCTATCTGTTGGAAATGAGGGAAGCTTTAGCTCAGTGTTTGCAGGTTCAGGCTCGTTCCGGTTAAAAAAGAAGTGGCAGTTTTAGTTGGGGGGGCAGAAAGGGGAGGTAGTTACCCCCCCCCCTTCTGGGTGGCGTGGATGTTTGTTTTTTGAAAGGGTTAAAAGAAGTTTAGGTTATTTGTTGGAGTTGGTTTATTGTCAAGGAATGGGTAGGCAAGTTGTGTTGTATTCAAGTTGGGCAGGTGTGGGGGTGGACAGTGATAAAAAGGCAGGGGAAGTTGTTTAATGGAAGGTTGGTATCTGGGGGATGTTATCATTTGTATTTAATGTGTAATGTTGTAAGGTTGTAATGTTGGATTGTATTGGGTGGGGGTGGGTGCAAAAAGAATTTAGCAGCGGGGGCGATGCCAAGGGGTCAGGTATTTGGTTGTTCAGTGAGGTCTAGTTTTGTAAGGCGTTGCCAAGGTTTTTAGTATGTGATGTGCACCTGTTTCAATAAAGCGCCTTTTACACACATCATTGGGTTTGTGGTCTGCTTCCTCCCCCACCCCTCCCTCCCAACTGCGCTTGTTATGACTGTCTATTTTTTTTTGTTTGTTGTTTTGTTGTAGATTTCTGTTGTTGCTA
Source organism: Lissotriton helveticus (assembly GCF_964261635.1). NCBI lineage: Eukaryota > Metazoa > Chordata > Amphibia > Caudata > Salamandridae > Lissotriton > Lissotriton helveticus. The sequence continues at coordinate 1,038,227,434 of NC_136068.1, read as the reverse complement.
TCTAGTTTGGCTTAATGTTTTTGATGTAAAGGGTGGTGAGTGAAGGTAAGTAAATTGAAGTAGAGTGTTGTGCTATTGACATTGTAAATGTGTTTTACTTATGTGTTTTGGAGTGGATTTTGTGGTGTGTTATGGAATTATGTGGTATGTTGTTCACTTATGTTGAATTTAGTGTACAGGAATAATGTAGAGTAGGATTGTTATAGAGAGTAACTATGTGGCATGGTATTTTGTGTTAAATGTTATGTGGTGGAGTTTGATTATGCAGTGTACTGTTTAATTTTGTGGTGTGATGTGGAATTATATGGTGTGGATTGTATGTATGTGGTATGTTATGTAACTGTGTTGTTGATTTGTATTATGTGGTTTCTTGTTGAATTATATGGTGTGTAATGGAAACATGTTGAGTTATTTTATGTGGCTTGGAACTGTGCGGCGCTGCGTGAAATTATGCTGATTGTAATTATGTGGCATGGTGTGGAAAGTATTTATGTGAGTTGCTATGTGGTATAGATTGGTTTTATGTGGGGTGCATTTATGTAGTAGTGAGAAGAATGTTATGTGGTTTTGAATGAAGGTGTGCAAAGTTTATTATGGGTAATGTAAATATGCTAGGTGGTTTTGAATTGTGTGTATAGCAAAATTAGAATGCTTGACTCCACCAGGGGCCAAAGTCATTAACTTTACCGAGCTGCCCTGAAATGAGGAGGTGGCTTTTCAATCACGGCAAGCACAACATCTTCCACGAAAAGTTTGAACCCCCATTTACATCCAGTCCTACTCCGGGAGCAAACATTTTAGAAACCAGAAGGGCATGTGACTCTGTTGTTAAAAGTGCCTGGAAATCAGGTTGGCCAGCGCCGTTATGCTGACTTTCAGCAAACAAATGTGAAACATGCCCCCAACACCTGGTCACCCCCAAACAACATCTGGAACAAAAGGCAACGAAAGCCTCAATACTGGGCAAAGAAAATGGAGTGAATTCCACAAAGACTACCACACTCCACGTGGGAAGGTAGAGAGAGAAGCCACGAAAATCTGGATGAATAGTATTTCATTCCACTGTCAATATCGGGAATCTTCAACAGATAAGCACTTTCCACGCCTGTATGTTGACTCTGTAAGGTTAGGAGCCCTCATTCCTGCACGTTAAATAAACCCAATACTCGTTTTTCAGGCAGCAACGGTACTTAATATTAACAACAAGCGCACAAGTGGATATACTTTAAGTATTACACTAGTCAAACATTAAAATGTAAAATGAAAATGACAATCTTACATTTGATGCAGACAGACTGGCACATTTGCTATGCGACATGAATATGCGTAGCAACTATGTGTGAGGAATGAGTGGACTTCATGAAGTTGGAGATATTAAACATGACAACATGTAGTTGTTTAAGCAATTAAACACAGTCGTTAGTGCGGCAACATGATACTTTCTGAAGCAAAGGGCAATTAACAATATAGGGAGCGCTTTATAGACAATTTAACTAACTTCCTCATAAAAAATGAAAACCTGCATCGCTGATTACCTTAGCGCCCAGTATGCCAACTGCCTATTCTTAATCCTTCATTTTCCCTCCAGATCCAGTCTAAGTAATAAACATTTTCTGTAAAAAAATAATAGAGTAAATAATTAATTAGGATGCGTAGTAAAACCAGTAGTCACCAATAACGTCCGCTGTTGACAATTCACTGCTCAAATGTGTTTTGAATTGTTAGTCGTCCTTACCTCACCTACGCCACAGCTTCGTGGGACTGCAAGGTGCCCAGACTGGTTGTTTATCTAAGAGATCTCCTAGACAGATCTCCTTTATTATCTGTGTCCGAAAAAGAATTTGGCAAAAGGGACGAGAATGCGCCAAATGTGACAACCAGCAACCAGGAATAATGCTTGTATAACTACAGTGTAAACACTTTATTTACATGCAGGCTTACTACAATAATGAATTGCTATCACTGTTAGGAATGTGACTAGGGAGAGATAGTCACATTTACCCATTTACAGGCCACTCATGGGTTAGCGCAGACAGAACTATTTCGTTACATGCAAATTAGGCATGCACTTCAGTCCTTAATACCACCAGAAACGTGGCCCGAAGAATCCTCCCCGCTAGAGGATAGGCTTTTAACAGACCATCTCCACAAAAAGGCAATCTCCCAGACCTATCGAAAAATAGTAAATAACCATCCAGACCCCATGGCAGCACTAAAGACCAGGTGGGAGTTAGAAGTGGGAGACATAGATGAAGCTGATTGGCAGGAGGCCCTTGCGTCCCCTAGAGAGGCCGCAATACCATCAAGACTTAGATTGGTGCAATTAAAAATCTTACACCGCACGTACTATACCAGGACACTATTACACATGCTATACCGCATAGATACGCCGCTTTGCCTCAGACAATGTGGAGAGACAGGTACATTTTACCACACCATGTGGCTATGCCCAGAGATAGCGTGCTACTGGATGGCGGTGATGCGTACGCTCTCCCTGGTCCTGAACGTCACGATTCTTCCAGACCCGAGGTGCTTTCTCCTCAACATCTGGGAACCCACTGATTTAAATGCGGTTGCGCAAGACTGGGTAACTCTAGGTATTACAGTAGCAAAAAAGTGATTCTAAGAGGCCCTCTCCTAGAGCAACGCATTCGCGCTGCACTAGGTGAGACATAAAAAGGATACAAGGCAGCCAATCAAAAGGATAGCAGAGAAGCGATCCTCCAGGAGAGGAATAAACACAAGAATAGAAGTAATGAGCATGCGGCCCTAAGCCCCTGTAAGATTTTCTTAAGCCAATAAAGGGCTTTCGCTGTCTGGTAGGCGACGCCTATAAACCACACACATTCATGAGTGTTGTAGGCAGGCAGGTGGAAGCCCCACAACTAGAATTCCCTCACCCTTGCTTTCAGGTTCTGCACGCTAACTGCACTACACAGTGAATCAGAATAAACAACTAAAGTTTTACTGCACTGCTCTGAATCCTGAACCACTACAATATGAGAATTGCTGCACAGCACTCAATCTAAGTGAGCTTCAAGGTGCTACATTGCAAGTCCTGTGAAAACGACCAGGCCCAGCAGTAGAGGGTGTGCCAGTCACTACCAAAACAGCCCCATGGCCTACCTAACGCCCTTTCACAAGTAGAAAAACAATCCTTTGTTCTTGTATTTAATGAGAGAAATAATAAGGGGCTGCAGCCTCATTATCAAAGCCTAATGCCTTGGGCTACCATAAGCGCCTAAGGGGTGAGGTCACGGGGCATGGCTCCTGTTACTGTGCAAGTGTAAATAGAAGGCGAGCCTGAGTCACACTCACTATAGAACTGAAGGCAGCAAGCTGACACAGTAATTAAGAGATGAGAAGAGTTTTCTGGCATAAAAAGTGTGAAGTATTTTGCCATTTCAAGATAAGTGAGTGACATGGTGGAGGTTTATTTTATTTTATTTCTACTGTGACAGTATTCCTAATTTATGGCCGGGGCCACTGAAATTATGCAGCTATGAAAAACCAAATTAAACTGCAGTATTGTCTAAACTATGTGGCAAGAAAAGGCAAATTACTCCGCGTATAGGGGCACATTTGGTGATAGTATTAGTATTACTTCGTTATGTCTACATTTTTATACAATAACACTGTCTGGGCAAAGGTTACACTTCATTAGTACCAATTATACAGGAATAGGCAACTGAAAGATGATTCATCAACCTGTGCGAAGGGCCTTCCACTGTGCAGCAAGAAGTGCCACTGCTTTTTTAGGAACTTTTGATCGGCTGGAGCTAGGCACAATTATTTTTTTAATATCTGAAAACTATGCAGCAGATGATGGACTATGTGACAAACGTGTCAGATCCATAATCATACAAAATACCCTGCACCCGCAGAATTGCATAATTCCAGTGTCTCTGCTTTTGGCACTATATTAAGCAACAACAAAAAACTGACAAGTGAAGAAGACTTGTCAAGATTCACTAGCACAACACTGCTAGATAATGGGAAGGATCAATGCAAGTGTCTATGATGGAAAGAAAAGCACTGGCAACAACTCCATGCCAACATTGGCAACATGCGCTACCGCAGTGAAGCCTCAATCTCCCAAGGTGCTTGCAAAAGGCGGAGCTTGCCAATATAATTAGAAGGAACTTAAGAACAGACACCCCATTTTGAGGCACTGATGACTGTGCATTTACTCTCTCCTGACAAATTATTTGATTTTACCACATAAACAGACAGAAATGGACTGTAGTCAAGGCCACTAGAAATATGTAATTTTGCAGCCACAGCATTTTACATATTATGTAACATCATTATGAATTTGTCACATTTGCTCCATAATCCTCCATCTGGTGATAATTTGCCAATTTTAACAAAAAGCTACCTTAAACGGATCAAAAGTTACTGAAAACAGGGTCACGTGTTGCTGCACAGTTTAAGACCCTTTGCTACGGGTTACTCATCACCTTTCAGCTGCTTACTGCTGTACTCACTTTTTAATCTGGTCTCGATGAAGTAAAACCTTTTCCCAGACAGAGTTGACTTGTAAAACATGACAAAATACTACCTTCCATTATGCTGCACAACTTAGTCAACCCTGCTGCTTCATGTGATCCTTCTGTGCTGCATAAGTCCAGAGGCCCGGATTCTAGTGCTGCTATTACTCCTCTGGTCCTAAACTAGCCAGAGAGAGAAGAAGCAGAGGGACGAAGGGTACTGGAGGAGGCTAAGGCAGCAGGGAGGATAGTGCGAAAAAAGGGGGATGGTGAGAGGGAGAGAAGGAGGGCGAGTTGGAAAGACACAGGAGGGTGAGCAAGTGTGAGGGACAGAGAAGAAGGCGAGGAAGAGAGAAAAGGGGGAGGAGAGAGAAGGAAGAGGGAGAGAGAACAGTGAGGTGGAGGGAGAACGATGCATTGGAATTAGAAGAGTGATAGTAAGGGGACGCACAGTAAGACAATGGCAAAGTCAGGGGAGAGAAAGTAGGATAAGGCAGAATGAGAGGAGGGTGAGGTGAGAGAAGTATGAGGATGAAGTAGAGAAAGAAGGGCTCAGCCCGGAAACGGGTGGATAAGGTGGTGGGAGAGTAGGTTGATTTTAACCAAGTGAGGTGGAAGGAAGTAGAGAGGGTGAGGTGAGGTGAGGGGGACAGCAAGGTGAATTGGAGAGAATGGGGAGTGAAGTTGGGAGAGAAGGTGTGGCAGAGAGAAAGGAGTGTGAGGGGGCAAGAGCATAAAAGATCAAGCCCATGGGTTTCAACCTCTAGAAATCTATTGTCTAAATTAGTAGACAGAACCCGGCAGTAGGTACGGTATGCAGCCCCCACCCATCCAGCATGCCTAGACCCAGCTCTGATACCTGGGAGGCTCTGCACAACCCAATCATCTTTATGGCCCACCCACGCCTCTTAATGCCCAACCCAGTTCCTGAATCCTGGAACCAGGTCTGGTCTCGACAATGCACTGCAATGAGCACGGTCGCACTCTGAAACTAAGCACGGGTGCCACCGTCTCGTGTCACTGCACTGAAACCTGAAGATAAACAAGCATTTACAATGCAACGGTTTCGCCTTTGGAAAAGTTAGAGCTATTGGCATTGTAAATGACAACATTTTTATTTATGTGTTGGCTTTGACAACATAAATAAATGGCATTGTCATTTACAAAGCCAATAGCCTAATCTCTCGCTCTGCACTCCCACTGCACTGCACCTTTACAAAGCCAATAGCCTAATCTCTCGCTCTGCACTCCCACTGCACTGCACACGATTAACTAACATGAGCTTGCTCATGTTAGTTAATGTTGGAAAAATCTTTTCACTAAACAAAGCCAAACTGATTGGCTTTGTCAATAGGTCTTTGAAAGTGAAAGGTACTCGAGTTGGTGACACAATATAGTCTCAATTTAACATCAAAATTAACTCGATCATTTACCGTGCGTGGGTGATTCAAAAGATTTCATGATTTAAACAATCACATGTATAATTCTTGCGTCTAGTGCGAGTATTTCCATAAACCCAATGCCCAGCAATCGCTGCCTAAATTAATTTGTGAGTCGATTAGAACATCTGCAGTCACCCTGCGCCCTGCCTAATGTATGCATTGCACCTGGGGCCAATTTCGTGAATACTGTATTGTGTCTTGCGTGATATACAATGAGTCACGCAGACTTTTGACCTTTTATACAACGTTCTAAAGCACATGCAGTTCTTGGCGGCAGCGCTTGTACTTTTAAGAGCTTTTAGCGTCATGCACACCACAACGTCTTGACCAAATTCTCCACTATACAAGAAGTACCGGTTTAAGTGGTTCAACGCTGACTGGACCAGTCTTTAGCTAATGAGAAAAAAAGATATTTGGCGAGCTACTTTCCCGAGGACAGCGGGAGGGGGGGCGGGAAGACGAACAGCGGGAGGGGGGGCAGAACGGGCACACGGACAGCGGGAGGGGGGGGGCAGGAACGGGCACACGGACAGCGGGAGGGGGGGCGGGAACGAGCGCTTAACTTGAGTACCAGTTGCGTTGCAGGCGTCACTTTCTCACCAAAGAACACGTTTCAGTTTTCCCGGTACAGCCGAGGAACCCGCCAGTTTCGGAAATAAAGGTGGGATTTAGAAGTGCAGAATGAGAGCCCCATTAAAACACTAACGAGGCTGGTGGTAACAATTGAAGCATCCACGGTGCACCACTTACAATCATTGTTAAACACCAGGCACCACATCACACGGTTATTTACCAGCATAAACAACAGTCCTCACTTTAGCGTGCCACTTTAAAACGTCCTGCACTGTGCATAGCTTTTTTTTATGTAGATACATACAAAAGACAAGCACCTACGGGCACACGGACAGCGGGAGGGGGGGCGGGAAGACGAACAGCGGGAGGGGGGGCAGAACGGGCACACGGACAGCGGGAGGGGGGGCGGGAACAGACAGCGGGACATCGCGCAACCCACCCCTACAAAGGACACTTCCGAAATGGTGGAAAACAAAGCTGTAAAAAAAATAAAAATAAACACCGCCCACCGCCGCATGACAAAGTACCCCAGAGCTGCATTAAATGTCCCCTAGGCTACCGCTAAATGGTCACATGCCAGTCACAAAACTTACACCATGAATCACCCACTGGATCCTTGTAAAGCAGGAAATTGTACCACAGCATTACTGGGAACAGATAATGGGAAAGAGTTAAGAGGCAGGCCATACATTCACCATATTTATCCTGTAGACCGCCTCTGCTTGGAATTAAGTGATCAATGTGGATATCTACCTGTGCATTTTGGATGGTGCTCGTCTTCTGCCAAGTGTGCAGGTGCATAAACAAGGTCTATCAACTAACTTTAGAATGAGAGATGGGTATTAAATCTGGCGTGGAGAGGTGCCTCGGCCTCCAAAGTGTTGCCAAAAGAGAGAAACGTCTAGGGCAATCTTCCTTACTGCTGCCTGTCTCTTACTCCGCCTGCCTAACCTGTAGGGCTTACCCAACAGCCTCTTCCATTATGCCTCAAAGCTGCCTGTTTTTAAAGCACAGTTAGATGTGCGAGCCATAGAACGAGTCCATATCCGACAGCCTCAATGTACCCTACACACATACAGACCAACAAGCATTACAGAGGCTACTGCTGGCAACATGGTCTTCTACGTTCACTAGCCAATAGCTCTTCCATAGGAAAGATCTACTGGCTTTTCAAATCTTGTATTACGCTGCCTGATGTCAACCAGATGCAAACATAGTCCACTAAACAAATATTTCCAAGGTCCATGTGCAAGTCATTAGGCCAGACTTTTATTTTTTATTAGAACTCTGGGACTTGTAGTCTTATTTAACCCAGTATAAAACTAGGTCAACAAGTCCCAGAATGCGAAGGAAAAATAAAACAGGACTGAATTAAGTAGTCACACATGGACTGGGAAACTTGGCATCTATGCAGAGGGGGGTCTGCCCGGGTTTGTCACTCCCTTTTAGCCACATTAATGGTGCTTGCACACACACAAACATTACAGGGCCTTATACGACACATAACATTACAATGTACTGGTATCTGGACACATTCGTGAATGAAACAAATGTATAACTTAAAAGTGATCGCATCCGGGTTTTACCTTGTACTATCGATAGTTACCTCAGTTTGCCCAGTCCAAGATGGTGTATGCTTAGTTCAGCCACGACTACTTACAAGGCATAGTGTATTTATTGTCTGAATGCTACATCACAAAGGCCAATTCCCAGGCTAGGTTAGAAGAATCAATACAAGACGTAATGAGAATAAATCGTAATATTTTATACCAATTGTTTCCATGCCTTTACATTCATACAGCAGGATTACCCTGCCCTTGAAGGCTGCACAATAGTGTGATCTCAACTGTACCGACTCAGAGAAAAGACATTTCCTGGAAGGCTCCATTATGGTTTCACTGAAGCAGTTTGCCCTAAGCGTATAAATTATTTATACATAAAAGAAGGTCGACTTGGTTAAAAACGTCATGCTCCCGATTAACATAGCCACACAAAGTACACTAGTCTGCAGTGAGACGAGTATTTAGAAACAGGCACGAGGTGGCTGCGTGCTTCACGGGGGGTGGGCGTTGAGCGGCAGCCGAGAAGCAGAGCGAGCCTTATACGACCATGGAGGCTCCGGTCTGGCAGACGGCCTGAGCTCCGGAACGCTCTTCAAACACCCAGGTGACGGGACGGGGCCCCGCTGATTCCATCACCGTGCGCTGGAGTATTTTAATGCTCTACATTATGTAAACTTTACCAATGGATTTTTTTCCTTAAAGCTAGTCGGGGAAAACAAAGGCTGCCACAGAGGGCACTGCAATTAGATGAATCCCGGGTTCACGGCAGGCTCTGCTGGAGAGAAGAGCGAATTCCTTCCGGCTTTGCCCGGCCTGCGCCCTGCCTAATGTATGCATTGCACCTGGGGCCAATTTCGTGAATACTGTATTGTGTCTTGCATGATATACAATGAGTCACGCAGACTTTTGACCTTTTATACAACGTTCTTGTCAAGCCCACCCTGGTGTCATTACCTTTTGCCTCCCTACCAGGTATCAGGCTGAAGAAGTTTCCCTGGTTACATCGTTCTCCTCTTTGGAGAAAAACTTGGTTGGCATAAACTATGTAGGGAAAAGACCTATCAGTTATTGCACTACGCTAGCATGGAGGTTAGCGTTCTAGTCTTTCTTATTTTGAGCGGCCATTTTGCGCGCGCGCTTCTGGAGCGCTGCGCACTTCAACTGCCTTCTGTGAGGTAGCGGTTGTATTCTGGAGAGTCTCCGCTGAGGCGTCTCTATATTCGTCAGCCGCCACCTTTTGGGTTCTCATTTCGGAAGAAGAAGTATACAGAATTCGTCTCGTTTTGCCTGGTTGCAGTTTGAGGTATTTTCAGCATTGAAGTGAGCCTCCTCCGGGATATTGATTTCGTCCGGAGTCGAGGTAAGTTGTTCCTGAGACCGAATTCCAATTTGGTCATTATCTGATTCCAGCGGCAGCAGCAGTCTTCTGTTCTGTATCCTTTTGAGCGCTTTGAACAGTGAACATTGTACGCGCTTAAAATATTCATATCGTGAAAGAATGTCAAGACTGAGAACAGGTTGCAGCTGCCCAAAATTATTCCAGTACCTGTGCTTAAGTTTTTTAAACACATTTCCACTGCGAACTGAGAGGCTATTCAGTTCACTCATTTGTTTGACAAGCTGGGATAGCAAATGTCCTTTTGAACTTTCCAAATTGTTTCATAAACTATGAACTCAGTATATACGAGTCAATTCAAGTGAACAATTGAAAGAAGGCTTGCAGCTCAGTCTTCAATATTTACAAAACAATATCCTGTGAGAACTTGTATGAAATGCAGCTAAAATAAGTGTCCAGAGAAATAATACGTTAAGAAGCTCCAGCATCATCATCTTCAGAATAGACTGGCAGACCATGTAGAAGTGTTTAGGGTTATAATATATGCGCATATAGTTTATGTCCTTACTCACAATTGTGGTTTGTTAGTTGAACTTCATTTGCCTTATTTCATCCTCTGGATTTGAGCTTCAACTTCTACATAGCCTGCATTATTCAATACTACTTGGAGAGAAGCACAATCCACACCCATTCCAGGTATCCATGGTGTGGAAGTAGACTTTTGTGAAGTTACACTCAGATACACCCAGACTTATGAGAATGTATTAATGTTGTGTTACTTTTCCAGGTTTCCAAAGCTACGACGAAGTCTTGGAAGACACCAGGGTGTGGCAGTCTCTCTTGTTTGTTATCCAATTCCCCTTTCCCTTTCATTCCTGAGCTCAGAGTCCTCTGGGAGCAGGGGTGACGGGGAGTTGGGAAATTATCTTCTGAAGACCCTCTCCAGATCGTCCCCACAGAATACTGGAGTTCAGGTATAGTCCTCTTGACAGATTGAAGTGCCTTCTAAGTGCCTTCTGTCTGGGCGAGATGGCTGAGGGTTGGGATGTTAAGGCCTTTACCTCCATTTTGGAAAGTATGCAAAAACAGCTGAGTGAGACTCAGGAAGAGATTAAGAAGTCCAATCTGGAGACTAGTTATTTACGTCAGAGATTAGATGAGATAGCCATTAGTCCCAATCCAAGTTTTGAAAGATCCAAGTTTCAGAGTTTTGCACCATCCTCGTCCTCTTCAGAGTTAACTACACAAGTGGTGCATGCCATGTCACCCACTATTCCTTTGGCCCCACCTGAAAGATTTCAGGGAGATCCACATAAAGCCCACATTTTCCTGACACAATGCTCTTTGCACTTTTTGTGCAAACCAATTTTGTTTAAGGAGGACCAGTCCAAAGTGGCGTTTGTTCTGTCTTACCTGAGTGGGGATGCTGCGGCATGGTCTTTGCCCTTGGTATCAGTTGACGATCCGGTGCTTTACAAATTTGAAGACTTCAAAGCAGAATTTTTACGAATATTCGATAGAAGAACTATTTCGCAAACCACGGACAATGAGTTGTTGGATTTAAAGCAGGGAAACAGGGAGCTGGTGGCGTACATTGCTCAATTTAACAAACTCATTGTTGAAACTAGTTGGCCCATGGCCAAGAGAGCAGCAATTTTCTATAGAGGACTTAAGGACGAGCTCAAGGATGGGCTGGCTCAAATTCCAAAGAGACCAACCGACGTTTCTGAACTAATTGACTTAGTGTTGCAAATAGATCAACGACAATCTGAAAGGCGGAGTGAACGGCGCTAGGACTATCGGATGATTCCGCCCAGATTGGATCGTGCTCGGCCAGAAGCGAGTAAGAACAATGAGGGGAGTCTTGTCGAGGAACCCATGCAGATAGGATCAGTACGGGGTCCACTCAGCAAGGAGGAGCGAGAAAAGAGACGAGCTGGCAAGCTTTGTATGTATTGTGGTCAATCGGGCCATTTTGTTCGAGAATGTCCAAAGAAGCCAAAGTCGTCCATGTGGGTAAAAGATCGGCTCCACCAGTAGACGGAGTTGCTCTAGTGGGAGCGGCACAAGAGTCAGCTCCAAAATTACAGTCTCTAGCAAACACCTTACAATCTTCAGCTCCTCATCTCATTTTGTCCAGTAAAATCCAGTTTGGTGAGGCAGCTCATGAAAACATTTCCATCATGATTGATTCCGGAGCCACAGGCAATTTCTGCGATATCCAGTTTGCTAAGTCTTTGGGAATTCATATTGAAAAGAAGCCTAGACCAGAGCCAGTTTGGGCCATGGATGGTACAAATCTGTCTTCCGGACCTATTGTGGCAGACACGGAACTCATCACAGTATACGGCCCAGGAGATCATCAGAGTTTTGTCCGATTCAATTTAATTGACGCTCCTCAGTTTCAGTTAATATTAGGATTGCCTTGGCTTACGGAGCATAATCCAAGGATTGACTGGGCCAAGTGCACTTTGGATATGACGTCTGAGTTTTGTCGAGATCATTGTTTTCATCCCCTTTCAGAAATTCCTCATCAGACCATGTCTTCTAGCTTGGCGGATCAAGTTCAAATTATCTGCGCTCTGAAAGTTCCTGAGATCCCTGAAGAATATCACGATTTGGCGGAGGTGTTTAATGAACAGGAGGCTCGAAAGTTGCCACCTCATCAGGCCTACGATTGTCGCATTGAATTGGAACCTGGAGCCTCTCTCCCATGCAGTCGCATTTATGCATTATCTGAACCTGAGAATCTGCATTTAAAGGAGTACATTGAACAGAATCTTGCCAATGGTTTCATACGCCCATCTAAGTCCCCAGTTTCTTCTCCTCTCTTTTTTATTCCAAAGAAGGATGGAACCTTAAGAACCTGTATTGATTATAGAGCACTTAATCTGGTCACCAAGAAGAATCGCTATCCTTTGCCGCTCATCTCTGAACTCTTGGACCAGGTTAAGGAGGCTCATATTTATACAAAATTAGACCTCAGAGGAGCGTATCATTTGGTTCGTATGGCTGAGGGGGAAGAATGGAAGACAGCGTTTTGCACCAGACTGGGATTATTTGAATACCAGGTGATGCCCTTTGGGCTTTGCAAAGCCCCAGCTGCATTCCAGCACTTTGTTAATGATATTCTTCGCGAATTCCTGGATCGGTTTGTAGTGGTCTACATAGACGATATTTTGATTTTTTCCAACAGCCGGGAGGAACATGTGACTCATGTGCGGACCATTCTAGAAAGACTTCTTGAACATCAGCTTTATGTGAAGCTGGAAAAGTGCGTATTTCATTCATTCAAAGTAGAGTTTTTAGGTTTCATCCTATCTCCAGATGGTGTGTCAATGGATGACACCAAACTTCAAGCAATTAAGAATTGGCCAGCTCCCCGATCAGTAAAAGAGATACAAAGTTTTTTAGGATTTGCCAATTTCTATAGACGGTTCATTCATGATTTTTCAAGCAAAGTGAGTCCCATAAATAGGTTGCTGCGTAAAAATTAAAAGTTTGTTTGGGAACCAGTTACTGAGAAAGCTTTTCAATCATTGAAAGAAGCGTTCACCACGGCACCCGTCCTTCAGCATCCAGACTTGAAGGAACCCTTCTATGTGGAGGCTGACGCTTCGAATTTAGCCATTGGAGGAATCTTGTCCCAGAGACAAAGGGGCACTGGCCAGTTGCATCCGGTTGCCTATCATTCTCGTAAATTAACTCCAGCAGAGATAAATTACTCAATAGCTGACAAGGAACTATTGGCTGTAAAGGACACCTTCCAGGTCTGGCGGCATTATTTATTAGGAGCCAGGCATACTATTACGGTCTTCACTGATCATAGAAATCTGCAATTTCTGAAGTCTGCTCGAACTTTATCTCCTCGTCAATTAAGGTGGTTGCTCTTTTTTGCAGACTATGACTTTGTTCTCACCTATAAGCCAGGAGCAGCAAATGCAAAAGCGGATGCTTTGTCTCGGTTGGAGTTAGGAAGTGAAGCTGAGCATAAGGTGGAGCGATTTGTCATCCCTGAAGAAAAAATTGTGGCAATTTCTGTGGAAGATGAATTGGGCAACAGAATTTGTGCTGAGTTTGCTCAACAGAAGTTTGAAAATTGGGATAAGGAAGGCCCAGACCGCGTGATAAAGGAAGGAAAACCCTACCAATCTGGAAAGATATTTGTTCCAAGTGAAGAACTCCGAGTAAGAATTATACAGCAGTTTCATGATCATTTGTTGGCTGGTCACAAGGGAGTTGCTAAGACCTTGGAGTTGGTAAAGAGAGAATTCGTCTGGCCGGGCATGGAAGCTCAGGTGAGGCAGTACATAGCCACTTGCGAGCAATGTGTTAAAGGAAAAATCATTAGACAGCTCCCCCAGGGTTTACTTCTGCCGTTGCCGGTAGCCCCATCTCCTTGGCACACCATATCAATGGATTTTATTGTAGACCTACCCTCCAGTCAGGGGAGTACTGTAATTTGGGTAGTGGTGGATCAGTTTACAAAGATGAGCCACTTCATTCCTTTAAAGTCCCTTCCCACGGCACCTCAACTGGCCAATTTGTTTGTTCAGCATGTGGTTAGGCTTCATGGAATTCCCAAGATAGTTATCTCCGATCGTGGTCCACAATTTGTGTCTCGCTTTTGGAGATCCGTTTTGAAGGGGATGGGAGTTGATTCTCGTCTGTCCACCAGTTTTAATCCGGAAACGGATGGACAGACTGAGCGTGTAAATCAGGACCTGGAGCAATATCTCCGTCTGTATCTAATGGATCAGGAGGGCGAGTGGCCATCCTTACTTAGTACAGCAGAGTTTGCTTACAATAACTCCATTCACTCAGCTACAGGTTTCTCCCCCTTCTTTTTAAATTCTGGAAGGCATCCGAATATGGTGGTGGGGAAGATTGATGTTGAGGTTCCAGCAGCTCAAGAGGTTCTTTTAAGTTTACAACAATCCTATCAGTTGGCTTTTTCCAACCTTTCTAAGGCTAAGGCAAGTTATAAGAGGTCATCTGATCGTAAGAGAAGGGAAAGTCCTCAGTTTGAATCTGGAGAATTGGTTTGGATTTCCACTAAACACATGAGATTGCGTGGGAATAGAAAGTTTCAACCCAGGTTCGTGGGCCCTTTTCCCGTTGAAAAGATGGTAAACCCCGTCAGTGTGAGAGTCACTCTTCCAGGTTCCATGAAGATCCATCCTACTTTTCATGTTTCCTTGGTGAGAAAGAGTCCGCCTCATCTAAGGCAGGAAGCTCCTCCCGCTCCTGTTCTAGTTCAGTCCTCGGAAGAGTTTGAGGTCAAAAGAATTTTAGATTCCAAGTTGAAAAGAGGTAGATTGTTCTATTTGGTGGACTGGAAGGGTTATGGTCCTGAGGAGAGATCTTGGGAGCCTAGTTGTAATGTACATGCCCCTAGGTTAGTGGCAGCTTTTCACAAATCTTTCCCGCAGAAACCTGGAGAGGGGACTTTGGTGGGGGGTACTGTCAAGCCCACCCTGGTGTCATTACCTTTTGCCTCCCTACCAGGTATCAGGCTGAAGAAGTTTCCCTGGTTACATCGTTCTCCTCTTTGGAGAAAAACTTGGTTGACATAAACTATGTAGGGAAAAGACCTATCAGTTATTGCACTACGCTAGCATGGAGGTTAGCGTTCTAGTCTTTCTTATTTTGAGCGGCCATTTTGTGCGCGCGCTTCTGGAGCGCTGCGCACTTCAACTGCCTTCTGTGAGGTAGCGGTTGTATTCTGGAGAGTCTCCGCTGAGGCGTCTCTATATTCGTCAGCCGCCACCTTTTGGGTTCTCATTTCGGAAGAAGAAGTATACAGAATTCGTCTCGTTTTGCCTGGTTGCAGTTTGAGGTATTTTCGGCATTGAAGTGAGCCTCCTCCGGTATATTTATTTCGTCCGGAGTCGAGGTAAGTTGTTCCTGAGACCGAATTCCAATTCGGTCATTATCTGATTCCAGCGGCAGCAGCAATCTTCTGTTCTGTATCCTTTTGAGGGCTTTGAACAGTGAACATTGTACGCGCTTAAAATATTCATATCGTGAAAGAATGTCAAGACTGAGAACAGGTTGCAGCTGCCCAAAATTATTCCAGTACCTGTGCTTAAGTTGTTGAAACACATTTCCACTGCGAACTGAGAGGCTATTCAGTTCACTCATTTGTTTGACAAGCTGGGATAGCAAATGTCCTTTTGAACTTTCCAAATTGTTTCATAAACTATGAACTCAGTATATACGAGTCAATTCAAGTGAACAATTGAAAGAAGGCTTGCAGCTCAGTCTTCAATATTTACAAAACAATATCCTGTGAGAACTTGTATGAAATGCAGCTAAAATAAGTGTCCAGAGAAATAATACGTTAAGAAGCTCCAGCATCATCATCTTCAGAATAGACTGGCAGACCATGTAGAAGTGTTTAGGGTTATAATATATGCGCATATAGTTTATGTCCTTACTCACAATTGTAGTTTGTTAGTTGAACTTCATTTGCCTTATTTCATCCTCTGGATTTGAGCTTCAACTTCTACATAGCCTGCATTATTCAATACTACTTGGAGAGAAGCACAATCCACACCCATTCCAGGTATCCATGGTGTGGAAGTAGACTTTTGTGAAGTTACTCTCAGATACACCCAGACTTATGAGAATGTATTAATGTTGTGTTACTTTTCCAGGTTTCCAAAGCTACGACGAAGTCTTGGAAGACACCAGGGTGTGGCAGTCTCTCTTGTTTGTTATCCACTTCCCCTTTCCCTTTCATTCCTGAGCTCAGAGTCCTCTGGGAGCAGGGGTGACGGGGAGTTGGGAAATTATCTTCTGAAGACCCTCTCCAGATCGTCCCCACAGAATACTGGAGTTCAGGTATAGTCCTCTTGACAGTTCTAAAGCACATGCAGTTCTTTTGGCGGCAGCGCTTGTACTTTTAAGAGCATTTAGCGTCATGCACACCACAACGTCTTGACCAAATTCTCCACTATACAAGAAGTACCGGTTTAAGTGGTTCAACGCTGACTGGACCAGTCTTTAGCTAATGAGAACAAGCCGTAGACGATCCAAAGAAAATCGGAAATGACATAAAAAAAACATAAGTAACAAGCATACCGTGCAAAGCAAAACATTCACAACACGGGGCAGCAACGAGACACACAAAGTGGAGAAACAAACAGAAACAAACAATTAAAAAAATGTAAACAAAATGCATCTTACCTGAACGCAAATAAAAACAACACCAATCCGGCTGAAGGCACTCCTGAAAAGACGAAAACAACACGGAAAGAAAAAAAAAATAAACCCCGCCCACCGCCGCACTGACGTGTCCAAAGGGGCCGGATGAGAAAAATTCTCAGAAACGCCCACGAGTAGCCTCGCAGGATGACGGACGCCTCTGTTTGCCAATGGCTAGCGTCCATTTATGGAGCTAGCCAATGGGAAACAGAGGCGGGACGAACATCCATACTGGTAAACAAAAGTTTTCGCCTGCGCAAACCGCTGTTTGCGCAGCTTTTCGCCAGGCGAAACCTAATAAACACTCGAGTCCTGGGTTCCTGCCAGGGTACAAGTCCGGGGTACATGCAGGTACACAGCGTCCACCCACTATTTTTACGGGTTGAAAGCCGTCCCCCCTGCCAAAACGTTGGGCCCCACAGAAATATGCTGGACTTGTCCCAGTGTAAGACACCGGGACAAGTTCAGCAGCACCTGTACGTTATCTGCTTTCCATTCCAAGCAGCAACGTGCAGGCAGTGAAGGAGTGTTTTTTTTTCACTCCAGCTGGGCCCTAGTTAAGGAGCAATCAGGCCTCCTTTTGTTTTCATATCCTGACTGGAGGCGGCCTGGATTCTCACACTTAAATGTAAATGCCACAGAGGGGAAACAAGGGCACACAGCTTGGTATCTCTTCATAGCTACTTAAGAGAGACATGCTTTTACCTTTGTTTAGTCCCTGTTTATAAGAGATGCATGCACTGTAAGAATGTCAAATGTGTTGGTGGGTCCCAGTATATACAAAAATATCATTTTCAATAGCACTATTTTATTTCTTTTATAGCGCTACGCAACCCAATGCAGGGTGTCAGAGCTCTTTACCTAACATACACATTATACATTGACAATAAATCAACGTACAAGATGAGATACATGATACAGGGTTACAAGGTGTAGGAGTCCCATGTCCTTCATAGCTCACTGTGCTATATCACAAGGATTACCATTTATGAACTACAGGAAACAAAAGGATCTATGTGTTAAAAACAGTAACCCACTTTACTTTCTACATAAAATAAAAATCTGTCATCTGCATGTTACGTGATGTGCTTTGCAGGAGATACATTAACCTTATACTACTTTGATTCAAATCTGGGACTTCACAGAACACAGTTCTCTCCAACAAATGTGTTAGCCTCCAGAGTTATCTCACCATTACTACTATTCCCTGAGATTTACTGGCACCTTTACAGCAGATGCATGAACCCCATAAAATATTTTACGATGCAGACTTTGCAACCAATTAAGCATTTGAGCTATTCGTCCATGCTTCTCCTTGTTGCCAATTTCTTTGTGGCAGGGTTAAAAAAATTAGTGTATTAGTTGAGGCGCATATTTTGCGTCGGGATTGTGCCACTTTTTTTACACAATATCGATGCCAAATCTCTTTTGTTGAATCTCATATTGCGCTTAAATGTACTCATGATATATCGGATAAACATATGTGTAAGGTCTTAATTTCTGATGTCACTTCTTGCGATATCACTTCCTGTGATGACACGGGCAATGTCACGCGTCGTGACATCATGCGCTGTGATGGCACGCATCATGATTTCACTTGCATACTGCCTAACCTGGTTAGTCCTCCCCTTCTTTTTTTAGGACTTGTGCCCTGGTTACTGCACTAAACCTTGAATATAAACAGCAGAGGGTGCATTTGCTGCCCGGAGCTCGGTGCTCACCCAGGAGGGGGCAGTATTGTGCATACGCAATGGGCTGGGTTGCACGTACATTGCTAAGAATAGTGTAATTTGTTGGTGTTGGCAATGGGGCGCTGGCTGAAGTACACTGAATATACAGTGGCTCGACTGGCACTGAGAAGTGCTACAAGGCCTTACTCAGGGCACGCTCTGGCCCCGGGGTAGGCGGAGCAGCATGCCCTGCAAGGTCCGACTTGGCTTCGTTCAAACACAGCAAGGCACGGCAGGCCTCCTCCCTTCAGATATGTAAGACCTGGCATACCTGCCACAGGTGCATGCCCTGGTGCCTTCCCTCTCACATCCGGCTGGAGTAACACAGCCACTGTCACTGTGACCTGGAGGGAGCGATGAAGCAAGGTACAGTGCCGCACAGCAAACCATATTAAAACAGAGTACTGTACAGCCCAATGCAGAATACAGGACATGCCACAATTGTGAATAGTATAGTAGTGTAAGGGCGGGATTTTCCTTTTAAAGTCTGCTTACCATTTTCTGGAAATCCCGTCACAGGTCGACTGGACCTTTTTACCTGTCATAGAATGAATGAGGCAATCTATCTACCAATAATCAACAAATTTCAACAGTTCCCATTGTTTCCCCCTAAGAGCCACCAACCAAAGAGTAAGTTTGAAAATGTATTACAAAGCCAAAAACAACTGAAGGTATAAACACCTCAGCAAAAGGTTCAGAAGATAAACAGGCACTAATACAAACCTAATCCTACGGAAGAGTCTCAGACGGCTCAGGAATAATACAAGGATCCATTCAAGAATCATCAGGCTAACAAGAATTGCTATAACCAGAGTTTTAGTAGGCATTGATAAAAGGAATAAATTCAGGTTAATCTGTCCCTACGCTATACTAAGTGACATCCCTACTCAACAATAGCCCAACTTAATCAAGGTGTCAGCAGTGGTGACTTCCAAAGAAGTTCACCCACTTTCTCTCTGTTAGTCTAGAGTCTCCTCAGTCCTAGCTAAGCTCTCTGGCTACCAACCGCTCCCTCTCGTCTCCCAGCTCATCTGCTCTGAGTCCTCCCTCGGGGTGCTGTCCCTAATACAAAACCCCACAATGCGGACAACACGCCTTCAGGTACGCCCCTTTCGAAGGTGTTGGTTTTCAGATTTTTCCATTATGGCACCTCTCCATCCTTGTCCGTTGAAACGTCCTTGGGTCCCAGGCTCTCCTTCGCTTCAAGTTGCTTTCTTAAATTCCTCAGCTACTCCTCCACGTCTGAGCCTAGCATCCTAACTCTCTTACACAATGGGCCCTTCTACTCCACTATCGGCTTAGCTCTGCACCTGCAAAGGAATACATGTGAATCGGCTCACAAATTCCTAATGTTGCAATTGATTTTAGCTAAAGGCAGCTTTCTCTAAAACATTTCTGCGATTTAGTGCTAAGCAAACATTTTCGATCAGGCCTACAAAACTTCCATGAACTAGGCCTCTGCACGTTATAGGCCCCACATCCTAACATGAGCAATAGCTTTTCGTTCTTGTAGCCTCCATCTTTAAAGCAAAATACATTTTCTATCTCAAGCACTTTTATCACGGTTAAAAGGTACAACTATGAATTTTAATAAAGCAGATCTAGAGCCACAATGATCTATTAAACACATCTCTTATTAATAAAAAGGCTTCACATCAAACGGCATTTCTATGTTAAAACCGCATTATTGATTTTCAACTCTTAACATTAGCTCTACATGTAATTCTAATACCAAGTACATTATTTCTCAGCCCTACATTGCATTTGAACACGATTAGTGAATCCTCTATATATGCGGGTGTTAACTACTTGTACATATGATACACCCCTACAAATTTTACTTCAGTTTGGCGCTCTCTCAGTTCCCCCCTTTGATGACCTGTGTCATCACCACCATCACACCATCCCTAGGGTAGGAAGCGAGTTAAACAGAGCCTGTCGCCATTTTCCCCCGCTTGAGCATCTCCAACGCTCTCAAGCTTCGATATTGACTGTCCTGCAGTCTCTCCATTCTTTGTTCTTGCACCCTCATCGATCTTTCCAATCTCCTTGACCTATAACACTTGTACACTCTTACCAAACCCCACAATCCAATCACACATGCCACAACTATGATGAGGGGTTTCAGTACAAACCCAAGGAAACTCCTTCCCAGATTTGCAAACCAGTTTCCAACCTTTCCAACTCCCTTACCAACCTTCTCCCACACGTTCTCTTGCGTCAAATCCTCAATTTCATAATGAATGGCAGTAATGTTACTTATATATTTCTCCAGATCCTTTGAATTGTCTGGAATATATGTGCAACATTCCTGGACCTTCAAACGTTTACAGACTCCTCCCTCTTTTGCTAGAAGGATGTCTAAGGCAAGACGGTTCTGTAAAACCATTGTCCTTATCGACAACATCTCACCCTCAACTAACACTAATGACTTAGCGGTACTCATTGACAGTTTATCCACCACAGTTGCCAACCGCCGTATCTTTACGTCATTCAAAATCACTCCCACCATGGGTATCACTGCTCCAAACACGTCTCCAACTATTGCACCAGCACTTTCCCCTCGCTTTACCCTGGTCTGATGTCCTCCCTCCAAGAGAGCAAAATCCTCAGTATGGTAAATTTTGGGAAAAATAATCGCTAGATAACACGTTCCATACCACTTCTCTGGCAATCTTACATAAGCATTCCTCCCGCAAACAAAATAAACGGTAGGAATCACCTGCACCACGCTCTGCAAGAAATCCTTCGTGTAATACTCCAATGTGAAAGTGTGTTCACAGGTAGTCTGACCCACATACACATTTTCATAGTATGTCTGTGGTCTGTGAATGCATAGCTTCCCTTTCTGCACTTCATCTAGAGCTATCGGACCATAACTTCCTCTTGATTTGTGCTGCTTCTCCTCATCCGTCCAATCAACTTTACCTTGCCCTGAATCTCGCAACTGTTTCTGCTTTTTGTACCTGTCTTTTACTTGTTCTATGAACTTTTTCTCTGTCTCTGATAACGAACATGTCAAATTGTGTCGGTGAGCGTATGAGGTGTCTAACTCTTGTGTTGGAATGAAAAAATACCCAAGTCTATCCTCTGACTTATAATAATCAAACTTATTCAGGTGTTTATAAGCAGGGACTTCTGGAAGCACAGCATCATAATTCGAAAAGAAATACTCAAAATGGTTTCACCCATAAAATATGCTAAGCAGCAGACTACATGAAATTCCATATGTCAATGGAAGGTGATAGTATCTAATACCCTCATCTACTGAAGCTGGCAATTGCATACACACATAGCAGTCTTTCGCATCCATTGCATCAATGTATTCATACAACAACTTTGCATACGCATTCTGTTTAAAATTACCCTTAGACAGATCTGTATGTAACCTACGACTCTCTTCTGCTAGCAACGCCTTTTCTGCTCCTAATTTGACCTCTTTCTTGCTAGGAGTGGTAGGTGTCGGTGTTCCCTCAACCTTCACTGCCTGCTCGTGTGGTACTACATAGGAAATTATAACTACTAAGAAAATAAAGAATATCACTCCTCCGAAAAGGGTGCCTACAATGCACTTAGCCCTACGAGTCGGGTTTCCAGCCTCCATGGTCTCGGAACAATGTAGCTAGTTTTCAGCAACAACTCAGAGTCTCTTTCTTGGTTATTTGAGCCTCTCGAACCACACCTCGGAAAAAGGAAATCCCCGTTCTGTTCTTCACTTTCATCAACAATAGGCAACCCTAACCCTCCTCCGTCCTCTGTGGAAAGTCCCTAAATTTCTTCTTCTTCCACTCGGCACTAGGTTAATTCAACAGCTATTTACAAAAGTCTTTAATAATCAATGATAATATTTGCTCCAACTTCACTTAGCATGTATTCCAGAAGTTCCATGCGAAGCACAATCGATTCGTGAGATGGTATTTCTGGACCAAATGTAGGAAAAATCAGTCTATTCAGGATTAAATCACGTATCTTGCTTAGGTAAGGGGGATTAGGAACGGTGAGTGTCAGTACGCCTTTGATCTCAAGTCCTGGTACCAACAGCACCACATCCAACTTAACATTGGGATTCGTACTGGTCACTGTCACAGCCCTCACCCTCCCTGATCTCAGTACACCGGGCATCTGTCACAGGGTAGGTCCACTCGGGAGTAGCGTATCTTCGACAAGGTACTCTCACCCTCCTTGACCTTCTCGGACCGCCTTGCTCTGTTTCTTGTTCTCCCTCTTCCGGGTCTGATTCTTCAGATACAGGGGCAAGATCTCTTTCGGAAGCCAGTCGTACGTTCAATCGCCTCCGCCTCTCAGGCCAATGAGCCTCTGCGCTTCTCACTCTTCGGTTTCTCGTTCTCACACCCTGCTCATCACTACTTTCAGCTTGTTATGCGCTCAAATCGCCTTCACAGCCACTTCCCCATTCAGAGGCAGACTCAGTGTCACTGTTGTCATGATTTCCTTCAGCCTGATCAGATGAGTTACCAGCCTCTTCAGACACCCCCACAGCTTGACTTGTCCCCTCTAGTGGATCTTCCTCCACGGCTGGGTTTTCCTCTACAAGGGGAGCTGTTTCTTCCAGAGGTGCTGGAACTCGTCGGGTGTGAGAAGCATGGACCCAGTTTGGCAATCCTCCACACTTTACAGCAGTGTTCGTCACCAAGATAACTTGAAACGGTCCTCTCCAGCGCACATCCAGGCAGCTTTTCCTGACGTGTTTCCGCACCAGGACCCAGTCACCCGGACACAGGTCGTGACATAGGTCTCTAGAAGCCGGAACTTCTGCAGCCTGCACCTGCAGGGACACAGAACGGATGACATCAGAAAGTCCTTTGCAATAATCAAGAATCAAATCATCTGTGATATTTAGCAAGGCTGTTGAAGGAATAGATGGCAGTCTCATAGCCCTCCCCATCAATACTTTGTGAGGTGAGAGACCTGTCCTCCTGTCTGGCGTACTACGCATGCTCATCAGCACCAACGGTAATGCATCTGGCCATTTCAGGGACGTAGATGAGCACACCTTCGCCATTCGGGCCTTGAGGGTCCCATTTATTTGCTCCACTATGCCAGAAGCCTCTGGTCGATAGCTACAATGCAGTCTCTGGTCAATGTTCAATGCAGAGCAGAGCATTTTCACAATTTCGCTATTAAAATGCGTCCCTCTGTCCGATTCCAAAGAGGTCGGAACCCCGAAACGTGGCACAAGCTCCCTCAACAATAACTTTGCTACTGTGAGTGTATCGCACCTACGAGTTGGGTAAGCCTCAACCCACCTGGAAAACACACACACGATCACCAAGACATACCTGAGGCGATTACACCTCGGCATCTCAATGAAATCCAGTTGCATCCTATTGAAAGGTCCGGCCGACCTCCCAATGTGACTCAATGAGACTGGTGTTCTTTTCCCAACGTTCATTTGTTGACATGTAACACACCTCTGACATACTGCTTCCGCAGCTGTTCGGAACTTTGGATTGTACCAGGTCTGTCTGAACACCCGCATCATCGCATCTCTTCCCAGATGTACAGGACCATGTATCTGTCGTGCCATCGGACTCACCAGTTCATTCGGCAGCACCGCTCTCCCATCAGCCGAAACCCACAAATCCAACTCGCCTTTGACACAACCAGCTGTCCCCCACACTCTTTTCTCATATTCTGACGCCTGCTCCTGCATGCTCTTCAACTCTTCCCAGGTATCAGCCACCTCAAGCATCATGTTTAACTCAGTCCTTCCCTGCGCCCCTTCAACAGTTTGTTCAGTAAATGAGTATCCCTGCTCGGCACAGTAACATGCAACTTCATCAGCATAACGATTACCCAGGGACACAAAGTCGGTACCCTTGCTATGTGCAGTGCATTTCACAACGGCTATTTCTGCTGGACCTTGCAAAGCCTCCAGCAGTAACCTGACAAATTCTCCATTCCTGATAGGGGAACCTGATGATGTCATGTAACCTCGCTGAGACCACAACTGACCGAAGTCATGAACCACACCGAACCCATATTGGCTGTCAGTATATATGGTGATCTGAATCTTGTAGGCTGCCAAACAGGCACGCGTCAACGCAATTATCTCAGCCACCTGAGCGGAGTGTACTCCTTCCAGGCAGGCCGCTTCGATTATTCCAGAAATAGTACAAACAGCAAAGGCTGCTCTCAACTGACCAGTATTGTCCCTTACACATGAGCCATCGACAAAGTAAATTTCATCAGGGTCTATCAGTGGCTCATCAACAATATCCGGTCTAGGTTTGGTGCACAGTTCAGTCACATCAAGGCAATCATGGTCTTCACAATCTTCGTCTAAGGCATTTGGCAATGGCATCAAAGTAGCAGGATTCAAGACCGAGCACCTCCTAAGGGTCACATTCTCCGCAGCAAGTATAACCTGCTCGTAGCGTGTGAGCCTATTATTTGTCAAGTGCTGCGTCTTGGTCCTGGTCATCAACAATTCCACTGAGTGGGGAACATGTACAATCAGTGAATGACCCATCACAATGCTTTCACACCTTTCAATGCTGACACCTGTTGCAGCAACGGATTTAAGACATCCGGGAAACGCTGCGGCTACTGGATCTAAGGTAGCCGAGAAGTAAGCAACTGGTCTACGGGCTCCTCCATGATCTTGTACTAGGACTGCCAAAGCACACCCCTCTCTTTCACAACAGAACAGTGAAAATGATTTGGTGTAATTGGGCATTCCCAGGGCTGGAGCGCAACACAAGTCCTCTCGCAGCCCAAGGAAAGCCATCATACAGTCTTTCTCCCATGGTACCGGATCACTCACATCCTTGTGCGTCAGTTTCTGTAATGGTTTCGCCTTCAGGGAAAAATTGGCAATCCACTGGCGACAATAGCCAACCATGCCCAGGAACATCCTAACCTCTCTCTGGGTCGAAGGCACCATCATTTTCATGATCGCCTCAATCCTGTCGGGTGACACTTTCCTCTTTCCTTTCTCTATTCTGTGTCCCAGATACTGTACTTCAGACAAACAGTATTGTAACTTGCTGGGGGATACCTTGTGTCCATTCTCTGCCAAATGGTTCAACAAGGCAAAGGTGTCAATCCTACAAGCGTCTTCTGTCTCTGACGCAACAAGGAGGTCGTCTATGTACTGTACGAGAACGGAGTTCTGCGGCAGTACCAGACTCTCTAGATTCTTTTTCAGCAGCTGAATAAAGATCGATGGGCTCTCCGTGTACCCTTGAGGGATACGACACCATGTTAGAACACGATCCTCTATTTTGAACGCAAAAAGAAATTGGCTCTCCTCATGCAAGGGGATCGAAAAGAAAGCCTGACACAGATCAATCACAGTAAACCACTCAGCTTGGAACGGTATCTGAAACAGTATCACTGATGGATTTGGTACCACTGGACAACATGGAACAACTATGTTGTTCACCTTTCGCAAATCCTGCACAATCCTGAACTTCCCGCTAGGCTTCTGCAAGCCCATGATCGGGGAGTTACATGGACTGCCTATGACTTCCTTCAGTATTCCCTGTCTAATCATGGATTCGATCACAGGTTTGATTCCTGCAATCGTTTCCGGAGTCAACTTGTATTGGGGTGTTCTCGGGAACTCAGCATTCGGCCTTACTTGAATCTTAACTGGCTCAACTCCTCTAATCAGCCCGATCTCCTCTCCTGTAAAGTCCCACACTTCCTGTCGGACTGAATCCCTCAAATCCCAAGGAAGTTCCTCCACTGTTAAAGCAGGATACAATTCTATGCACACGCGCGTATTTGCAACCTTAAAAGCAGCATCATCATTCGTCTGCAACTCCACTCCCTTGGGGGTACAGTAGATGGTACAATTGAGTTTACACAGGAGATCTCTCCCTAACAGACACACAGGACTGGAATCACACACCACGAATTGGTGTTTGTCTCTAAAACTTCCGATCTTCACTGGGACCGGCACAGTCAGTGGGTTCGTCATTCTTCTGTTTGCAACGCCTACAACTTGTATAGTCTGTCCTGAAAGGGGTAAGTTGGGGACTACTGCAGACCGTACAGTAGAACGGGTAGCACCAGTATCAACCAAAAAGGTAGTGGGGTGTCCATCTACATCAGCCTCCACGAATGGTCCCCTCTGATCTACCTCAAGAACCGCCCCAAGGGTACAGTCCTCCTCCCCACTTAGGTACCGTCCTGTCACTGGATCAAAATAATAGTACTCGTCCCCTTCTACCATGAAAGGCATCTGCTTGTAAACCTTGTTCCCTGTCGAAATCTTCGGTGGCTGGGGAACTGAAGCTCTAGGTGCTGAAGTCCCCCCTTTAGCCGGCTTAAACTGAGTTACTGCTACCTTCTGTACCGGAGGGGCTTGTACCTCCTCCTCCTCTTCCTGCACTTGATTTTCTGGGTTATGGGGGCACTCGCGTCTCCAATGTCCGACCTCATGACACTGGCGACACTTTGTCGTCTTTTTCAGAGTCGCCAGATCTATCCTGGGTCTCGGGCTGTCCTCGTGGTCCATTTTCTGTCCCCCCGATTTTCTCCCCAATGTTCCACCGCCTGACTGACCTTGTCCTCCCAATTGCATCTGGACTAACATCAGTTTATCCTTAAGCTTCTTTGTCTTAGAATCTATCTCGTCACTGCAATACCTCGCGTACCTCAAGATCTCGTCCAGAGGCTTGTTCTGCCAACAAATTAAATGTTGTTGTATCATGAGACAGATATCAGGCCTCAGTCCCAGAACAAACTTTTTTTTTTTTTGGAAGACCTTTATTTCAAAATCATGCATGTACACAGCAGTGTGCCTTCAACCCATTGGAAGGGCCGGCTGCTACCAGTTCAACAGCAAATAATATGGAGCATACAACCAATGGCATCTGGCGAGAACACACAAACCACGCAGAAGGCATTGGAAGCCAGTATTCCAGGCTTATTCCTAGTCCTGCAGCTGTATCATACATATTGAATAGCGGTCCTATTTTATGAGTTTTATAACCAACAATACCAACCCCCAACCCCCCATCCCAAACATTCCCGGTTCCTGGTCGCAGTAATATTCCGTGGTGTTAATGCAGAATGGTGAAGCAATACATAAGTCGCGTAAAGTCAAGTAAGTAATTGATCGGGTCATGCAGACCTCAATTCCAAGACCCTGCATTTATCACCAGCCTTTGGATGACAAAAGGAACGTCACACATCAAGACAGCCATTTTCTAAAGGATCACCCACACAAAAAGGAAACAACGGCACACAACAGGCATCCTCGTAGTGCAGTCACACATTCAGGCAATCACGCAGTTACCCCCCCACCCGCCGACGGACCCCCACTCTCACCACCAGAACTGTCATCATCAGCCAGGGAAAGAATATATGTAGTATACGGGGCCCAGATGTCCCGTGGTCGCGATTTCGCCGGCAGTCCCTCATAATAACAAGCCAACTGATCCCTGCAATAGGCCATATCTGTCAGCCACAGTTGAACATCAGGTGCCCTCCTCCCTCCCCACACCATAGCCACCCTCCGTTTAGCAAGCTGTAATGCCAATACAATCAATCGCCGCTCTCTAGCAGGCACTCCAGAGGCGATCCCCAGCAAGCACAGGCGTATATCCAACGCAACCGCAGTCGTCGTCATCTTAGTTAGTGCCTCAGTTACAGCCCCCCAGAAGGCATACACTCGTGTACATCCCCAGGCCAGGTGTACAAAGTCCGCCTCATCTTCCCCACACCGGACACATTGAGCCGTTTCGCGGAGACCATACCTAACCAGCTGCACTGGCGTATAATACCATTGATGTAGAAATTTAAAATGTAGTAGACGAAAGTTGCCGTTGGCCACGTACCCCCCAGTCATGGAGCAGCATTCAGTCCATTCATCATCAGTCAGTGGTTCGGGCAGGCACCTATCCCATCTAGCCCTAGCCAGCACTGCGCCTCCCCCCTCATCCTCCTGTGCAGCTCGGTACAGACTAGAGAGCAGCTTAACTCTATCCGTCGTGGTGTATAGTAACTGTAAGGCTCCTAGCGCCAGTGGTTCCTCCGGATATGTAGGATATAAGGAGTGAATGGCCGCCCGGAGTCTGACGTATATAAATGTAGACATAACTGCATTCGGGGAGCGTTCCGTCACAGTCTGTAACGAGAGGAATGAGGCCCCCGGGAAAAGATCTCCCATAGTGTGTAGTCCAGCTCCCTGTAGGACCTGCAGACCTCCGATTTCGCCCGACACCGAGATCTCCGAGTGATATAGTAGCGGCATGCTAGGGGCATACAACGGCAACCTGTTCGCTCTCCTACCCAGCTCCCGCCACGCGTTAGCAGTGGATTGCACTGGGTCCACCTCTCCCTTATCAAACACTGAGTGAGTATTTACTACCATTGCCCTCAGCGGGTTTGGCAGAACAGCACTGGCCTCAAGCGCTACATGCGGGGTATACGGAGGAGCAGACAACCAGTAGGCGGCGAAATGCGCTTGGGCACATAAGTTATATAATTTCATATCTGGTATGGCAAAACCCCCCAGGTCATATGGTTTAGTCAGTACGTCCCACGTCACTCGCGGTTTCTTACCAGCGCATGTTAAGGCAATCAACAAGCACCGCAGTCTGGCAAAGAAGTGTGACTTTAGCGGGAGAGGAATGTTAACAAAAAGATATAAAAATTTCGGAAGCACCACCATTTTAATCAGAGATACACGGTCAGCAAGGGTGAGGGGGAGCCGAGTCCAACGCGCCACCTGGTCCTCCAGCCTGGAGATAGCGACGCCATAGTTAGCCCTGATGATTTCCTGGCTATCCCGATGCATCCAGACACCAAGATAACGCACCGACTCCGTCGCCCATTCCAGTGGGAACTCTAAGGGAAAGGGAAGGGTAGCGTCAGTGAGAGGGAGCATAACAGATTTCTCCCAGTTGATGGATAGACCCGAGTGACGACCAAAGCATATGAACTCTCGGAGTATAGATTCAAGATAAGGAGCAGGTTCACGCACATAGAGGACCATGTCATCGGCATACATGGACACTGCCAGCGACCGGAGGGGGAATTTCAAAGCTGCGTCCGCATATCTCTGCCTCAAGACACAAGCCAGGGGTTCCATCACAATGGCAAATAGCAAAGGTGAAAGTGGACAACCCTGTCGAGTTCCCCTCTGTACAGGAAACGAATTCGAGACATGACCGTTGACTCCCACTCGTGCTATGGGATTAGTATACAGAAGAGTTATTAATGACGTAAAGAAGAAAGGCACCCCCATCCGATGCAGTATTGCTATCAAATATCGCCATGCAACTGAGTCGAAGGCTTTCGCGGCATCAAGCATGACAGCCACCGCAGCCAAATCCGGTTTGAGCAGATGCAGCACTGCAAATAGAGCCCTTAAATTGTGGGTGGTAGACCGGAGTGGGATAAATCCTGATTGGTCCGGTAACACCATGACCGGAAGGAGCAGCCGCAGCCTAGTCGCCAGTACTTTAGCTATGATTTTAACATCGGTGTTCATGAGGGACAGGGGTCGATACGATTCGCACTTATTAGGAGGTTTACCCGGTTTTGGCAATGCAACAAGTAGCGCTGTGAAATCTCAGGTCAATGGACAGTCGATATTTGCCCGGCGGTATGGCCTCTGTAACCCACGAAATATTAATCAATGAAGAGGCAGGCGCTGGAGACGGGAAGGCAGGAAACAAGGTTTATTCTCTCCGGAGGAGAACACATCAGTTCAGACAGCAGGTATCGTCACGAGGTGCTCTAACCGCATCTCAGAGGCCTGGCCTCTTATACACAGATAAATGAATTTTATTGCAGGTAACACAGTCTTGTAATGCTTTGAAGTATGAAAGGACATCCTCTGAATTTCCCCTACAGGCCCGTTCCCACACACATTTACAGTTGAAGTCCCCACCCCGGTCACAACAGGTGATGATTATCGCGCAGCTGGACATTCCGCCGATTCACGGAATGTGGGGGTTTGATCGGATCTCTTAGGGTGGGGGCTTTGATCGACTCGGGGGTCCTTTGATGAGGGAAGCTTTCTACTGTACGGGGAGGGGCAATAAACAATATCGGCAGAGCTAGGTGTCGGCCTGGGAAAGAGGAAGACAAACGGGCACACAGGAAAGGGGTTTGTATCAAAGGGCCCGGGACCATGAAAGGAATGAAGGGAGGCGTCGCGCTGGGGACAGGATGGGGTTCTGAGGCAGAGTCGCGCTGAAGAGGGGTTTATGACCCAACGCATGCGAGAGTGGGGGGGTTGTCTGCGTGCGGGCTTTGCGAGGGCGAAGGGCTATGCTGGGGGCCGGTGGCGTGCGGAGGGTGGTTCTGATCGGGGCACCTAAAATGGCGGGTGCATACGACAAAAAGTGTGGCATCAGGGAAAAAAGGGCAAGATGGCGCAGATAATGTTTACCAAACCGTATTAATTTTCCACAGTCCTCCCTTTAACATTTCCAAGACATCTTGCTGGCCTAGTTCCTACCCATGTCTACTGTGGCGAAAGAAGCAGAGAAGCAGGAACCTAGGTGAAGGAGCTATAAACATTTCATTTAAAATCTTTCGTCTTAGGAGGCGGGTCTATTGATAAACTCGTTTGCAGGAAAGTCATAGTAATGCAATATCGGACAAAAACGATTCTGTAGTGTGAGCATTGAGTACATTTCATAGATACTTATAGTCGTTCGGAATGTAAACTGATAGGTCATTACATATGCAAGTTCTGTTCATATTTGGCTGGAGCATAATAAATACAATGGCGGCTGGGAGAGAAATGAGACAGAGTAAAAACAATAATCAAGGGTGTCGTCGTTCGAAGTTAGTGAGTTCTCAGCATTCGTTGTCGTCGTTTGTTGGCACTGTGGAGCACCGGCGGTGGAGCTATGGATCCAGCTCTATTCTAAGTCTCGCGTTGCAGAGCATGACCCTTTCCTCGCTTTTTTGGTCAAAGAGGTCCTTTTCGCCCTGTGTCCTTTTGAGTCGATTGTCAAAAAGTTCAGGTGGAAGGAATGTGTGTGTGAGCAGTCCTTAGGGTAGGTCGGAGAAAAAAAGGGGGATGGAGCAGGGCCAGATCGAGAACAGACCAAGGGGACGGAAAATTTCGGGTAGGCGGGCTCACGACCGAGTTCAGAGAGCGGGGATTTTTCGGCACACGTTGAACTTCGAGCAGGGGCATCAGGTCAGCCCTTTCCCCGGAAACAGTGCCTCGTCCTGCAGCTCCTTACTGTCGCGGTCTCGCCTTGGCCAATGTCGCAGATGTTCCATAATCTGTAGTCAGGCCTTGTACTCCCACATCCGGTCCTTCTTTCCTCCGACAGTTGTACCCTTAAAATGAGTTCGAAAAGACAGTCTTTAGAGAATTGGCAGAGGAAGGTAATCACATAAGTCTATTTCTCTCCCAGCTCCAAGCAAAATGAGAAACGTCCATTGGGGTTCACAATCGACATATAAAATAATTGATGATGGGCCCGTTGGATTTCCTGTCCTAACTATTTCTTGGGTGTTTGTTGGTAGATACATTCATTGTCGTGGTACGAGATCTGGTACCCTTTATTGCATTACAGTTGTGCCAGTTCTCCTGACAGAGACCCACCTTCCTAGTACGAGCCTTACAAAGTTATACCGTTCTCCAGGGCTTTATATTTTGCGAAGAAGTGCAACGTGCCATCACCACGGTCTGATAGGTATCTTTCTGAGGAATGAACATAGGCTAAACATTTTTCCATTCTAGCAATACACCCTACCTTTCAGCTAAACACTTTACTTTCAACAGGGTTTATTGCAACAATTTCTTCGTTTCGGTCTATTCTTTAACTTTGCAAACATCATTCTAGTTCCTACATAGCTCCTTACAACCCGACTACTTCATTAAAAACCGGGGTCTTATGGAAAACAACTAGGGACATAGAAAACTGTGGTAAGGGACTATCGTCTTGCTTTGTGTCATAAAGGCATTATTTAGCAGAAGGCCACAGTTCAGTTGGTAAGCGTTCAGTGGCATTTCTCGAATTCTAAATTCTGTAGCTTGCTTATCAACAAATCATTTCTAGGAACAATGGCTGGCCTGTTTTAGTCGTAGGTCGACCCATCTCTTACAATCGGGGGTGAGGGACAGTTTAAAAAATCTCGTCTGGGGCAGCTGATACAAAACTGGGGGCGTTCTGGGAAGATGGGGATGTTTCGATCACCTTTACTATTTGGGTATTGCGACGATTCGGGACGGGGAAGGTCGCGTTATCTGAGGCATTTTTTTTTTATCATAGAAGCCGCTGACATGTAGTTCCCTTATTACGGGTCAGATCAGGGAACCTCAGTCGTCTTACCTGTCCTTTCCCTTATGGCCAATTCTCGGTTTCATCAATTTTTAGCAGGAAGGAGAGGTAGTGACATGGCATCAGGGTGATTTTATTTAGGACAAATTTTGTGCAAATACTTGCGGTATTTGGAGCCAATTGGGTGGTGCACTAGGGGTGGCGGTTTGCCAATTTAGGCGCTAGTTGTTCGGAAGAGAGAGAGAGAGAGAGAGAGAGAGAGAGAGAGAGAGAGAGAGAGAGAGAGAGAGAGAGAGAGAGAGAGAGAGAGGGGGGAGATGTGCAACAATAGGCTAAATAGTACACGTGCGATATTGGGGGTAGCAGTGTATTAAGGTAGGCTATTCAGCGCATTACACAACATGAGACAGTACGGGTCTGTGTTAGAATTTCGAAAGCATGCAGTTTGGGACGGACGAGCATTTAGGCAGGGTAGAGGGGGCATGCATTGAGTAAGAGACACCATTGTATCGCACTTCTCGCACTCTCGGTCCGCCGACCAGTCAAGTCAGCGCCTCAGTCGCACAAAAACATGTTCTCATAGTTTCAGACATACGTGACACGTGTCCATTCGTACAGCACGGATTAAGGGTGATCGTTTTTCATTATGTCATTCAACTTATTGGTTCTTTCGTTGCAAGAACAGTTTTGCGGGTGTGCTTAGGTGCCATCTGGCAATGTTAGTCCGCTTCGTGTATCAGACATGGCGGAGCTTCAGATCTTTACCATACCTCGGTCGTGATCTCCAGTGTACCCTGTAGGGGGAGGAAAAGAGGGGAAGGGAGGGGGACAACATTCGAGCATATCAAATGCATGGGTACGAAAGTCCTTTACTTACCTCATACTCGTCTTATCTCCTCGGGATAGAATCCCCGGGGTCTTGATTTCTGGAACCAGGGGGGGGGGGGCAGTGTGTCCTTATAAGCCGTGTGTAGGGAAATGTTAAAAAAATCGGAGGTACTCAGTGCGAGGTTTCTAGTTGGTAGGTGTATCTAGCTATCGGGGTCCTTAAATCTCTTTCAACGCTGCGACGTTCTAGGGTTTATCGGTTCTTCGGTCAACTCTGTTCCCTAGTACCTTTTGAGTGCCGTACCTTTATAACATTCTATTATTTACACCGCTCCACTTTACCCATTCTCGGAGGTCGAGGTCCTCCTCCATGCGTTAGTTCCTGAGCCAGTCGCATATTTGGAGGCAGAGTAGTGTGTCTTAGATTCGATCCTTCCTCCGGGGCTGGGCAACCACCTTCTAATAACCTTAAAGAGAGAACAAAGCAGGGTGCACAAAAAACTCTCCCGCTGACCCCACATTTTTCAAAAAAAACATGCAATACCCATTTCATGGTTCGGAAAACCTTTATTTGCACAATCGTTCAGCATGCAGATACGACAGTGCAATCGTATTTGGTCGGGCACGGCAATGGCTAAAGTGCGTACAGTAGGGGGGTTATTTTGCAGTATTGGGAGTATTAAGAAAAAATGCTTATTCCTTCATTTGCAGGGAACTAAAATGTCTATCGATAGTTGAGGGGTCAAGGGGCATTCATTTCATAGTTGGCAGTACAGTTGGACTAGTTGCGATCAAATTTCCTATATGTATACCGTGTGCGTGTGTCGTAAGCGAGGTTATGTATCGGCTACAATAAACATCATAATAAATAGTACATTTGAAAAGAACATTTTTCACGGGACCCTTTTACATGTTCGTCGAGTGAACCCTCCCTCTTTTTCGTCAAGTGTACAAAGGATCATATACATTTTTCAAAACATCGAGTCTTTTTAGCAAAAACACCACGAGGCGTTCGCAAGTTCTCATTGATTCCGGCGCCATTTTGGGCGGGGCCGGGTTAGTCCGGAAGTAGCATCAGAGACAAAATGTTTCCCATAACCGGCGGTTGGACCAGAGTCCTCTTCGGTAGTTCAAACACTCGTGCTAACAGGAGGGGTGGCTATGTCGTGGTTATTTTCGTTAGCGACCAAGGCAGTCGTTCCTCACCGGGAGCCGGCAGGGGCCGAGGGCTCCTGGGACTTTTTGTAGAATCTTCAAGGCTGTGGGGATACTGTCGGAGGTGGGGGCTCGTGCCCCGGTGGGCAAGCGTCCGAGTTACATTGCTGGTCAAAGTTACTCTAGCGGCCTAGACCCGCCTTCCAGGAGGCCCAGACGCCATTTTGAGGCCTGCAGCAGCCGCCCTTCGTCGAGTCTGCAAGAGTGGAGGAGACCTTTTGGAGTGAAAGAAAAGGAACTCTGCGTCGTTGGAGCAGGACATTCGGCTTCAAGTCTCATGTCCAGTGCTGCGGAAGTATGGCTACCTGCGGCACATGTTCGGTGCTGCGCAAGTATCGGCGCCGTTGCATGTTCGGTGCTGCGCAAGTATCGGCACCGTTGCATGTTCGGTGCTGCGCAAGTATCGGCACCGTCCGGCTGGAGGATTTCGTTGCCGGGCCGAGGGCTGGGAAGCCTCCTATCCGTGGAGGTGGGAGAGGCTCGTCCGCGTCGCCTCTCCCTCCCAGCCCGACCTGGACTAATTTTCGCGGAGGTATGTACATGACATCCTCCCCAGAGTTGTCGCAGCCATTATTCAAGAAAGAAGTGGCGCTTGGCGTGTCGCTGCGGCCATTACGGAGGAGAAAAGAAAGAAGTGTCCCGTCCGTCTCTGGGCCGGGCTTCCGGTGGACGTCGGCCGGACGCCCCTTGCTCTGGCCCCATGAACGGGTTCCTTGGCTCATCGGCTGCAGCCGGATCCAGTTGGCCCCAGTCCCCGGCCATTGGTGGCCGGACCGGGAGAGCATGTGGCGGGACTACCTGAAACTGTCACGTGCCACCGCGGCCAGACTGGGAGAGGGAGTCGAGGACATAGACATCCCTCCCCTAGAACTCTCCAGTGTGGTCAAGGCGATCCCCTGGCTGGGTCCCGCTGGCCCCTGTCTCTCCTCCGGCTCCGCCCTATGTTACGATTTCCTGGCCGATTGTTGGCGGCAGGACCCGCCTTATATGGGTTGCTGCCGGCTGGGCGTAGCCGCAACCCTGCCCCACCTTGGAACTTTCTAGAGTGGGGGGTGTTCTGCTGACTTTTATTTTCTACAGTTTACCGTTCTTGTTTCTAACGTTTCCTGTTGTTAGGGCATTAATAGGTGTTGTTATTACGTATTGTTATTGTTTCTCGCTCGTTATGTTAAAAAAAATAAAGTTCATGTTCATCAGTGGCCTACTGATTTCGTTTTCCCATTCCTTTCTTTCCAGGTTGTTTCATGCTAAAGCTTCTGTTAACACAAGTTAAGTAACACGGAAACACAGGCAGAGGGATGACGTAGATTCATGCATCACGTACACACAAACTCAGACGGGGAGACAGTACAAGTATTATATACAAAGACCCAAGACAAACATACAACAGTTATTGGCCATAATTATCTTTTTCTGTATGCTGCGCATACTTATTGTTCTGAGTTAACCCTTACCTCGAAATACCCTAAACTTTTCCCTATTTGGCTAAACGTTAGAATGCTTGATCACGTGTGTACATTATTCTTTTTGCTTTATTCGGGGTTTGTCGTGGTTGATTTAGAGCTAGACTGGGTTTCCCGTCTTAGCGCTGTTTGGTCTATGAGGACTCGAACATGTCGCTGAAATCGGCCTGGCGAAATCTGTGCCATCGGGCATAATCGAACGTGGTGGTTCTATCTGGCCTGTCCATGTCGGTCTGATTCATCTTTGTCTCGCGCCTTTTCCCTTTCTGCCGGCCTGTTATTCCTGTCGGCCCTCCACTCCTACTCTTGTTTAGTAGAGTCGGACATTGGGCTTTCCAGTGCCCGGCATATTTACAAAAAGCACATTGGTTTTGCCCTAAATCTGGTCGCCCTGTGCGCAGTGTCGGGGGATTACTTTCGGGTCGTTGTGTCCTGGGGTTGTCCTGTCGATATATTCCTTTACCTACTCTGTCCTCGTCTTTTTTCTTTTGTTGCATTGCTTCTTTGCGCCACATACCGAGACTGTCGAGCATAATAGGCGTTGTCTTATTATCACGAAGGGCTATTTCTAACGTTTCTATTTTATCAAGATCTAAGGATCCTATCAGCGGCCACTGTTTCTCTTGATTTTCTTTGGTATACCTGTGCCACAGTTTACTATAGGCTATGGTAACTAATCCATAGTTTATGAACATGTCTTTATTAGGGGTGCCTTCCAGCGGAGCTAGATGATCCACCTCTAATAAACGGTCCGGGCTGAACCAACTATCGACCAGTGGGGAGAAGACAGACATGACGGCTCGCGAAGAGGACAAAAAGTCAGCACTGCCTATCTTATCACTGCGTGCAAAGACTAGACAGAATATTTCTATTCTACGTTGTTTGCAGGCAGTGAATACCTCATGAACCAATAACAAATAAACAAAAAACGACCAGTGGGGAGAATAAGTAGGCCCGCAAAAGGTCTGCGTCCTCTACCCTTTCACTATCTGCAAAGGGGAACCTGTTCTTTCCTGTTTGCAGATAGAGAATCTCCAGAAAACAATCCGCGAACAGTAGTTCGGGGTAAAAAACAATTAATCAGTGCCGAGAAACATTTAATCAGTGGGGGAGAAAGATAGGCACGCTGGCTGCGTTACTTATCCTTCACTGTTTGCAAAGAGAAAGAGCCTACTGTTTCTCCGTTTGCAGACAGTGAATCACCAAATAGGTCAACAAAGAGTAATACTAGTATTTTCTGAACAATTAAACAACTATTTCGCAGTTCGTCGTGTCTACACGACCTTACCCGGACCGTATGGACAGTTTCTTGTCTTCCGAATCCAGCGCCCGATCGTCCTCTTTTCCTCGTATTCCTCGTGGCACTCCTGATGGTTCCCAGTCAGGACCGTAGATCACTCGAGAGAGGTCTGTTCGGAACCAGTGAAGTTCGGATGATCGGCTGCCAGACGAGGGTCTATTGGGCAAGAGCTCTCCCGATCGTTGCAGTCGTTCACTCTGTCGTCAGGACCTCTCCCACTGGATCCACGAGTCACTGATGGGCCCCACGCTTGGGACGCCAATTGTGAAATCTCAGGTCAATGGACAATCGATATTTGCCCGGCGGTATGGCCTCTGTAACCCACGAAATATTAATCAATGAAGAGGCAGGCGCTGGAGACGGGAAGGCAGGAAACAAGGTTTATTCTCTCCGGAGGAGAACACATCAGTTCAGACAGCAGGTATCGTCACGAGGTGCTCTAACCGCATCTCAGAGGCCTGGCCTCTTATACACAGATAAAAGAATTTTATTGCAGGTAACACAGTCTTGTAATGCTTTGAAGTATGAAAGGACATCCTCTGAATTTCCCCTACAGGCCCGTTCCCACACACATTTACAGTTGAAGTCCCCACCCCGGTCACAACAGGTGATGATTATCGCGCAGCTGGACATTCCGCCGATTCACGGAATGTGGGGGTTTGATCGGATCTCTTAGGGTGGGGGCTTTGATCGACTCGGGGGTCCTTTGATGAGGGAAGCTTTCTACTGTACGGGGAGGGGGAATAAACAATATCGGCAGAGCTAGGTGTCGGCCTGGGAAAGAGGAAGACAAACGGGCACACAGGAAAGGGGTTTGTATCAAAGGGCCCGGGACCATGAAAGGAATGAAGGGAGGCGTCGCGCTGGGGACAGGATGGGGTTCTGAGGCAGAGTCGCGCTGAAGAGGGGTTTATGACCCAACGCATGCGAGAGTGGGGGGGTTGTCTGCGTGCGGGCTTTGCGAGGGCGAAGGGCTATGCTGGGGGCCGGTGGCGTGCGGAGGGTGGTTCTGATCGGGGCACCTAAAATGGCGGGTGCGTACGACAAAAAGTGTGGCATCAGGGAAAAAAGGGCAAGATGGCGCAGATAATG
This sequence comes from Lissotriton helveticus, assembly GCF_964261635.1. Taxonomy (NCBI): domain Eukaryota; kingdom Metazoa; phylum Chordata; class Amphibia; order Caudata; family Salamandridae; genus Lissotriton; species Lissotriton helveticus. The sequence goes on along the minus strand of NC_136068.1, from coordinate 1,038,188,963 downwards.
TTTACCAAACCGTATTAATTTTCCACAGCGCCTCTCTCATTGTAGTCGGGAACTGGCCCTGGTCCACTGCTTCCTCTAGCACCATCGCCAAGTGTGGAAGTAAAAGATCTACATATTCTTTATAGAATTCTGATGGCAAACCATCTGTGCCAGCCGCTTTACCATTTGGAAGGGCAGCTATCGCCTCTCTAAATTCCTCCTCCGTTATATGACGCATAAGGAATTCTTGTTGGCCCCTCGAGAGCCAGACCAAAGCTATGTCTTCAAAATACTGAGCTATTTCCTCCTCTGCCGCCGTCTCCCTGTACTCATACATCCTCTCATAATATTTCGTAAAGCAGTCTAGGATTCCAGTCGTGTTAGTCACAATCTCCTCCCCGTCCTCTATCTCTTGCACAGTACAGTGCCTAGCCCACGGTTCCCTTATACGATCCGCCAATCCCTTCCCCGGTCTTCCCCCTTCGCCATAATATCGCGCCCTGGTACGCTTGGACAGGAACTTCACCTCCTGATCAGCTAGTTCGTTATATTCTGTAACCTTCAATCTAATGTCTGCCAACAAAGTTTCTTCAGGGCATTCCTCCAACCGGCGTTCAAGTGCCAACAACTCCCTTTCCAACCTAGTCATGGAGTCTCTCAGCGATGTAAGTACTCCAGATTGGAGGCCGATACATGCCCCACGTATAGTCACCTTAAAGGCCTCCCACACCGTACACATACTGTCAACAGTCCCAACATTCTTATCAAAGAACTCTTCAATTATTGTTCTAAGCCGTTCCCGTAACACCTGGTCAGTCAAGGTTCCCGGCGATAGGCGCCAAGTGAAGGGAGCCGGCGCATACGTCGGCAACCGCATTTCCAAGCGAACCGGCGCGTGGTCGGAGATCGTACGAGGCAAATGGCCAATATCCAGCACCCATCCACTGACATCCCGAGTCACCAACCAATAGTCCAGTCTCGACCACGTGTCATGCGCCGATGTGTAGCAAGTGCCCTCTCTCCTACCTGGGTGCCTCAGACGCCATGCATCCACCAGCCCGAGTCCTCTCATACCCTCACTTACTGCATCAGCCGCTCTCTTGCGCACACAAGGCCTGTCTTGTTTCCTGTCCATTTCCCCATCCAGAGTGACATTCAAATCCCCACCACAGAGCACGGCCGACGGAGGCAGCATGTAGATCTTGTTCCAAAGTGTAACATAAAAGTCAGGGTCATCAACATTCGGACCGTACACATTAATGAGCGTGATCGGGGTGCCACATAATTTACCATGTACTATAATATACCGGCCATCCTTATCAATCTCCTCATGTAGTATCACAAACGGTACATTTTTTTTGATCAAGATCATCACACCTCGTGCATAAGATGAGTAGTTGGACGCCAGTCTGATGCCCGCCCACCGGCTACCCATAGTTTCTGCTGCCCTCCCCTTAAGATGCGTCTCCTGCAAAAAGGCAACGTGTGCGCCATGCCTATTAAGAAATGCTAACATTTGCCTAGTTTTTTGTGGACGATTCAACCCTCTCACATTCCAAGTAATACAAGTAAGTTTACCCCCCCTATCCATTCATCCAGGTCCATAGTATGTCCCAGAAACAGTAACACCACCCCAAAAGCCAAGTAAGGATACAGCGCACACAACAACCCATCCTTCGAGTGTCAGCAAGAAGTGCCGTGTATGCCAGGCAGTACAATGACCAGTAGCGCTTCCACCTCTGTACAGGCCTCCCTCACCTCCCGCCATATACAAGGAAACATAGCGACCCTTCCCAGGAACTCCAGAACTCCCCAAACCCCCCTCCACCCACTTCAGCATCCCCAACCTGCCAAAGCTGTCCCCAGCCCAACACCCCCAAGAACCTTAACAGAACATACATAAGTGTGTGGGGATCTCCCATTTGAGGGGGCGCAGTGGCACACAGCTCCCGTCAGTTAACTAACGAGAGAGCAGACCGTGCAATCTATTGGAACATCCTACCCCTCCCACCCCAACTCCATAGCAGTGAGAATTGCAGCAAATCAAAATCGCCTAGCGTTCGGCAATAAAGGTAGTGACTCTCCCAAGTGCGCCTCAACATAACCTTCATTACGCCTAGAGCATATTGCGAACAGCCATTCTAATACAATGCTCACACCTCCAAATGTTCAATCGCAACCATGCAAAACCATAGCGTCACCTGGAGCATATGATACCCATGCAATAAACATCACATCTGCGAGCTGCCCAACATGTGAACCGTACTACACCATAACAGTTACCGCAGATAATATGCTCCTATAACCAGCGTCCTCCAATAAAAGGCAGGGGTTTCAAAGCCAGTGAGGAATTGAGCAACTCAATACTAAGCGGCAACCCACTCCAAAGGGAAAGAACGTCAACAATGGGTCACCAGCAGGGAGTCAGGCGCTCAGGCCACCTCGTCCTGTAGATCCTCCTCCCCACCTTGCTGCACGTTTGAGTCTCTTTTACGTTTTTTCTGTTTTTTTGCATAGTCCATAGCAGCCTTAGGGGAGGCGAATATTTTGTTGTCCGACGGGGGTCCTATCCGAAGACGAGCCGGATATAACATGGCGTACGGAATGTTTTCGGCGCGAAGCAGTTGTTTCACTAGGGCAAACTCTTTACGTGCCGTTTGCACCGCCACTGTAAAGTCGGGGTAAAACTCAAGTTTGTTTCCCTGGTATTCAATAGTGCCCTTCTCTCGAGCAAGGCAAAGTATGGCATCCCGATCCTTGTAATTAAGTATACGAGCAATGATAGGACGCGGTTGGGCCCCAGGCACTGGTCTTTTCGCCAGGGAGCGTTGCGCCCGCTCCACGATGAAGACTCGTGACAGTTGGTCTGATCCAAAAATGTCCACCAGCATTCGTTCCATGAAGTCTTCCATCCGACCTACATTCGTGGATTCCGGCAAACCCGTAACGCGAATATTATTGCGCCTGGACCTCCCTTCCAACTCCTCATTCTTCGCCTGAATCACCGCCAGAACTCTCTCCATATTGAACACCTTGGTTGTCACCGTGGCCAGCCCGTCCTCCGTGGCGGATACTCTCTGTTCTACCTCTCCCATCCTTTTGTTTTGCCGGTCAAATTGTGTCGCCATATGGTCGAGTCTGTGATTGACCGCCTCCATGGTGCCTTCTATGGACTGTAGCGTTTTCTGCATCGCCACCAATGTGGCCTCCAGGGTCGGGGTACCCCCGACCGCCCCCGCAGGCTCTGTTTCTGGTGGCGCCTGCGAGGAGGAAAGCGCTGTCTTTTTAGCCTCAAAGGTTATTTTAGGCTGATTTCGTTCCGGCCTGCCCATGGCGCCTTCTCGATCCGTAGCGCAGCCCAGCTACAGCAGTCCGCGGGGCAAGTGTAGTCTGGTCACCCCCGCAGTACTGCCCAAGGCAAGTCCCAGGATGTGGCAGGTCCGAAAGCGCCCGGCCTTCGCTTGCCTTATCAGCTACAGTTCAGCAAATAGCAGTATGACCAAGACAGTCGGCCAGCGTTCCTGTCCCAGATCACCACCGGGTCCCCTCTCAATTGCCCACTGCAATCAGCAGCCCTTCTTATGTCTGTGGGCGGCAGCACTCCCCGAGCTCCTCTCCGCCGCCGTGCTCTGCTCCCTTCCCGCGTCCCCGCCGGCCGCAGCTCGCACGGCGCGGCCCAGTGCGGCCCAGCGCCGCCTCCGCAGCCCCGAGCTCGCCTAGGCCCCCGCCCCACTCACCGCCTCCAGCAGGGCCGGGCTCCGGGCCTCACGATCTCCGACCGCTCTCCGTCCTTTCTCGGCGCGCTGCCTCCGCCGTCAGCGCGGGGCTCTGTCCTTCCAGGCTGCTCTCCCAGGCAGGGGGAGATGCCGTCAAGCCTCGATATGTCCGCTGGGCAAAGTTCGCTGGGCCGCACGCCTCCGGTCTCGGTGCAGGCACAGCACTTCAACTCTGGGAAGTCAGTTCTCGCGGTCCTCTCGGCGACGGGAGAGCACCTCATCCGTTTCTCAGTCGCTTCAGCCGTTTTTTGCCATCGAGTTGGGGGGTTATTAACGGCAGGATGTGCAGGATATTAAAGCAAATATGAGACGGTCCCGGCAGAGCCTCACATGTGTGCGGCCATCATGCTTGGCGCCCTCTAGCGCCCCCCCCAGAACAAACTTAGACACAAACTGTCCCATGTCCTTTGGATCCATCACATCCAACCCACTGTACTGCTTAAAAATCTGCAATAATCGCTCATAATACTCGTGAACTGTCTCCTTCGGTTCCTGCCTAGTCCGATCTATCTTCACCCAGTCAATGTCCTGTGGTGGCACTTTAGTCTTCAACCAAGTGATCGCCTGCTCATACTTTACCATCACTCTGGGTGAGGCTCCATTTGTGGTAGCATCTCGGTCTGGCTCCACTGGGGGCCACTCAACACTGACCTTGCATGCTATCCACAGGTCTCCTGGAACCACAATGTCAAACAGTGTGTTTAGATCAATCCACAGCACCTTTGAGATCTTAACAAACCTCTCTACCTGTTTGTACCATTACACTGGACTCTCGCGCAACTTTGGAAACGAGTTCGTAAAGGCAGCCAAATCTCCCCTACTCCAGGGTACATGTACATATCCCCCGTGAGCCACCTCCCGCAAGGGGTACGCCTCCATATGCATCAACCCTCCTCCCGGAGATGTCTCAATGGCGCTTCGCATAAACACTCTTTTTCCTTGACCACCTTTCCTCCCATTTGTCCAATTGGGTCCAGGTTCGGAGTCCCACAATCAATTCCTTGATGTGGGTTTTTAACCCGATCACCTTCTTCTCTTCTAGATCCTGGTCCGAGTACTGCAGTCTATGGCCACCCTGTAATGCTTTTGTCCTTGTCAAATCCACAGCATACTTATTCGCTAATTCAGACAATTTCTCATGAGCTGTCCTAGCCCTTCGAGTAACATCTTTCGCCACAAACAACAGTTCATCTGGTTCATAGAGTTCGATTCCCTCTAGTGGCAATGTGCCTTCCACTATTTCCTCCACTTCTGATTTAAGTCTAATCACATCGATCCTTCTTGCCTTTATCGCCGCCCTCAATGTACCTTGGCTAGAAGTTCCATTAGAGTCCCTCCCTCCACAGTCCTCACTCACTCGTCTGTCTTCCTCAGGTGTGTTATGGGGAACCCTTTGGTTTTCCCAACTTTTGCGGTCCGACTCCTGTATATGATCACTAGGTGCGTGATGGGACGCCCCCCTACTTTCTACACTTCCGCGATCCCATTCCTGGTTGCTTCCGCTAGACGCGCAGTGAGACACCCCCCTATTTTCCTGGTTTCCATGGTCAAAATCATCCCTCGACCTGTCGCTCTGGGAATCCGCAATCGTATCCCAAGTTCTCAAATCAGGCCTTAATTCCCTAAGTGACCTTGGCCGTGGTCCTCTCAAGTCCATCGGTCCTCTCAAGCCCCCCTGCTCTCCAGATGAGTCTGCCGATGCTGCCAAAGGGGTGCTCCTTTCTACAGGCCTTGGCAATTGGCTCCATCTGTCCGCCACATTACTCCTTCCTTCACTGCCACTTCTCTCCCCCTCTCTTTGTGGCGGACCCTCTCTTTGTATCTGTTCTGGATTGTACACTGATACTATGGGACCTATTGTAACAGGTACCGTAAGAGCGTCTGGCAATCTCTGAGGATCGACACCCTCTTCGTTTTGTACATTTTGCACCGTAAATCTTCCCACTACTCTCGTCCTTGGAGGAAGTTGGGGTGCCCTTTCTCCCTCCACCGAGCCGGACCTGTCCCCTAAGGGGCCCAAGCCGCTCTCCATTGGTATGCTACCGTCCTCGACAGGGGCTTCCCTGTCCCTTAATGGTGCTGGTTTTTCTTCCATCTCGGGATTATATGGAGGTGGTCTCTCCGACAACAGTCTCTCTATCAGGCTGTCGTCTGTCTCACTGTCCTCATCTTCTGTACTCCTTCTCTGCGCATCCCCTGTATTGACCAACAACGGGTACAACCTGTCCCCTTCGATTGTCTGCACTCTCCACCTCTTGGCTAGTGCATCCCATCTCGTATCTTGAACCGCCCTAACTGATCTTTTCACTCTTTCTTGTCTCCTATCGCTGTTCTTTTCATGCGCTGCCCTGATCCACGCATTTAGTGCTTCAAACTGTGTTGGTCTGGGCAAAGGTCGCAACGCAGCCATAATCGCTTTTAACTGATACAGCACCTCCAATCTAAATGTTCCGTATTTAGGAAAAGTCAATTCCTCATTTCTGTCAGTCATCTTACACCAATTCTCAAGCCACAATATGGTATGCAACCCAACATTCGTAGCCATATAATGGGCTGGGGTATCCTCGGGTGGAGCCTCTTCCCCACCCCGAGGTTCTAATTTCTTTTCACCTTTGAAACAATTTCGCAACACTTTTAAGCATTTCATGATGAAAACCACAACGTTTCTTTGTTTACAGCGCTCTTTTACTTCCCGATGACAATCCACCAATCCCAGCGCGGCTCCACACTAACCGCCCTATCCCCGCGCGGCTCCACACTAACTGACCAATCCCATTGCGGCTCCTTCTGACGTCACTCGCCTCCGTTTCGCAGCAGTTCCCCATCTCTCTCGGCTCGTCTCCCGGTCACGCATGCGTCCCAATCATACACTGGAAATGATCACTTCCGACCAAGTAACCACTTCCTTGACTGTACGTCCACAGTCTAACTGTAATTGTCACCGAACTGGCAAATGTCTGTCCACGAACGACCGGACAATCGCCTCAACTGATAGGTTACAAACACACAGCAACTTCCGACCAGCATCCGTTACTCACGCACTCACACATTCGTTCCCCCTATCTCGGTCCTGCGGGCGATCAATGGTACCTCATGACCCCCTTAACATTGGTCGACAATTACTTATGGGTGTTCGATACACCCGAACCACTTAAACTTCCCTTGAGCCTAAGATTTTCACTGGTTGCGCGCGCTCACAACCTGATCTCCTTTCACACTACAGGCACTCAACTCTGCAAAACAATACAACACAACAATACAACATAACACCGCAATCTAACAACGCATGACCCTTTTTCATACTCACTCTCTTACGACCTGCTGCTTTCTGCCGCACCGTCACTCTCCGTCAGTTTCCAAGGACCGCCATCCTCCGTCCGCGACTCTCTGGATGCTCGTCATTGGATCTCTATGGGCCTCGGGGAAATCTCAACCTACTCTAGATTACCCTCACTCCAGAAGATAAACCATCCTACTCTGCTACCAACTGGAAGGGCGGGATTTTCCTTTTAAAGTCTGCTTACCATTTTCTGGAAATCCCGTCACAGGTCTACTGGACCTTTTTACCTGTCATAGAATGAATGAGGCAATCTATCTACCAATAATCAACAAATTTCAACAGTTCCCATTGTTTCTCCCAAAGAGCCACCAACCAAAGAGTAAGTTTGAAAATTTATTACAAAGCCAAAAACAAATGAAAGTATAAACACCTCAGCAAAAAGTTCAGAAGATAAACAGGCACTAATACAAACATAATCCTACGGAAGAGTCTCAGACGGCTCAGGAATAATACAAGGATCAATTCAAGAATCATCAGGCTAACAAGAATTGCTATAACCTGAGTTTTAGTAGGCATTGATAAAAGGAATAAATTCAGGTTAATCTGTCCCTACGCTATACTAAGTGACATCCCTACTCAACAATAGCCCAACCTAATCAAGGTGTCAGCAGTGGTGACTTCCAAAGAAGTTCACCCACTTTCTCTCTGTTAGTCTAGAGTCTCCTCAGTCATAGCTAAGCTCTCTGGCAACCAACCGCTCCCTCTCGTCTCCCAGCTCATCTGCTCTGAGTCCTCCCTCGGGATGCTGTCCCTAATACAAAACCCCACAATGCGGACGACACGCCTTCAGGTACGCCCCTCTCGAAGGTGTTGGTTTTCAGATTTTTCCATTATGGCACCTCTCCATCCTAGTCTGTTGAAACGTCCTTGGGTCCCAGGCTCTCCTTCGCTTCAAGTTGTTTTCTTAAATTTCTCAGCTACTCCTCCACGTCTGAGCCTAGCATCCTAACTCTCTTACACAATGGGCCCTTCTACTCCACTATCGGCTTAGCTCTGCACCTGCAAAGGAATACATGTGAATCGGCTCACAAATTCCTAATGTTGCAATTGATTTTAGTTAAAGGCAGCTTTCTCAAAAACATTTCTGCGATTTAGTGCTAAGCAAACATTTTCGATCAGGCCTACAAAACTTCCATGAACTAGGCCTCTGCACGTTATAGGCCCCACATCCTAACATGAGCAATAGCTTTTCTTTCTTGTAGCCTCCATCTTTAAAGCAAAATACATTTTCTATTTCAAGCACTTTTATCATGGTTAAAAGGTACAACTATGAATTTTAATAAAGCAGATCTAGAGCCACAATGATCTATTAAACACATCTCTTATTAATAAAAAGGCTTCACATCAAACGGCATTTCTATGTTAAAACCGCATTATTGATTTTCAACTCTTAACATTAGCTCTACATGTAATTCTAATACCAAGTACATTAGTTCTCAGCCCTACATTGCATTTGAACACGATTAGTGAATCCTCTATATATGCGGGTGTTAACTACTTGTAATAAAGAGAGTTCTCCCAATATACTTTCAGGTCCAGAGGGGGGAGAAGAGAGAAAGTCAGACAAAAAGGGGGAACCTCTGACAAGACCTATATTCCTTTGTCACCAGAATTTATCATAAACATTATAGAGAAGGATGCTCTATAAACAACTGAAACCTGTAATTTTTTCAAAACATTATTTTATTATTTTTCTTTTTCGTTTTTTGTTTATCACTTTGACTGTTCATACATAAATATAAATATAAATTAGTTTTGTGACACAAGAAGAGTTCATAAGTAACACACAATCTCAACAAATTATAAATTCCATAAAGTACAAATAAAGCAGGTAAACCCCTAACAATTCATCATATCCTATTGGCATTCACTCTCTCAAGCATACTGCTACAGATACTTTCATTCCTAAAAAACATTTATAAACATGCTAACAAAACCTCACATAAAACTAACAAAAAATATTAAGTAGACCTCATTAGATGTACAGGAGAGAGGTCCTAGGGCTTGGTCATTTTCCGATCTATACAGTATCAAAATTATGATACATGTCCAAGACTTTGATGTGTACGGCCTACGTACGTTTCGGTGACAGTTGCTAATTAAATCACCTTCTTCAGGGCCAAATCATAAAGAAAACAATTCAGACAAAATACAAATACATCAAGTAAAACAAGGGGTTCTTCAATTTCTGAAAAATAAGGAGAAGCAATCGTGAAAACTATTATCATTGCTTATTTTAATCCAAAAGTATTACAGGTCAGCTTTATAGTAGTGCATCCTTCTATCAAGATCGTCTTTTTAGATCGATCTGTTTATCTTATATGAAGATTAATGCTTGCTATAGTGTACAATCTCATTCATTTGGCCCCCTAGACAAAACCATACGACATTGTCTACCAGGTAACCTTCTAAGAAGTCTCACTCTTAGTTTATCTTTGTACAAAATTTAATAGTGATATCTAACAACGCTGACAATATTTTCAGATATTAAATGCATCTGCAATAATCTGTTTACATCACAAAGTCTACTAAACAGAAGACTATGAACTCTTGCTGCTAATAGAAATTGGTAATTTCCTATTCATGCATTTTTATGCCGGCATGCCTTAAGCAGCGTATTTTATCTTCTGCTTCTACCCTAAAGGCTTTTGTCAATCACACATGTTTTTTCCAGTTTAATAACCCGTCTAAATCTGCCACTTCATATATAGACAGAGTATTATTTTTGTTCTCACTGGGTGCTCTACATGTTATAATCTTGGAAACTCTCCTCTTTACTAATTTCTATTTTGCAAAACTTGTTTTGAATGAGATTGTACACTATACTGTATAGATCGGAAAATGACCAAGCCCTAGGACCTCTCTCCTGTACATCTAATGAGGTCTACTTAATATTTTTTGTTAGTTTTATGTGAGGTTTTGTTAGCATGTTTATAAATGTTTTTTAGGAATGAAAGTATCTGTAGCAGTATGCTTGAGAGAGTGAATGCCAATAGGATATGATGAATTGTTAGGGGTTTACCTGCTTTATTTGTACTTTATGGAATTTATAATTTGTTGAGATTGTGTGTTACTTATGAACTCTTCTTGTGTCACAAAACTAATTTATATTTATATTTATGTATGAACAGTCAAAGTGATAAACAAAAAACGAAAAAGAAAAATAATAAAATAATGTTTTGAAAAAATTACAGGTTTCAGTTGTTTATAGAGCATCCTTCTCTATAATGATTATGATAAATTCTGGTGACAAAGTAATATATAGGTCTTGTCAGAGGTTCCCCCTTTTTGTCGGTGTTAACTACTTGTACATATGATACACCCCTACAAATTTTACTTCAGTTTGGCGCTCTCTCAGTAGAGCGTAGCAAAGCAAGTCAAACACAGCAAAGCACAGTGTAGCATTGATTGGTGTAACACTGTGCAGAAAAGCAGAGCCTGCTGGTCATTGCTGTATACAACAATAGTGACCAGTATAGTGCAGCATAGCAAAGCAAGTAAAACACCATAAACTATAGTGTAGCAAACCACAATCCAAGCTTCAGAACTGTGCAGCAAACATAAGACTGGTATAAAAAGCACAGTGCACAACATTACTGCACAATACAGTACAGGGAACTATAGCATACAACAGTGCAATACAGTGCAACATAGCACACAAAAGCAAAAATCCTGACATCCGATTCACTATGGTACACTACTTGGCACTAGGTCAGAGCAGTGAACATCAAAGCAGAATATAACATAACACAACAATACACAGCACATTAAAGTACAGCAAGGTACACAGTGCAATTAAAATGCAAAAAGAGCAGCGCTTAATAGAGTACAGTACCGTGCAGCGCTGCACACAGTATGCATACACGCCAGCACAGAACACAGCAGAACATCATGCCAAAGCACAACAGAGCACAGGACATGCACAGACGTACTCAGGCAGCTCAACTGGCCCCTGCAGTCCACACAGCAGAACAACTGAACGCTCGACCCCATACTAGACCGCTAGGTTCCAGGTGGTCATTCTACAGCACTCGCACTGCACCATATCTAGACTTCATTCCCCAAAGAAATATCACCGAAAGGCTGCACTTCACGACAGCTATATCCAAAGGACCACCTCTACAGTACAACTTAACAGGAGCCTCCAGACTACAGCACAACTACAAGCTGCACCTGCAGTGGAAACAATCTCCTTACTCTTGCACCTCTGTTACTCACTGGGCCCTGGCACTAAAGCACAGATAGACCCTACTCTACCGCACAATAAACCCTCTGCGCTGTAGTGCAAATAGAGCTTGAGTTCCCACACTAAACGCTGCATAACCAGCCATACCGGGACCCACAAGCAGCCACCATCTTACATTCACTGACCGCTGAGTCTTGTCACAGCAGTGGGAGTGGGGCAAAGGGAGTCCTCCCCCCATTGAGTATTTTTAATGCGACAAACATTACAATTTACAACACGCTTGCCTTATCTATTGACTAAAATGCATTAACATTTGCTCTGCATCTCAAAAGGTCAGACACGCAGCACTTTATAAAATATCCTAATAACTAGATACGGAGCTAAGTTGGTCGCTGTGAGGAAGACAGAGTGTCTTGTAAACAGGGGAAGCACAAGCTTCACATTGTCACTGTATGAATGAAAAGTGTTTTTTCTGATTCAGCACTGAAAACTCAATTGATTCTATACACTTATAGTATTTTTTATATCAACCAAGAGAACTGAGATATAGAGGAAGAACATGATGCACCAAAGATCAGAGAAATTGGTCAGGTGTGGAATAACAGATAGCAACCCACAAGCTTCCGTATTAAAAGTTTCTGGTGGATAGCTCTAACAGCAGATTCCTTACCTCAAGAAAATTCCCAGGTGCCAGACTGGGTCCGGAGAAATTTTCCAGCAATCATCCTCTGCTAGTGCCATGTAGCTCCTCTGTGAAACTGTATCACCCTGGAAGTGATAGAGCAGGGCTGCATAAAAGCGCCAGTCCTGCACGCTGATATAAGTTTCTCAATTTCCCACCTTCCAAGCCCGCAGACATAGAGCACAATGTTGATGAGAGTGTGGTGACCTCTGACTCAGGACCATAAGATGTTATTAAGATATTAAGAAGCCCACACCACAAAAGGATATGAGAGGCCAGTGAGAAATCTGCAGTTAGACAGAGTATCTACCAGAAAGTCTGCCACCAAAAGGTAAGTAACTTCTTCTTATGATGGATACTTTAACTGCAGATTCCTCACCAACATAGCAGTATCTCCCAAAGAAGGAGGGTCTAAGGAGTGGACTCAGACCAGAAAATCCTGCAGGACCAAACGGGCACAGCAGTGGTCATGCTGGACCTGACTGTCAAGGAAGTAGTGCTTTGTGAATGTGTGCCAATGCCCACAGATGCCTAAAAGGGGTACTCTGTGCCAATGGTGTCATTGGGGCCCTGGCTCTTGTGGAGTGAGCCCGCAGACCTTTAGGGGATTGCTCCTTGGACCATGCATAGCAGATGTTGATGCAGGGCCATCCAGTTTGACAGGGTCCTCTTCTGCACTGTCTTTCCTTTCTTCGTTCCAGAAAACTCTATAAAGAGCTGGTTGTCCACACAATAGTTTTTGTGTGGTCAATATAGGTCAGTGCTCTTTTATGATCAAGCTGATGGAGTCTTCCCCTTCTTTCCAGGGTTGAGATCGAGCAAGCACATTGGCAAAGTAATTGATAGGCCGATGTGAGTTACAACTTTAGGTAAAAAGGCCACCCAGTTCCTCAGCACAAATTTGTCTAAGGATAAAGTGGCGTAGGGCAGTTGCACCCAAAGTGCTTTTAATTAACTCATGCAGCACACTGACATATTAGCAATATTATAGAGGCGCGGAATATGCTATTAGATATAGCATGCACCAGAAAGACCATTAACAAAGGTAAGTAGCTTGTTCAGGCTTATCTTGAAGGAATGTTAAGCATCTTGTTTTACAAGTTTAACCATTGGATGTAAGTGAAATGAAAGAGAACCACATAGAGTTTATATAAAAATACCATTTATTACACAACACTCATTAACACATTGGTATATCCCCCACCCAGAGATACCAACACAAGTACACAACAATACTTACATTGCAATAAGGTAAGTAGCACAACATAGAGTGGTCACCAGGTTGAGACTAAACCATATACTTAGTAAGTGGAATGCTAACTGCAGAAGAGGACGGGACTTGGACCTGGAGATCCAGAAGAACCGGGGACTCAAGAACCACCCATGGTAAGTAGCCAGGAACCCCATGGATTCTGTGTGCAGAGTGGGAACACAGCCTTGTGACCAATGGATGTCAATGGAGAAGTCAAAGTTGAAGTTTTGCTGAAGAAGGACCCTTCCCAGAGGACCCCCAAAGAATTCTCTTGGAGGACGGAAGGTTGGAAGCCACTCCAAACATGGACACCCCAGAAACCAGGTTTCTTACACCAGGAAAGCCAGTTACATAGGGGCGTAGAGATGTCAGAAACCTCCGTAGGCGACCATGAAAGACTTGTAGAAAAGTGCCTCTGGAGAAGAAGGTGAAAAAGTCAGGTGGAATCCAAGTGTGGATTCTGGAAGTGAAGAACCTGCAAGCAGAGGGGACAGAGTCTATGCCACTCAGGAGTGAATAGGAGGCACTGAAGAGCAATGCTCACCAATGTCGGACGGTTCAGAAGAGTTGACGGTGTCCTTGGCGCTGCAGCTGAGAGGACCAGGTGACACTGAGAAAGACCAGGAGCCATACACAAGCTTCCCCATGTTGTATATCGGTGACTAGGGGGTTGGTGTCCTGCGGGAGCACCAACAAGTCTTGGAAGCCACAACTGGCAGGGAGAACGAAGAAGGTGCAACATTGGGACCAGCGAGGTCCAGGGCACTTACAAAACGCAGGAGAGTCAGAGCAGGCCCTGAGCAAACAGGGTAGCCACTGATGCTGGAGAAGACCCTCAGTAGGACTCACAGGTACAGGAGTTGCAAGAGGATCTCTAGCAGCTCACCAAGAACAAAGACCCACGGTGCAGGGGATGTGGTGAGGACCCTGAGCTTCAAGGATTCTTGTAGTCCAAAGATGTCTGCAGAGCCAACAAGTCTTGACAATGGCAAGTCAAGGTGGTGTACAGGGGTTTGGTTCCAGCAGTTCCAACGAGGGATACTGGCTTCAAAATGTACAGGTCAGGCCCGAGGGAGTTGCAGAACCTCCACCTGTGTTGCTAGGCCTCATGAAGTCTGTTGAACCACAGAGGCAGCAGAACGGTCAGCTTCATTGTGGCGCCTGCAGATGCAGGGGGGTGACTCCTTCACTCTAAGGGTGAACACTTCGGGTGTCCTTGATGCCCACAGGTCTGTCGAAGAACCTGGATGAAACACAGACACAGACTACGAAGAAGACCTGCAGAACAGTGAGACCTGGAGCAGCAAGAGTCTTCCTTGATGCAGTCTCGGTTCCAGGCAAAATCCAGTGAAGTCCAAGTGTACAGACAGTCAGACAGTGACGTGGTTTTAGTCTTGAGTCTTATCCCACAACAAATTTGAGGACCCACCAGTAGGTAAGTCCTTAAGTACCCTAAGGGAAGGGTTGGAACAACTCAAGGGTCCTTCTCAGAGGAGGGGCTCAAGAGAGGGGAGGGTACGCCCATGTCCTTTGTCCAGGTTCGCGCTAGAGTGGGAGCCAAGGGCTACCTGAACTGGCTCAAACTGGAGTATGCAAGGAGGGCACCAAATGTGCCCTTCAAAGCAGTTTGGTGACGCTGGCAAGCGCACCCGCCCCAGCCCAATACTCTAAGTCCTGTCTGAGAGGTGGTCACACTTCCTTGTGACAGGAAACCTATTGTTCTACCTTCCCCTGCTCAATCTTGGCTCAGCAGTAGGAGGGCAGAATCATCCGGTAGTCTGCAGCAGCACTAGCTTGCTGTCAGACCCTGAAAGACAGTTATCGGGAGTAGAGGGGGGTACCCCAAGGAGTCCCCCAGTGCATGAGATTATACTTCCAACACTGGAATTTGTATTGGGGTATGATTCCAACATGATTGATACCAAACATGATTGAGCTTGGTGCAGCCATTATATAGTTAGACATCTCGTAATGACGGATGTCCATTATATGTATAAACATGGCTGAATAATCGATTCCGTGGTTTGTAGGTGTTTCCTGCTCAATCAAGGGCACTTTCACACTTATAACCAAGCACCCTGCCCTCTGGACTGAAGAGCCTGCCATAGGGGTGTTACAAATATGTTAAAAGTGTAACATATATGTTTTAAGTGTAGTGACCTCAGATATAAGGACACTTTTATCGGTCGTAGGAGGTGCAAGCATCAACTCACACAGGCTGCAATGGCAGGCCTTTAGTCACAGTTTGAGTGGACTCCCATGGGCGGCACAGTACATGCTGCAGCCCATGGGAGACCCCTGGTGTACTTATTCTCTGGGTACCTTAATACCATATACTAGGGGCTTACAAGAGTGCACCAGTAGCCAATTGTGGAAGTACAAAAGTACTTACCATAGTCAATTTAGGGAGAAAGCACAGTGACTATGACTAGCAGGATCCCAGTCAGACTAGGTCAAAAAAATACTGACATCAAGCAAAAAGTGGAGGTATAAAAATGAAAGCAGGTCCTGCTTTCCTACAGAATTCAAGACCTACAGAAGAGCATCATCCAGGTTCTAGAGCTGCCTCATTGTTTGTCATTTATGGAAGTGTGAGCTTGCACTGTCTCTGACCAATTTTGTGGCCTTATGATGTCTATATCACCTCTTATCCAGCCCCTAAAGGACCAGGAGGGAATTGCCCTTTACATCCATGGGATGTGTCAGGTTTTTCTGGCGGGATGAGGCACCTTGCTTGTGGAACTAATGTAATCGTATTTATATCCCCACAGATCCAGGAATATTGCTATTTGGAGTTACAGTCAGACCCCAACCCTGAAGCACTGGCTCCTAGTTAAGCCACTGATACCATGTTTGTGCCCTTGCCACTTCCAGCAGATATTGAGATACTGACACTTAAAATAAAAAGACACCTTAGGATCAGCCTAGTGAGTACTGACTCATTAGTCCATCTAGTCCTAAAGGAAACCAAACAAGGTCTACTAGTTAGGACATGAACTACTAGTTTAACTGTAGTGACTAAACATTTTGGACTGAGTCCCAAGAAGGAGCTTAAACCAAGATTTCCTCAGCAACTTGCAAAGGGACAGTAAAATAGGGAATAGCATCATTCTGGTATAATTTTTTTTTACCTTGAGGACATCTGACATGAGTAGTCTCACCTCTCTGGGGAACATTATTGTTTGCAGTGCAGCAGGGAAGACGCAGGCTTAAAAGTTGCACTTACAAATGTGGCATCCAGGGGTGCAACTAGACCAGAACGGGTGAGCGGGGGGGGGGGGCAAACAGGTCAACCAATGGAGGTGGGGTAAAGACTTCAAATAATGGGCAGAGCTATTATTAGAGCCAATATAAGACAACATACTGGTTAAATCCCATATGATTATAGCAAACAGTGGTTTTGACAATGTTTATTTGCTTACTGACAAAAATCTTTAGAAAGGACAGTGGGTGATGTGACAACCAAAATGCAGCTTCTACAGATTTCCAAAGTGCTTTAGAAGTAGATTTTGCAAAGTTATTTCAAGATCGCAACCCTTTGTTGCTAATTTTACGAAACATTTTATTCCTTACTTGAAACTGTAAAAGGACGAGCTCATGAAATATTTTAATTTCGCCTTCTGAAAATTGCTCTCGCATGACTGTTGATCAAAGGTCTGTTTTCAGTCTGCTCAGTGAGACATTGCAATATATGCTTCTTTGAGGCCACACATATGTACACATCTCAGAATATTGATCTTAGCCAGTTAATACACTTAATATCAAAATATATGACTGGCAAGTCTTAGGTTTGATTCCTAATGCGTCTTATATTCATCCTGAGATAGAATAAATGACTGCTAATCTGTTCCCAATATTACCACCTGTTAATTACTCTGGCAGAAATCTGTGCTGTTCTAAATCAAAACAAAATAGTTGTTGTTAGAAATTCACATTGAGCAGTTCTCATATGAGAAGACCGAACTACATCCATGGAGAAAGCCTAAAGAGCTGGCAAAAAAGTTAGTTGCCTTGAGAAACCTATGCAACAAATGCAGTTTTAGCATACAAGGGACACAAGTATTCCTTCACATTCAAGAATACATGGAATGTGGGCTGATGTGCAAATTCCTCCAAAGTGGCCACTCCAACAAGAGGCGGAAACAATGCATCTTAATAAAATATATGTTATATTTACAAAAACAATGCTTTCAATTTTGATCCTGATGCCCCAGCACATATTTGAAATGCACTAAAATAGGGTTTTTCTTCGAATCCTGCAGAGGCAATGTGCATTATAAAATGAAACATTTGTTAGAATTGTGTCAAAAATTCCTTTAAGAAGAATGGCATATTCTCTATATTGCTTCTTTTTAATACCTACACTAATTATTGCAATTAGCCTGGCTTGGGTAGAGGACCTTGACTGAACCACAAGAGAGACACAGCATAGAAAACACCAATTTATCGTAACATGAGAACAAGTAGTACACAAAGTAGTGTTTTCATTGGTCCTTTCTTTTGCGATGGCAACCTGTTGTACACAATTTCAGAATTATGCTGCTTTTAACAGACCCAGGCTGAGTTTGACAAAATAATTTTCACAAGCCTTTTGCTGCCAAAGTACACGAGGTTGAAGAGGCAGGTCACAGCAATGCAAACTCTACGAAAGTAAAGTGCTGGTGTCCTGCCATTGAACAGGCAAATAAAGGGGTAAAACTGCAAGGCATAAGTTAAAGCAACTTTTACATCTGTCTTACAATGCACTCCGAGAAGCTGATCATATAGGTGTTTGATTTAGGTAGCAGGTGTATGCCTCTGGTTTGACATAAATTATATGTTTGGGCTTCACATAGCTGAGCTATCTCTCAGACTAATAGGTGTGGTGCCAGACACCTGAGTTATCCTTCAAGTGACAACGCTACATCTCCAAGGGGAAATAACCTCAATCCATAATTCCGGCTCAGTTTATCCAAAAGGTTGCCAGTAGCCCTGCTTTTAATGCCTGAGTTCACCCACTAAATTTATGACAAACCTATGCATGCAATGTATGAGTCGAGTTGTTACTTATAAAATGCAACAAATGTTCTAAGGTATTTGGTGCGAAACTGACAACATCAGAAAAGATATACAGAGATTATTTGTAATACAGATGACTTTTAGAAGCCTTCCTAAACAAAGAAAGGTCCTCTATCTCTATTTTGTGCAGCCTAAGACTTCATGCATTTCAAATATAGCAAGCAACAAAAATGGCCATCCCCCCTACCCTATGACTGAAAGTAGAAGGGATGTGCGAAAATGAAGGCATCACTTAAACATGGAAGTCAACACATAAGCAGCATATTGCCTGTTTCTTAATATGCTCGGTGGAAAAGCATAGTGCCTATAATGAATGCTTCTAGAAACTGACAGCCAGTGCTTATTGTTCTTATTGTGCGTATTGCTATTGTGCTTAGTGTTTATGGCGAGCCTCACACTGATCACATTTTCCGAAAATTCATAACAGGTCATGCTGCCATGTTCTGAACACCTCGAAGCTTGTAAATAGCTGACTCGGGAAGACCAATGTAGCAAGCTCTGGCATAGTTCAATAAAGAAATGCTCATGATGGTGCCATTAATAGTGGCATGGAACAAAAAAGTCATCTCTTCAAAATACATTCTGACAGAATCTTGCATTCTCCTTCTTTTATTAAAGTTAAGGTGTGGTGAAGTACCCTCCTGTGCATTTGTCAATGTGGTAACTAGGCCTTTCATCCCTGTTGATCTGTCACCAAGAACTTCAAGCAGCCTACCATGCGCCCATTAAAAGGTGCACGATAGTGCCGAGAGGCGAACACCACATCAATAATTACCAGTACCGTGAGGTACTAATCCTCCAGTCCCGCGGAATTGCGAGTTAAGTTTCACAGAATAGGGAATTGCTGTGAAGTCTCAGATTTACCTGGCAGTATTCTGTATGGTATTCCATTTTCAGTGGGGTTTATCACACACATTTACCACCAGTTTTGAGCAGGTGGTAAAAGGGTGCAGGGGTTGTCATAAAAGCATACAAGAGACTGCTGTAAGACAGGGGTGAAGGAAGAAGTGGAGAATGTTGTCTGGCAGGAGGGAGAATAAAATGCTCTCCATGCCATGTCTAATGTTTGGGGAGGGGTCATAGAATGGGTCCGGGCTACCATGCAGCCTTTTCCCAAGAAGATTTTACTTGCTGAATTTTTCGGTTGGTGAAATCATGTTCTTTTGTTTCTGCACACAGTAAATCTGGGTGCAGGAACAGTGGACATCTTATAATTGCGTGCAGCAAAATGCCACTCTGGATTTCCACTCTGCACTGTTTCCAATTTGGGTTCCATGTTTTTATGGCATCTTGTAGTTGGGCTGGTTAAGCAAAGAGAGTGCAACACCATGAGGCACCAGAAGCAATGAAAAATAAACAAAGCTTGGTTTACACAGAGGTCTTCAAACTTTTTTGCTCTGAGCCCGCCTACCCATAATGTTTTGAAGCCGGCCCCCATCCTCCCAAATAAACTTTATGGAAAAACTGGGGGATTGGGAGGGCAGGACTGAGCCGGCTCTAGGACAGTGCGACCAGTGCAACCGAACCGGGTGCTGATTTCAGGGGGTGCCGTGTTTGCAAGTTTATTTTGGTTAGCTTGGTTTGTTGCCTCCAGCAATTTCCAGACAACAATAAAAATGGCAAGATGGGGGGCGTGACCGGGCAAGATGGCCGACCGGACCTAATCCGTCTCGGCTCCCGGTGCGCGCGCGACTTCAGTGCTATTATTAGCGGCTCTAGACATCTTGCGGCGCCGTAAACAAAGGCTTCAGCGTGGGAAGGTGTGGGGCACCCACGGATGCTGCTTCTATGCCCTGAGCAGCGTTGGAGGCATCCGGATTGCTCTGCCGCCGCGGGGAAGGATCGGGTGCTGCGCAAAATGGCGGCACGGCACCAGCGATAGAGAGAGAACTTCCCGATTGCTGGCGGTGCGCAAAAGAAGACGCCCCATTGAGGAAATTCGCCATAATTCAGGTCGCGTCTGGCATGGGGCCTTAATGAGGGCAGAAGCGCTGTCCACGAGACGATCGTACGCTGCAACTTCCACCCCTGCCTGACCCTAAGATGGCGGCCGCATTTCCCCGGAGGGCGGTGAAATTGGTCTTCCCCGCTTCTAGCCCTGGCGCAACTCAATGTCCCCATGTCGATGGGATCATTTAACACTCTGCTTGCCGCGATTATCCCTGCATGCCCTGTTACCTTGCCCAGGAGCTTATCGATGACATCTCTGCTCCATCGCTGCCACACGTGCCAGCAGCAGTGCCCTCTGGTCCCTGATTCAAACACTGGGGGTGAGCCCACCCAACGAACAGCTGGCAGTCGCGAGGGGGTCCTGCGCTGCCCCTTGTGGATCCATCCTCACCTGAGCACACTTTAGACGGGTAAGCGGCTCTGCTGGGCTCCTTCTATGTGCCAGACCGCGTCGGTTTATGGGACTTCTTGCAACGGAGGTACTCGTCCTTCGTATCTGGACGACAGGGATACTCGAACCGGTGGAGGACCTTATCCCCATGACGGCCTGCAGATGCCGTATTGCTCTCGCCACTCCTGAAGTATCCGCTCTGCTTTGAGGGTTTCAGCCTTATGCCGCCTAAGAAATCAACGGGCAAGCCATCGTATAGTCTCTCAAATTTTTTCTAGGCCGCAGAAAAACGTCCAACCCTCTGGGTTGACACCAGCGCATCGACAATGGCTCTCACAAAGACTGACCTCTTGACTATGCTCAAAGATTTCAAATCTGAACTCCGTAATGATATTAGCCAGGATATCAAATCCTCTATAGACCAGTTGCGGTCAGACCTGTCGGATCGCTTGGCCTCCCTTCAACAAGATGTTGACTCCGTGGGCACGAGAATCGTCGACCTCGAAACACAACACCAGGAGCAGGCTCAACTGTCTACTGAGCTCCGAGAAGATGTACGCTCGCTCAAAGACCAGTTGATGCAAGCGCAACTCAAGGCGGAGGATCTCGAGAACAGGTAACGGAGGGAGAACCTACGCATAAGTGACCTGGAGGAGGGCGCAGAGGGACCAGATCTGAAGGCCTTCCTGGTAGGTTTGTTCTCGGAGATCCTAGCCCCACAGACTCTTAAAATAAAGTTGGACAGGGCCCACAGAGTGGGAACTCTGCAACATGGAGAGAAGAAAATCCCACGGGATGTCCTCGCAAAGTTTCATTCCTTTAAAGTCAAAGAAGCGCTTATGCAGGCGGCGAGTGCAAAATACTCTGTATCGTTTCAGGGCCACTCCTGCACCATCTTTCAGGATATGTCACCATCCACACTCGCACAACGACAACTGCTCAAGCCGGTCACCACTAAATTGCGAGATGAAAAAATTAGGTATAGATGGACTTATCCATTTGGGCTGTCCTTTGACTACCAGAATAAACTGCGTCATACCACTGATTTGCAGGAAGGTATAGCTCTGCTGGGACTCCCCTCCGATGACGACACTTCTCTGCCAGATAAAAATAGAGACTCTTCCCGAAGCTCTACAACGGCATCAGCATGGAGCGCTGGATCACGAAAAGGGCGGCGATGAACACTGGGGATCTGACCTGAGTAGGATGTTTTTATGAACTTCTTTGTAATGGCCAAGTTGCCCGTTATCTTTGGTAGCAGGTAGAAACACGGGCCAGAACCTGGCTTGCTTTGACCATGGGACTGCACCGGAAGAGACTATGAACTCCGAGGGCTTCATGTGTAAGGCCACTGTTGCTTCCTATTTTCTAGTAGTGGGTTCTCACGGCTGTGAGAGTCTAGTACAGGCTTAAGGTGTGTTGCGGGCCTCATGGGCTGAGTTCAGAATTCTTAATTCATGCTCTGTGTTGCACGCTGCACCTATTTTGAGGTAGCCTTCCTGCCGGAGTGGCGTCTCGGGGTCTTCCAAGTTGCCGCACAGAGCTGCTTTGGACATAGCTTTCGCGCTGGGGTGGGCGTGGAAAGGGCCCTCGGACCTGTTCTCCCCCCCTGATTCCTGCGGGGTCTTTTAACCCCGCACTGGGACTGATAGTAATGTCTTGTATTGGTTATCTGGTTATGTTTGTTCACTTCTGTCTAGGGGTTGAGGGGTGGGTGTGGGAGGGTTATGGTGGCGGCTTTTTAACAAATGTATACGTGAACATGTATGACTATTTGGATGATGCAAATGGAGGGAGAGGCTGTTATCTATTGTTGGGGGAGGTGGGGAGGGGCTGGGAATATCGTGGTGGCGGCTCTTTCATGTTTAGTGCACCCCGATTAGTGAGTTGCGCAACTCCTTTTCACTCCACTGAGGGAGGCGGGACAAATCCGCTGGGTCTCGGACGTGCAGAAGGCCTGCTGGACCTGATGCGGCTCCTATTGCACTGTTACCTTCCCCCACTAAAATAATGACACTTACCATAGGAACTTGGAATGTCAAAGGGCTTAACTCCCCTCAGAAACTCCAGAAGATCTGGAAATACATCACCAATCACCACCTCGATGTAGTAGCCCTCCAAGAAACTCACCTCGCTAGATCCGAGAACACACAGCTCCGTCACAAACAGTACCCTTTGATCTGCAAGTCTTCCGCCTTAACGAAACACAGGGGGGTTGCACTGTTGTTCCACTCCTCCTCTAAATTCCAACCCCTAGATGTGCAACAAGATAGGGATGGGTGCTTGGTGATGGTCAAGGGTCAGCTGTGGGGGAGGCTCAGTACTTTCGTAGCAGTATATGACCCCAACACGAGTCAGACGACTTTCTTAGGCACTTTTCTGTGGAAACTACTGGATTTTGCGGAAGGGCAGATGATTCTCATGGGAGACTTCAACTTAGTATGGAGTAAAGACTTATAAACCACCCATTCGCAACGCGCATGCACTGGTTCCTTCACAGCAGCCACGCAACAGCGCCTCCACGACATGGGCCACCTCGATTCTTGGCGCACCCTGTACCCCTCTTCTCGTGACTTCACATTTTATTCACATGTGCACCGAACTTATTCACGATTATATTAAATTTTTGTCAGCCACTCACTTCTGGGCGACCTCCAAGAAGCCAAAATATTTCCCCTCTCGATTTGTGACCATAACCTCCTAGCGATCTCCACTTTACCTCTCCCAGGTGGTACTTTCCAGCTGCTCTTGCCTGTGATAAAGACTCCTGCATTAAACTAAGGGAGGCCATCACCGAAATCTATGATATCAATAATCCCGACGACACTTCGGAATTTACCACCTGGGATGCTTTTAAATCGATCTTCCGGGGGACGTGTATCTCCCTTAACTCTGCATTAAATTCACACCACGCTAAGGAGAGAGAAACTCTAGAGTCGGAATTGGCTTCTGTGGAACAAGCCCATAAATGAAATCCCACGAGACAGACCCTACACAATCTTACGGCACTAAGGGGTAAACTCCGAGCCATTTATAATAATAGGGCAGAACGCACATTATTGCAATTGCGCCACTTGTCTTATTCCCAGGGCAACATGGTTGGTAATCACCTCACTCGGCAACTCAAGGATAAACGGGTGCGGGTATACATTGGGGGGATTCGGGGTCCACAGGGTGACCTTACCCATAAAGATGAGATTAAAGCGGAACTCTTTGGGTCATTTTATAAAGCTTTATACTCTGGCGATCTTTTAGACTCTGAGGCCCAACGAGCATATTTACAATCTCTTCAGCTTCCATAGGTCTCCCCGGAGTGGAACAAGCCTCTTATGGCACCCATCACGTGCGACGATGTTAATATGGCAATTAAGGCACTCAAGCTACATAAAGCTCCTGGCCCGGATAGGTTTACAGCCCTGTTTTATAAGACCTTTGCCCTAGATATCATCCCTCATCTTACGCTCTTCAATAAGATGGCGGAGGAGGGTTCCACTTCTAGTTCAATATCGGAAGCAGTCATTACTGTTATTGCCAAACCGGGGAAAGACTCTGAGGCCTGCTCCTCTTACAGGCCGATCGCACTCCTCAACCTCGATGCATAACTATTTTCTTCCATCCTAACCAAGCGGTTAAATGACCTCATGCCCGAACTCATACATCCGGATCAATCCGGTTTCATCAAGGGGCGCCAAACTCACGACAACACACGTCGAAGTGTCCACCTTGTCGAGAAGTCACATAAGTTCCGGATCTCAGCAGTCCTGGTGGGGTTAGACGCGGAGAAGGCTTTCGACAGGGTGGACTAGGAGCTCCTGTTCCATACCTAGTCGGCATTTGGCTTCGAACCAGGTTCCTCACTATGATTCGGGCCAACTATCTTCTACCTCGATCTCGGGTCCTGGTCAATGGAACTCAATCAACCTCATTCTTCCACTCCAGGGGCACCAGACAGGGTTGCCCCCTCTCCCCCCTACTTTTTGCCCTTAGTATTGAACCCCTAGCTGTGGCGATCAGAGCAAACCCTGCAATCCAGGGGATTCCTTTCACGGGGGAATAACATAAAATTTCCCTATTTGCTGATGATGTTTTGTTGTCCCTTACGGACCCGGCGACATCGCTCCCCCCTTTGCAAACAGAACTGGCTACATTCGAAGAAGTAGCAGGCTTCAAAGTAAACTTAGGTAAATCTTTTATCGTTAATCTCACGCTCTCTTCTGCGGAGACGGGCACGCTTCTCTTTTACGATAATTCGCCGCCCCAGAGAAGAGGGGGGAGTCAGACTCCCAGATATCCACTTGTACTACAAGGCTGCCCAATTGCGAGTGCTTACTGAATGGACAAAATATGAGTCCAATAAACATTGGCTGCATATGGATCGTAGTGTGACCGGTCGAACCATTTGGGACTTAGTGTGGCGCCGGAAGTGTGATAGGCCTAAGAACACCTATATTAGCACTCCTACCCGCACAACACTCAAGGTTTAGGACTCTGTGTCTGGCGATAGTAGATGGACCTCTTTTCCCTTCCCCTTTACACCCTTGCATTTTAATCCTGCATTCCCTCCGGGACTACAGTCAGGGCCATTTGACGCCTGGCGGGAGGGGGGATGTCTGACCCTCACACACCTCTTTCATAACTACGACCCCCTTACTTTTGATGCCTCTAAAAGGGAGTATAATATACAGAACTCAGAGAGATACCATCACACTCAGCTCCTACATTGGGCCCTCAGGCCACAAATTCGGGAGGCGGCTACACGCCCTCTGACAAAATTCTAAGCCTTTCTTACCAAGACAAATTCCATGAAGGGCATGATCTCCTTTATATATAAATTTCTCCTTACCACCACACTCGCTCCTCGTCCACGTTACATCTCAATGTGGGAGGGTCTGCTTCAGCAGGATATTGCGGATGAAGAATGGTCCCATCTATGGTCTGACATTATGAAGTTCAACCACTCTGTCGAACTCAGGGAAGCACACCTCAAGACTATGATGGGTTGGTACCTTTATCCTTCCAAACTCCGTCGCATCTTTCCTGGGTCCTCTGATTGGTGTTGGAGGGGATGTGGTCTTTTGGGAGATTTCCAGCATATTTCGTGGGACTGCCCACACATAAGGCCCTTCTGGGAAGAAATCCTTGCTCATATTAAAGACATGCTTGGTTATCCTATCCCCACTAATTTGGCCGAGGTTCTGTTGGGGCTTTGGGATCCTTCCTTAGAACACCAGACACGTGCGGACAAAAAGATCATGTGGCTATGTATAGGAGCTGCGAAGATTACGTTGGCAGCGGCATGGAAATGGAGGGAGGCCCAGCAATTTCCCTCTGGCACTCCAGATTATGGAAGCTCCTTAGTCTGGAGCAAATGTCAGAAATCTTTAGGGACGATTTTAAAAACTTTTAATTCAAGTGGGGTCCGCTGGTCACATTCCTTTCCCGAGGTCTCCCATCAGCCGTCTGCCCTTCCTCCATTAGGGCACTCCACCTTTTCCAGTTATGAGCTGCAATCTGTCAAGCAGTCTATAACGTATACTCTTTTCATTATTTTTTTCTCTTCCTTTTTTATTTTTTGGCCGCCTCCATGTACTGGGTGGGGTGGGGAGGGGGTAGGGTTGGTTATTTACTGTTGGATTTAGTGCTCCTTGGTTGGGAGCCATTCTACTCCGCTTTGGTACCTTCTGTATAATTCCATCAATGCAGCAAGTTCTCAGATACAGATGCCACAATGTTTGATGGGACTTCTTTACACTTACGTACCTCTCTATGCAGGGACCCCTGTGCCTATTATTTAAGAAGCTGTTACCTTTAATTGTGCATTCCAATTTGGTTGAGCCTGGGTATGTCTCCAGAGATTTGCTTGCCACATAACATCATCAATTTCTGTACCCAATGTTCAACAGTATTTGTGTGGAAAATGCGATGGTACCGTATTCTGTTGTACTCTGCCAAAATCTCTAATAAAAATAAGTTTGACAAAAAATGGCAAGATAACTCCGGTGATTATTGTTCTTCCAGGAGAGAGATCAAGTTTTATCTAGTTGAAGTTTTGACTAATCAAAAAATGGCACAGAGGATTAATAGGCCTGCTGCAAAGAATGTTAAGCATGCATATCACAAAGTGCACATAATATAAATAGGTCAGTGTTTACTGGTTTTCTAAGAGACATCCCTTTGTTACTTGCAGTATATATGTTAAAATCTTTATATAGAACAGTGAAGTATCAACTGTCATCAAAGAACTGCATGCACACTGCAAAGCATAGATTAGAGCATAGATTAATTTTGTAAAAAGGGTTCATTTGGATAGAAATTGATTCTTGTTATTAAAGAAAATCCCCCAACTATGGTGTTCCGTTTTCAATTCTGAGTTTGTGCTTCTCCAGACCGAGCACTCTTAAACTATACTGCGTATCAGTATAGATGACATGTCACTCCTATATCTTGCAGTCCTCTGGCTTATGTAACATTTCTTATAAGCTCATTTACACATGTATGATTGATTGTTTGTGTAATGTGTGTGTGATGCAAATTACTCTGACACTCTACACTAGGATGACTGATGCTATATAACTAATTAAATGCATCTGAAAGCGAGTGGTTATGGAGACTTGAGGGGCACTGTTAAAAGGTAGTGGTGTTAGAATACGTGGGGGGGGGGTATGGCACCAACAACAATATGACCACCAGCGTTAAAGCCTTCCTTGGCCCCAGGAGCAAGGATGATCGGGAATCTGAATATGACCATGTTGGCCTCCTCCAGCCACCTCCTCAACTCACCTGAAAGA
Source organism: Lissotriton helveticus (assembly GCF_964261635.1). Taxonomy (NCBI): domain Eukaryota; kingdom Metazoa; phylum Chordata; class Amphibia; order Caudata; family Salamandridae; genus Lissotriton; species Lissotriton helveticus. Next base: position 1,038,161,561 of record NC_136068.1, on the reverse strand, counting down.
ACAGCTGCATGTAAACAGAGGTCAAAGTTGGCCTGGTCGATCGGGACCAAAATGCTCATGCGTTTTTAATGTTACAAAAACAGTTCCCATACTTTTTGTTAAAAACAACCATCCCTGAATTGTTATAGGAGATCTTGCAGTACAATGACGTGAGTGTGAAAAAGGGTGTGTCTAAAGAGATTTAATTAAAAGAGCCGCTTGAAGCATCATGATGACAAAGATGGATTATTTTTGAAAGGTAAGGATGCACTAGTACAGTCTTGTTAGCTGTTACTAATAATATTCTTTGAAAGCACTTGTTTTATCATTTACATTAAATCAATGTGTGGCAGCTTATCCTTTGCTGTGTGTAATACAGTTTTAAAATAATTACTTACCTATTCACATTGCTTTTTGTTACATGCTTGGACAAAATAGCACTATAAATACACAAGTCACTATTCCGCACTGCATCAACCAGGATTCAATTCTGTGACTCTCTGGTCTCAAAAATAGACATATGCAATGTTCGCATTACCAAACTTGATGTTTCTTAATGTAAAATAGTGTATTTCCCACCAAATAGTTACATTTGCATTTATTTTTCATTTAAAGTACATGTAAAGTTTTATATGCAGATGCTGTAAAGGTCTTAAAACAACAAAATACTTATTGAATAATTGTTTTGTTTCAAGCCATGTTTTTTACCTTTCCTTCACAGGGTTTAGGACTAGGGTTACCATATTTTTGTAATTGATTTCATCATCATCAAAAATCTTTATTTGGCTGAAAGCCAGCCATAAAAGAAAACATCATGAAAGAAGATACATTTCATCAAACAATCATGATAAGATAAAATACCAACAGATAATCATGAGTCCATGATAATGATAGTTACAGATAGTTCAAATAGTATGTAAGACAATGTCATGTTATACGCAAAAAAACCATAAATGAGCATGATGATCTAATCAATATAATCCATATACATAATGATCATTTTCCTACAATATTCCGCTGCCGGACAGCCATGGAGATGTACTTGTACACCATTAACAAATGAATTTGTCATTTAACAGTGGAAGATGGTTTAACGCGGCCCGACACTTACGAATGTTTAAAAATCGTAAAAGTTGTTTCAAGATACACGTCTTAGTTCTATATAAAGAATACAAAAAAACATAAAGTGCAAAGTACACTGGATTGACTTTGAGTCGCATGGGCACAATTCCATGTTGGCATCACAATATGCGTTGTGTGGATATGACACCAATAGGTGGGAAGTACCCATCCTAAATCTTATCAAATAAAACATTTTGGTGTGATTAAAATAAAAAGAGAGGACTATAAACTGGACTAAATCAGTCCTATATTTACTTAAGGGACCAGTACCGTGACTCCCCCCTCATTGCCCTCTGGCGGTATCCCAGGATTCGTTCAAGTATCTGGGGATACATGTAACTAAAGGTCCTGCAGCCTTCTTCACCAAGAATCTGACACCCCCACTGGAGCGCTTGCGCAGAGATGTGACACACTGGGAGTCGCTACCCCTAACACTCCTAGGGAACTCGGCCTTATTTAAAATGATGGCCCTGCCCAGATTTTTGTATGCACTAGAGAACACGCCGTTTCAGGTACCCTTGCGATATTTTAAACAGATAACAGTACTGGTGTCCACATTACTCTGGGGCAGTAGGCCAGCACGCATTGCTCAGGCTGAATTAAACCGCAGTTGGTACGATGGGGGCATTGCACTCCCTAACATACACCTTTATTATTGGGCAACACATCTCAAAGTCATCAATCAATGGATACACTCCCCCCAAACTGATCCGGCGTATAAGGCAGACAGGGAGCAGCTGGGGACGGATAACATGTTGGCGCTTAGGAACAGCAGGGGATTTGAACACTGGGATAGTATTGGCATTTCCACAGTTGGGGACTTGTGTGACAAAGAGACAGTCATCCTGTTTGACCAGCTTAGACGACAATACGAGCTCGCGACTACTGAAACATTCCGGTACATACAAATAAGACATGCACTCCTAGCGGCACTACCACAGGATACGGAAGTGCCCGAGGCTTCACCCCTGGAGGATAGGTTACTTACAGATTTTATGCCTAGGCGCGCCACCTCCTTCACGTACAGAAAATTGATTAACAATCAATTAGACCCCACGACAGCCTTACATAAGAAATGGACTGCAGACATTGGTACCATGGATGAGGCAGAATGGCAAGCGGCGCTCGCCTCGCCCAAAGAGGTGGAAATTCCGGCCAGGCTCAGGCTTGTTCAGCTTAAAATTTTACACTGCGCTTACTTCACTAGAACTACACTCCACGCAATAGGTAGGGCGCAACATCCATACTGCCTTAGGGGATGTGGGAACGAGGGCTCCTTTTTCCATACACTTTGGGATTGCCTACTACTCACTGACTATTGGCGAAAAGTCCTACGAACAATGTCACAGACGCTCAATATTTCATTACTGCCCGAACCACGACGGTGCCTCCTAAATATTTGGGAACCAAACAACTTGTCACGACATGGGCAAATGTGGGCGACTCTAGGCCTAATGGTTGCAAAACGAAACGTGGCACAGAAGTGGGGTGCCGCTGACCTGCCCTCAATGGAGGCATGGTGAAGGGACATGGATGTTGCCATGATTACTGAAAGATCTGTCTATCTGAATCGGAAATCCCCCCGAACATGGACCAAAATATGGACTGCCTGGAATACTTACAGGGGGGACATATGCGACCCCATTCCTGAGGCGGACGATGAGAGTTCGGATGATGATTCTGGGGATGAGTGAGAGGGTGGGAGGGGTGGTATGGGATTTAAATTACACTGTGATTGACGGAGGTGGGACGGGAGATGATGGGATTCAATGTCTTTATGATGTCTTAATTATTGTAACCTTGCAATTAACACATGCCAATTGTCTTTCTGATAACTGTTTTATATCCAATAAAAAAATGTTTTTAAATTAAAATTAAAATAAAAAGAGGTACGGCGCAATGCCTGGTTTACAAATCAGTAGTGAATGGTCAACAACCCTTTTTTCCCCTCTCCAGATTATCTCTGACTAAGTACAGATGAGATAAAATTTCTTTTTGTCAACTCAGTCCTCTGTATTTTGGCTATATTACTAGGGCTTTCAAAGCAGTCTGGAAGTCCCAGTTTCTCCAGGAAATCACTAATATATTAAATCCAAGGGATTTTCCTGAAGCGATCCAATTTTAAGCAATCTAAAACAATGACACGATTCAGAGCTGCTTTTTCTTTTGCCCAAATGCTATGCCATAGCCTTAAAGGGGCCGATTGTATGCGGAATGACAATGGGATCACACCCAATTCACTATGGCAAATGGTTGCAGCTGTGCTTGTTGGAACTGTCGGGAGTCATTTCATAAATGTGTTCTCTGCCCTCTGTAGGCCCTTGATGTTACATGAGCCCCAAACTCCAGCGCCATACAGAGTAACAGCACACGTACGGGCCTTATAGAAGTCGATGATTGCTTTGGTGGGTCTGGAGCCTAATTTTTTTGTGAATCTATAAATTTTAGTGAAGCCCCTGATCTTGGCTTCAACTAGCTGTCCCCATGAACTTCTCTGATCGAATAAGATCCCTAAGTATGAAAAAGTCGAAACATAAGTCAATTTTTCATTTGTTATATGACATGTCTTTAAGGTTTTGCAGGATTTTCCCACCACCATAATCTGTGACTTTGCTACATTAGTTTTTAGGCCAAGATCATTCATAAAACGGTTAAAAAAATTTTAAAGCCGCTGCAGGCCCACCCCAGTTCTCGACATGAATACGCAGTCATCCGCATATAGTAACGCTGGTAATGACCTGCGACCTACCAGCGGCGCGTCCACGTTCCCCTTCTTAATAAAACTCTCTAAATCGTTTATGTATAAACAAAATAGAAAGAGAGCCAGGACGCAGCCCTGACGTACCCCAAGATCCGTCCTTAGCGGGGCGGTGAGTTCACCACCTGCCCCGTATCGTACTCTCCCCATCACTCCCTGATGCATGGCTGCCAGGAAGTGCACGATGGGCGGATCAATACCCATAGTCAACATTTTCTCCCAGAGCCTGCCTCTCTGCACCCAGTCAAAGGCAGACGTCAGGTCCATGAATCCAAGATATAAAGATCCAGGTCTGGCTAAGGTGTATTTGCCTATGACCAGGTGCAGATTGAGGCACTGCTCAACTGTTCCTAGTCCACTCCTGAAACCATACTGGATGTCGGAGAAACTGCCACTTTCTGACACCCAGATCTCCAGTCTCTCCAGTATTACACGGCCCATGATTTTGCAGGTGCAGTCGATTAGAGATATTGGCCTATAACATGTGGGGTCCGACCTATCACCCTTTTTGAAGATGGGGACTATAGACATTATTCTCCATGATTCAGCAGGACCCTGGGCTGCATAACATTTAAAAATATTTGTTAACAAGGGGAGCCACAATTATGTATTGGCCATAAACAAACCAGCGAGGACACCGTCAGGGCCCAACGCCTTATTCTTTTCAGTTTGAAATAAGGCCCTATCTACTTCCTCTATTGACGGTGGAACAAGGGTTGATGCCAAATATTGAATATCAGTGCTTAAATGAGGGTCACTACCGATTTTATAAAGGCCAGAAAAATGTTTTACCCAGGAATCGGGCATGATTTTAGCATCTATACTTCCGTTGCTGGCGCCACTAAAATAGTCCTGGTTTACTGTGAGCCAGAAAAGTTTCGAGTTCTTGCTAATACATGCTACATGGAGTGGCTCCCATGTGTCATGTCTGATTTCTTTTTTACGTTTTTCTATTACCTGCCTGTAATCAGATCGAGCCTTTTTTTACCTCAAGGACATTCAGGAGTCTGACTTTTAAAGTCTCAATTAAATTATAATGTGAGCCTGGGCATTGACTATCAAACCATCTTTTATTTCTCCGGGGACCTTCTCTTTGTTTCATGGTCAATGCCACCATTATTGTTTCTAATATTGCTTCAAATTATTTTATCATAGCTTGAGGATTTAGGCTACCGTCCAGGCAAGTTAAAACCTGGTTTAGGTTGGTTTTTATAATCTGGTTTAAAACCAGGTCAGGATCTAAGGTACACCACTTCCGCATCAACACCTTATTTTTATCATGGGTCAATGACGACGACCTTTCAGAGGTGGATGAGTCATCCAATTGGTTCTCAAACTCCAAAATTAAGGGTTAATGATCACTAAAGGAATTTTTATATATATAAAAAGTTACAGACTGTCCCAGAGTCGGTACCCCTTTGTATATAACCCCCCCCAGTTGGGGTTTAGATGTTTATCGATGCACTGGTTCGGCTCCCTGACCAGGCTTTCTTGCTTTTGTTAGTAAAGACACAGTACGTGCTACACGACCGCCTCCAGACACCATACCCTGATCAATACGCCCGGCCCCCCCTCCCCTTTTCCAGAACCGACATTACACGACATCACCATAACACGGACAAGGGGACCGGCCGCCACACACACATACTGCCTGAAGATGGGTAGGTGGATCTAGATGGTGTTTCACAACACCGGCTAGCTTGCTCGAACCACCGCTACTGAGTGAAGCCACATTCATGGGACCACTGAGTGCGGCGGACATGGCTGTGGCGGTTCCCGCCAAACACTGCCGTCCTCACGAAATTCTCCCACAAGGTATAATAAGCTATATAGGCATTCATCCTTAACAAATCTGCAATACTGTATCACACTACTCTTCCGCATTGATGCCCCACATCCCCATGGGAGAAGATACTTACTGACATACTTACCGGTTATATGCGCTCATGGGTGTGGGCTGTTATCCGGCTATTGACCGTGACGCCCCCACTATTGCTCTACAAAAAATAAAACCTCACAGACCTATTTGCTCATTGAGATATGTGGTTTGCTAAAATTTTGAATGCTACACACGAAGCACATTATGCCGCCGGATCTCCGGGTTGTCGGCCATACGGCTGTGTTCACCTGATACTGTTGTATGGTTGTTGATTCACGCGGCTGGCCCGAGGGGTTGTAAGCTGTAAGCTGTGTAAGATGCATTTTGTACAATAAAGGTCTTTAAAAAAAAAAAAAGTTACAGACTGTGTATTAAAATAGTCAGACAGTGCAATAAAATAAATTAAAGTGTCTTTGCCTTTGCCAACATAGGATACTAAATCGTGGCCTTCCACTTCAAGAAGGTCAATGGCTAAAAAAGAGAACATTTTAACAATAATTAATTCAAACTATCCCCACATGGGTTATGATGGAAATGACAACCCTCATCACTATCCCCTCCTACTAAGCTGCATGCTGTATGTTTCGAGAGGGGACATAAACTACAGTTAAAATCACCTCCCCAAAAAACCCGTGTTTATCTCCTCAATATGTTTAGAGAGTGCAACTTCCAATTCATGTGCAATTCCAGTATTTATGTTATTAAAATTATTATGATAAAAATGTACAACAACCATAGTCATATTTTTCATCGGTAAAATGTTAATTATCTGAAAATGAGGTGAGTCAAGCAATGTTTTTCCTACTCTGCTGTTCAGTGTTGTAGAAACCAGAGTTAATAAACCCCCTTTGTCATGACCACCCAAAGAAGCTGTGGCTGGCGTATGGAGGGATTGGAAACCATTTATATATGAAATGTCTAACATCCAGGTTTCCTGTAAGCATACAATACTATGGGCCCGATGTAGGTAAATCTTTTTTACCACTTCTTAAATACCGATTCATACCGAATCGTTATTTAAGAAGTGGTAAAAAAGAGGAGGGGAGATGTAGGTATTTCAGAGTCGGTAAATACCGAATCGTTAAGATTCAGTATTTACCGATTCTGTAAATACCGAATCGGTAATGCCCATTGATTCCTATGTGCATTGAAGCCCATAGGAATCAATGGGCATTACCGAATCGGTATTTACAGATTCGGGAAATACCGATTTCAGCAAGGGTGCAGGGGGTGTCACTTTGACACCCACTGGCACCCCAAAAATAGGCATGTGCGCCATGTGGCACACAGACATGCCCTAAGGGTATGTCTGTGTGTCACATGGCACAGGTGTGCATGCACACATGTGCATGCACACCTGGATTCGGTATTTTACCACCCAATTGGATTGGGTGGTAAAATACCGATTCTTAAAGCCCTGTGGCACTCTGACATGTGGCAGCTACATCTGCATTTACAGAATCGGTATTTTACCGAGTCTGTATTTACCGATTCGGTAATTTTACCGAATCGGTAAATACAGAATCGGTAAAATACCGATTCTGTAAATGCATGCCCTACATCTGAAAACCCTAATACCGGTCGAAACGGCCAAAATCGTCCGTTTCCGACCGGTATTAGGGCTCCTACATCTGGCCCATAATTTCTATTAACAAAATCGAGCCATTCTTTAGACTCCAATTTGTTCTGCAGACCAGCAACATTCCAGAAAAGGCTACCATGATTAAACACATTATTTGAACTGCCATGCCTTGTCTTTATGCAGGTAACAGCCAGGACTGCTGGTATTGCAGTAGGACCAAACCCGCCGGACAATAATGCGTTACATTGTGCTAAAGAAGTGTATGGAATGTCAGACTGGTTCAGGCTAGCTGTCTCTTGCCTATTGGAAACAGTTACATTATCCTGGTTACACACTTGAACCCAAAATGTCACACCTTGCAATTCTTCATTCACAGGTGGAGTACAAATCACTTGGGTGTCAGAAATTTTAACAAAACTTGGCCCATTAATAGGAAAAAATGATAAAATATCCACCCCACATTTCTCAGGCTGAGAGGATATACATTTAAAATGCGGATCATTTACACCAAACGCACCTATACACGAGGGTTAAGTCAATCCACCTGGTTTAAAGAAGATAAATAGTTAAAAGTTGGAATAGCAAATACAGGCGGCAATTTGACAGATTGGGGTGCAGGGCCAAACCGTTTGTTTGTCTGCGGTTTATAAAAGTACCCCAGTGGTACTGCTTCAATTTGGCCCGTTGCAGTGCTAATCCACAGGAGCCTATCCATAAACCAGTTTACTAATGATTTATCCCTGAAATTAACAACAATACAGTCACCTGCATCGGTTTTTGCTTGTGCACCCACCCATGAGACACGCTCAACATTAATTATACTGTGGTACAAATCGCCGCTACATGTCCAGTCAACTGCTTTTGCCAGCCAATGGGCTGTCTTATTTTTAAGTTGCCTCCAGTCCTCTTCTTTACTACTTAATAATGGGGGGACATTTTTAAAAACAATGACAAATGGAGTTGCTTCTGGAGGGAGATGGAGTTTTCTCTGGGCGTCTTTCCGACTGCCAGAATGTATTTATGTCATGGTCATAGTTAATAGGTTCCCTTTGCATAGTTGTTACCCGTGTCCTAACAACGCCTATCGTGGTGATAACTTCTATTAGTGGGGCAGATTGTTGTATAGCAGACTGAGGGATCTGAGGGATCTGAGAGACGTTGCTGCAGGGATTATGTGATTGGAGCACCAAAGGGGGAGATGCTGCCTGCGATGTGTCAAGGTTCAATTTTGTGGTAGGGGTGTTCGAGTTGGGTGTTTGACCAGAGATTCTCTTCGAGACGCCGGAGCCAATTAATATTTTTAAGGACACATAGATACTGTTTAATACCCCAATAAGAGGTTCAATAATTGATTTAATGATGGCTTCCAGTGCAGGATGTGTGAGAAGCGCTGGATTACAAATGTGATCAATGTCATTTGAAACCTTAGTGGTGGGGGTGGCAGTGGCGGTTTCCGGAATTTGGGCCTTTGAGACTCTTCTTTGAAGAGGTGCGGGGTTTTACTACGAGGTGACAAAGGGTGCACATCTTTCTTGGCCTTACTGCATTCCTTTGATTTTTTATGTGGAGGGGGGAAGCATAATGTATCCGATGACTCCCCCCGTCAAGGGTTACTAGTGTTAGTAATGTTTGCTACATTCCTGCGTTTATTTGGGCGGTTGGATGCTAAGGCCCCTGCTCCCACTTCTTTTCCCGTATTTCCATCATTTACGTTGTTGTCATTGCCATCGTCATCAACATCAACATGCTCGGTGGTTAGGTTAGTCTCAGAGTTATTCACTATTGGGGCCGTATTTTCCAGTGCTCTCTGAGTCGCCCCCAATGTTTCCTCCACAGTTTCAATTTCATTGGCTATTGCCCCCATTGCTGTGATCAGAAAGCTGGTGATGGATGTGGTCAGAGGTCGTCCCCCTGCAGTAGTCATTGCGTTCTTCCGCCTTCCCATCTCCTTACCTTTCTGAGATATATGCGAGGAGGCTTACCAACCCGTGTCAGCCGTATCTGCAACACTCAGGACCCAAAGGAGAACCAATAGACCTAGGAACCTGGCCCACCCAGCCTCGTCCAGACGCGGACGGGCGCGGACGGGGACGCGGACGGGCTTAAGAGCGCCTCGCGCTGGCGCTGACGATGCGCATTGGCACGATTGGGAACAATATTTTTAAATTTTTACAATAACAGTTTGCATACTTTTTCTTTAAAAAAACCAAAAAGAAACTCACAACCATTCCAGAAAGGATAATTGGGCCTTTAAGGTACCACTAGCTTAAATGCCGGGAGGGTCTCTTGTGCTGGCAAACACAGGGAAAGGTAAACATCAAGTGAGGAACTAAACCTTCTCACCACGATGCCTGCTACCTGAAGGAAATGTAAATGTGTGCAATTAGTTAACCAGCACATCTAATGACTGCTTAGAAGTCAGTATGTAGCTTGAATTCATTAAGCCATATGAGGCTTTATGATGCCAAAGTTTATTCTTTTTGAGAATTAATGTAAGGATGTTATTAACTGCAATATGGAGTGTATGCTTCTAATGGACACCTATAAAACAAGGCAGATTTTCTAACAATCTGTGCCTTGTAACAAAAGAGATGCAAACCTGTTCAAACTATTGCATTGGTTGGCTATAACTTAGAGAAATAATTTTACTTCTCCAAACATTTCCACCTTTACATATGTCCTGTACTGTGCAGCACAGAAACAAAGTGAGAAAAGGGGTACATAATTTATGTCTAAGCCTAATATTTTTTACTAGATGGATACCATTCCAGTGAAAATCCTATAGTTGACAACACACAGACCCTTGTAGTTCAATGTAAATGTGTGTGCATTGAAGAATGTCAGTCTAAAGGTATGCTAGCACAGCAAGAGAAGAACACAGCACCATTTCTTAGTAGACATGGTTCTGTTCTGCTCTTTCCCTTTCATGCAAAGGAACAGGAGCAACTTTGCTGCTGCGTTAGGTCAATAGTTAGTAAATCTGCACATTGTGTGCCAGCCTTTCTTACTACTGTGTTTAATACAATTTTAAAATATTGACTTACATATTCACAGTGCTTTAAGTCATAGGCTAGGACCCTGAAGCACTATAAATACATGTGACTTTTCCATTGCAGTGCCCCACCCAGTATTCAGTTGTGTGACTGGTTACCCAAACAAATACATCTGCAGTGGCCGCATAAAACAACAGAGCTTTCATCACTTAAAAGGATGCATTTCCAATCGATTATTTTAAAAAGATTTTTTTATTTAATGTGTATGCGTTATATTTTATATGTATTTAGCTGATAGTGAAAGGCAAAGAAATTGTTGTGGAATACTTTGTCCTTTGTTTAGCCATGTTGCTGACATTGCATTCAGGATCAAAGTTCCCATTGTTTTTAAGCACCTCAACATCAGGATGACATAGGAAATATGCACGAGGCTGTTATAGAAGACTATCTTCACCACAGCCTAGTGCGCATCAGCTAAATAATGATATGCCATGCAAGCTACAGCCGCCCGGGCTATGACACACGGGGGTGGGGGAGGTTGAAGCGATTTTGAGCATTGTGATCCTTGTGGTAGCTCTTGCTAAGGGTGACCAGATCTTGAGAACCAAAAACCGGGACATTTTGCAAAAATAGAAGAAGGGCTACAATTTTACATCAACGGTGCTACAGCAGAATGACAACTCTTCTCAACATAGGAACACAGAAGAAGCACTAAGAAAATAAATAAAATGTAATTTCTAAACCAGCATCATACCTGTTCATGAAATTGCTTACTTATAACAGCTGCTAATTAGCACAACTTTAGATTACCCAATAATTGCCTCTCACTGGTTTCAGTCGACCCCCTCTAAAAACCGGGACATGAGCCAAAATTGCTGAAATCTGTGTGGACATCTGGTAAAAACGCGGGTTTGTCCGTGCAAATCCGGGACGCCTGGTCATCCACGTAGGCTAGCGTAAAGTAGTTTCATAGGCTAGACGATATCATTGTACTGTGAATTGAATTGTGGCTAGTGCATCAGAAATTGGGTTTGTTTCGTATTGTCACTCCAGTTTACGGTAGTCTTTCTCTAATGTGTGTGTGTGCATATGCTGTCTGTCTTAGAATTCCATTCTGTTTTGCTGTGAATGCGCCTCTTGTAACTTTTAAATGTTTTCCTATTATGTACTAATACTCCCCACAGAGCCCTCCTTGTTATTATAATATTCCAATATGTCATCTTTAAGTTCCCTGCAGAATACTATATATTTTGAGGTATACAGCTGGAGTCTTCATGCAGATGGAGTTTGACATCTTTTTGACATTCTCAGACCCTATAAGACCGGCATGTGGTCGATAACGTTTTTGGCGAGTGCTGAATTCTGCGTGTGCGTCCGTTAACATCTCGAGAAGCCAGCTAGAAATCTAGCCACGACCATGACGCGAGCACGGATGACATAAATTTACCTTCGCGCTTTCCCAGATACCAGACCCTCTAAAAATGCCTCCATATGCCTCTCATGTCTTGCGCAGCCCTTAGCACTGAGTATCTCCCATCCCTCTTCGACTGCGGCATCCGAATGGTCAAGTGCAGGACTCAGTTTATTTATTTCCAGAGTTACTTAAAACCATTGCAATGCGTGCAAGAAATAAAACCATATGTAAACTATTCAACCACAATAATAACAGGCTCCCTGTTTTCTGTTTTTACAGATTTTTACGGATAAATACAGACAAAAAACATTTATTTTCTTGTCTGTATTTATTTTTAAATGTGGATAAAAACGGAAATTAGGTTAATTTTTGAGTAATTCTAAATACTGTCTGCCTTGACTGCCAGGCCAATAGCTGTGTGGATTTATAGGTTAGGGGGTTAAAAAAAGAAAGGAATCTTAGTAAAGAGGCGGTAACAGAAGTAGATATGCACACGGTTGATAATGAAATATGCATATTTCCTTTTAAGTGCATTGATTTATCGTTTGCAGGTGTTTACAGCATTGAAACATGGTAGGCATTCAAGCATGAGTGCATATTTACCGGTTAAATAAATGTGGAAATATACTCATTTCAGGTTCCTTTTTCCGCAAAACCCAAAATAAAAATGGATAAATTCAGATGAAATTAGCAAAAAATAAATATGGATAAATACAGACGGAAATGTGAAAAAATAAATACCATAAAACCGGGAGCCCTATCATAATTAAAATATAATACACTTCTGTTGCTTACAAGATAAAAAATACAGATTTAAACATGCAGGAGCAACCAATGGAAGTGACCCAGTCACATGCATCGATTATGCTCCCCCTGAGAAAATCAATAATCCAACGACTCCTTTGGTCCAACAAAGCTTTAGTGACAGTTTGGCATTTTTGCCCTAGCCGCTTCGCGAAATCGAACTAGTCTAGAGTTCAATTGTGGTGATGCTGGGTCGAAGCAGGCCAAAACTGCTTGCCGCCTTGTCCGTGTCACTGATTCAAGGGGGTTGGTGATCTCGGCTCCTACCGCTGTTGTGCTGCCCCCGCAGCTCTAACTGCTGCTGGGATGACTGTTTCAGCTCCTGTTAGTTGGACCTTCCGGCCGCTGCACAGCGGCCCTCCCAACCACAGCAGCCTCTCAGTCACTGTCTCCTGACAGCCTATCGCCGCCACTGGCACCCCCGCGCTGGAGCTCGCGGCTGCTGGAGGGATGGGAACAGCCCACACCACTACTGCCGCCATTCACCGCTGCGAGGTGGGTATCGCGGCTCCTGCCACAGCAAGGATGGCTTTTTGTGGCTTTTCGTGGCTTTTCGCGACTGCGGGGAGTCTGACCCGGCTCCTGTAGCTGCCTGTAGCTGCCGGGCTCCTCCCACAGCTACTCCCTCGACTCCAGCCGCTGTGCAGTGCCTGCCGCTGCCGGACAGCCAGGCTCCTCCCACGGGCCGCTCCCACGGTGCCGAGCTACTCCAGCGATCTCTTACCGGTCTCTTACCAGTGCTGGGGTGGCTACTCCCGCAGGGCTTTCTTGCTTCCGCTGCTGAGGTGCCGGGCTGGCTCCCACGGGCTCTTGCCAGTGCTGGTTGTCGTGATTCCCACCACCGCGGCGGAGCAGCAGAGAAGTGTGGAAACGGAAACAGGAAACAGGATTTTAATTAGTGCAGGACTCAGTGTGGTGTCACCTCCCCAGGGGAGCGCCCTATAGGCGATAACATTATTTATTCCAATTTGTTCGGAAGAAGTCTAGGTCATTGATAATAGGCAATAAGTGTTCGAAAGGGGAGAGGGTGTGGTCTCGCGGCTAGACTGCCGATCTTGGTGCTGGGAAATCAAGGTTCGAGCCCCGGGGTCGACTCCACATCCTGTGATTCTGGGCAAATCACTTACTCTCCCTGCATACCAAAATAAACAAGCATTTGCAATGCAATAGGTCTCGCATTTACGTGAGTTTGAGCTATTGGCGTTGTAAATAACAATGCCTTTTATTTATGTTTTGGTTTTTAAAACATAAATAAAATCCATTGTCATTTACAATGCCAATAGCTCAAACTTGCGTAAATGGGAAACCTATTGCATGGCAAATGCTTGTTTCTGATGTCAAGGGGCAGGTAACATATTCCACAGTTTGCTTACCTCCATTTGTGGTGACAACAGACAACTAAGGTCTCCCTGGACTCTCCCCATGTTGCGCAGAGCACTCCGGTTTCCCTGAACTTACATGTGGTCCTGATTGGCAGAGACCTCTAAGGTCCCCTTGGATTCGCACAAGTCTTCTTATTGCCCGGGCAGCTTAGATCTCCCAACTGCGCACAAATAGCTCACATCTCCCTGAAATCAGACACAGCTCCCTGACTGACAGACAGCTTGTACCTCCCTGTGCTCAAAAGGTTCTCCTGGATTGGCTCACACAGCCCAGGTCTCCCAAAACTCACACCAGCCTTTATTTTGAACAGGCTCCCCAGTTCTCCTTGAACCGGCACAGGTCTCTCATATTGATGCAGAAAGCCCTGGTACTTCTGGCCTCATGTGGCTTCCAATATTACCAAATTAGACACATCTCCCCAAACATCTTAAAGTGTAAAATGTCAGACTAGTGCGTTCTATTTGTTTTATTGATCCTGGTATCGTCGTGCATTTAGGGCCGATGTGTTGTTAATGTCACCGCGATCGTGCAACTTAAGTTTTATTATGAGGAAACAAACGAAAACACCAACCTGGAAGCCAACACCAGTCCAAGCAGTTCTGGAATGGAAAGAAGGAGAGTGACATTGAATCCATGATGGGTGCATTTCCAGGTCCATGGTGTTGTCCAAGAAAGGAAAATGACACTTCCAATAAGAACATCCTTATTGAGAATGAACAGAATGCATCTTATCTAGCGCTTGCAGCCGCATTAGTGGCACTTATATGGTTACCCGCAATAATGAATGCCCCACAGACCCGGCTGGGTGAAGATGGGCAGAAACATGTCGACGAATCACAAGTGGTATAATGAGATCTAGTTGCACGGTCTTTGAGTATATCCTATTTTCCTTTAATAACAAACCAGTTCTCATTTATATTAAAGTTCTTCTAGAGAACAAATCTGTTTTTTTAATTTTTAATTTTTTCCTTGGGCGAGTCACTATCTCTGGACACTACCGTGTGGAACCGGAGGTTGCCTCAGGCTTGAGGCTGGCATATTACAACTTAATAAACCCAATGACTGTGCCATAACGCGAGTGGAGAGCGGAGAAAAAGATACACCGCTTTGTACAACTCATACACCGCGTTTATGAGGGTTTTTTAAGTAACCAGTTTTCACGGTTACAAGTGTCCATTCCATTATTGATTTTGAACTATTAATCAGGGGAACTGAATGGACACATTTATTCCTCCTCCCTATTCTTTTATTATTATTATTATTTAGGTAACTGTTCAACAAATGACTGAGCCCCTAGAACAGTATTTAGTCTAATAGAGGAGAGGCAATTCCAGTGTCCAGTAGTGTTATGTCTTAGTCTAGCAAAAGCCCATCGACAAGAGTCCTGTAATGATGATCAGGAAAAATTCTACAGTCAGTTCTTTGGAATGAATAAAATAGCCAAACCCGGGAAATTTACAGCCTCTTTATTCCTTCCTCTACTTTTAGTTTCCCAACTTTAAACATTTGTTACAGTATTTAAACCACATCAATGGACCAGCCATCGTGATGCGGCCCTACCATGGGACCTCATCAGGGCCTATAAAAATATATACAATTAAAAAATATATATATATTTATAATAAGGAACATTTAAAAATCATACATATGCATCTAAAACTAATCCACAGATCGAGTCGTCCTAATTTTACATTTGAAATATATTTACTTTACAAAACCCCTGACATCACCCTGTAACAGTAATACCAAGTAACTTGCTTACCATTAAATCCCATGACCACTTATTCCACCATTCATAACCAATGTAATTTCATCATATTTACCCATATTCCTTTTAAACTGCAAACTAACCAAATATTACTATCATACAATAACTGGATTATTACTCATATAAACTAATCTCCATTAGTCATTATTAATTACAAACTTTTTTTTTTAAGTTTCAAAAACCTTTATTGAAGTTTGACAAATTAGAGCAGCGCAATGTTAAGGCATTTGAAATATCATTATTACAGTCTAGTACTTATAGCTGTTCTTGTACATTCCAGAATACATCCCTCCTCTAACTTGATCGCAGTACCACCCTCTCCCTCGTAACAACCCCCCCCCCTGTGCACTTTAGCGAGTCATCATGCAAAGTCCTTTTCTCATGGTCCCGTGGAACGGGGCATCTCGTTCAGTGTCCCATCACTGATTACTATTCGTTCTGTCATCAATGCGTAACTGCAGTGTACGCCCTCTAATATATTCGTTCCAGTGTATGCTCTTACCCCTTACACAACGTAGCCCCAACTACCCCATCACTAAAACATAGCTTCTGCTTAGACCCCTTTCGGAGCACGATCCCCCTCTACTTTCCCTGACCTCTCCCCCTCATCATCTGCTTTTTGTGCTAGGAGATAGGTAATTAATGGTCCCCTAATATCCCTGGGCCGGGACTTGATCGGGAGTGTGTCTGCGTAATTATGGAGATGTTCTTGTCACATTGTCAGATCTCTAATCCAATCTTTGAATTTAGGTGCCCGCCCTTTCCCTCATCTGCATGCCACCCGACGTCGCGCCAGCAAAATTCCCTTTGCCAGGAATCTCTTATGCACTGTCCTCACTTCCCCCTGTAGGCCCAGAAGAGGTAGGAGTGGGGTCAGACCAATCTGCTCTCCAATCATATCAGACATTCCTGCAAACACTTCATCCCAGTAGGTCGCTACCCTCGGGCAGTGCATGCCAAAGAAGTGCAAGAAGTCCGTTCCCTCTCTTCCACAGCGTTCACACCTATTGTCCGCCCTGAGATGAAATCTATGTAGTTTGACCGGGGTGTGGTACAATCTGTGAAGAAACTTATAGTGTATCAGTCTTAATCTGCTGTTGCTGGTAATTGCCTCTGTCTGCATGCAACAGACCTCCCATTGGTCATCCGTTAAAGGCGTTTCCAGGTCCTTATCCCATTTCGCCCTGGCATGCAAGGTTTGAGGGGGAGGGCAGTTTCTAACCTGTCTGTACAGCTGGGAAATAATATGCCTAGGGGTCTCTGCATGCAATATCGTGTGTAATCGTGAAAAAGTGTGCGGCTCTATCGGAAATGCTGGGGTGATGGCTTTCATGCTTTGCCTAAGGCGGGTGTACATGAACGTATCCATGAAAGTAGGTGTATTCTCCCCAAACAATTGTTCCTTAGTGCGGAACTGTCCCCCCGTGTACTAGTCCCCCCAAGTGTTATAATTCAATTTGTCTAGCAGTTTGCAGCACAACCCTTCCTGAGTGATTTGCAATGTAGGATACACGGGGAGTACATCATTGGAATGTCTAGTTTCTTCGCCATCCACCGCCATGCGGTAATCGTGCAGTCCACCTTGGACGAGTCTCTCCCCTTCGCCTTCACCTGTGTGAATAAATAGTTCTCCGAGGGTTTCTGGCCATATAGCCATCCTCTACCACCAGGTGTTGCATAAAGGGGGTAGGGGGGTCCAGTAGACAGCAAAGTGTGCCTGCACACAGTAGTAGTATTGCTCGAAATTTGGGACATCATAGCCACCCTGGTGGTGAGGCAGCATCAAAGTGGCTAGATTAAGTCTCGTCTGCTTCCCCCCCCCCATATAAGTCTTATTAGTTGTGCTCTAAGCGTATTAAAGAAGAACCTTCCGGGGTAATAGGGTATGTTAATAAATAAATACAGAAATGTTGGTAGTATTGTCATTTTGATTAGGGGGATATCCTGCCTGCCATCGACAGAGGCAATTTTATCCATTTGGAGACATTATCCATTACTTTATCTCTGGCTACTCCGTAATTAGCTCGGATTAATTCGTCTTTATCCCGGGTAATATTGATCCCTAAATATTTAAAGTTGTCTGTTTCCCAGATCAAGGGGTAATCTAATTGGTGCCGGACAGTCTTACTCGTCAAAGGGAACAGGGCAGACTTGTTCCAGTTAATTTGTACTCCCGAGATAGCACCGTATTTTGTGATTTCTCCCAGTACTGGGTTCAGGTTCTCCTGGGCTTTTTTATGTAAAGGTTTATATCGTCTGCGTAAAGGGATATTAGTAACTGCAGAGACTCGTACACTACCGCCCTATGATTATGGTGCTGTCTCAATTTTGCTGCTAAAGGTTCAATAGCGAGCGCAAAGAGAATTGGGGACAGCGGACACCCCTGCCTCGTGAGATGGTGAAGGTGGTAGATATGTTCCCATTCAACAATACTATGGGTCGCGGATGTTGGTATAGTTATTAATTACAAACGTTAAGGCTGACATTTCAGTGATGAAATAATTTCCCAGATATTTATCTGTTCATTTGTTCAAGGCTGTTGATAAAAAATTCAGATTTGACATATTACAAATAACTCCCCATCATCAGCATGTACATCGGTGTACCAAAACCCACCAAATATACATAGCATTAATCGCAGCCAAGTTTTCTAAACAATATTGCATAACTCATTCAAAATCTGTCCCTTCTTTTCCTTTTGAGGACAACTCCTTCAATTATTGCAAATCTTAACATTCCAAGAAATGTAAAGTAAAGTATCTAGTTGAATCTAATTTTATACCAATACACAAAGGATTTTTTATACCGACATAAAAGTTTTTTCTGTATATTTTCTCTCCATCATAACCAAGTTGCAAGTGCAAATTTACAAACTCGCAAAGTATCAGTCGCAATCACTCATCCTAACAAACTCCCGTATTCCAGTGCCCAGTCTCGTCCATCCATTTTTCACTTAACGTTTTCACAATTACTCATTCCAATCATCGCCCAAACCAAGCAATCACCCATTCAATCTCTTTCCTCTTAACAATAAAAACTCATCCGTTCCATGACTAACAGTCTGCCAGTCAGTCTTTCCCGTCCCCATAACAGCTCCCTATCTCTCCCAGGGTCACTAACATTGGAAGCTAGGCCAAACCCACTTCATCTACACAACAATCTCTCTCCATACAATCCGATTTCACCACACTCGCCCATCCCCCCAACCACAAAAAAAATTATCAAACTCAACACATCAGTCCACTTACCCATATTCCACCATCATGTCTGTCAGTCCCTCTCCCCTGGCCTGGCAGGAAAGGCTCCCCCTCCCTCGAGCAGCTGGGACTGTCTTATCCTACATGGCGGCTCCCTTCCCAACTGGAACGCAATCTGTACTGAGGCGGGTTGGAAGAAAGGCAACCATATGGGCCCATTTATATCACTTTGTGTGACAACTGCTGGGCCAGCACCTGGTGCCACCATGCCTGCCTCTGATGGTGCCCACCACTGGCTTCTGCCTTGTGTGAATAAAGAGCATTACTAGTCAGCCTGATATCTGAAGGATGAAAGGCTGAGTCAGTACTGCAAAGATTTGAAATCTGACATACTGTTTAGGATGAGATCTCTTCACCTAGCGCTCAGCTCACAGAGCTATGTCACAAAAATCTCCGAGTGCACTTATTCTGCGGGTGTCACGCACATTTATATCAATTACACGTGAGATGCATCACAGTTAGAGCACAACAGGCGGCAGATGAGCAATTAGCTGTGCACCGGATGGACGCCGGCCCGTGGGGACCACCTTCCCCATGTTTGGTGTGACGTAGGCCACCTTATCGGTGTCCTAGAACAGACTCCCTCTGCCCTCAACCTTCTGCATAGCCTTTGCACCAAACACAGTGTAGAACTCGAGCTCACGACTAACCGGGGTAGAACATAGTCCAATATCTGCTAAGGTAGCTCCGTGGGCTACAGGTCTGCTGTGGTCATCTGGTGACGTCAAAGTCCAGCACGGACAACGCAGCCTTTCACTCTTTCGAGGTTGATGGAATGAGTCTGGGGTCAGTTTACTCCCCCACTTTCATGTTGCATGTGATCCCAGCCAGGGCCGGTACTAGGACTTTTGGGGCTCCGGGCGAAAGGGAAGATGTGTGGCCCCTCTAATTTGCGACATTCAGGGCGGGCGTTAGGGTAGGTGGCCCTCGGTGTGACAATGTTTGTTGGCGCCTCGCCATTGAGCTCCTTTGCTATGAATTCCCTCACTACCACCCTTTAACAGTTCTCCTCAAGTTATGCTATGTGGATCTATGCTATGCAGATTTATAAAGCGCATAGCTGCCCAAGGGCTTCCCAGTGCTGCGTGAGTCATCGTGTTCACTAGCGTGATTCAGAGGCGGCACATGTCTAGGGCTAGTGGTGGTAAAGCCATGTTTTAAGCATTTTTCTGAATCGGGTCTCCTTCATTTAGTTTCTGAGCTCAGCGGGAATAGCATTCCAAAGATTAGGGGTCAAATGCGAGGATACACGCCCCCCAATCTGATTCTTTGGACCTTTACCAATCAAGCATTGGAGGAGCTTAAGGTCCTGCTAGGAGTGTAAGGTACCAGAAGATCCACTATCAAGGAGTGTCCATTATGGTTGATTCCCCTATGTGCCAAGTAAAGTGTCTTGAATATTATCCTTTCCTCCACTCAAGCCAGTGCAAGGAAGCCACTGCAATTTTTGCTGAGCTATGTTTGGGAAGCTTGAGGATAGTCCTTGCTGCCACACTTTTGACTAACTGGAGTCTCTTGATAATATATTTGGGGGAGCCCATATACAGGGAATTCCCATAGTCCAAGCAGGAAAGAATCAGCACTTGTACCACTTTTCTCCTAGATTGTGTAGGTAGATGGTCTAGGATTTTTCGTAGGGTTCTGATAAGGTCACAGCAAGATGCTGTAAATATTTTTACATGTGCCTCCATAGATAGCGAGCTATCCAGCCACATACCTAAGCTGGTAATGGGGGAGGAAGGGATTGGCGGTGCCCCCAGGAACTCTGGCAATCCGAGGGTTGTTTGCGGTGTTGGCTTGTTCCTAAAATCATCAGCTTGGCTTTGTTTCCCTTCAATGTAAGTGGGAGCTAGTTGTTGTTAACCTGTTCCCGGGTAAAGGGAGACTACCAGTTGGGTGTCGTCAACATAGGAGACCATCAACACCCGAAATTTCTTGACGATGTCTGCCAATAGTCTCAAATAAATGTTGAAAAGTGTAGGCCTCAATGCAAAGCCCTGCGGAACCCCACACTTCAAAGGGAAGACATCTGAATAGCAGGGAGGTTCGCAAATTTGAATGGACTTTTCTTTTAGGAACGAGAAAATCCGGGTCAGAACACAATTTTTTATTCCTGCGTCACTCATCCTGAGCACCAGAGTCTCGTGGTCAACTGTATTGAATGCTGCACTCAGGTAGAGAAGGATACTGGCTGTGGAACCTCCTTTGTCCAGCAATATTTTCAGCTCCCCTGTTATTGCTAATAATGCGGCTTCCATCCTCCTCCATCTCTCTGCAAGACTTACACTTTTTTCCACCCACATCTTTCTGAAATCTTCCATCTACATATTTCCGCTCTCCTCTTTCTTTTCTGAACCCTCTTTTCACGTTCTTCTTCTGCACATATTCTCTTGCATATGCTTCATTTTACCATTCTCTACCACAACCCCACAACACAGACATTCATTTATGAACAGTGTATTTCTATTTGGCCGGTCAATTTTCAACAAGCGCTTTGTACCTCCTTCGCACGCTTCTACACATAATTACAAGTACAATTAGTACATGCCACCATTGCCCTCTGCCTTCCCCAGAGGAGCCAAACAAAATTGGTTGAGCAGGTATTCTAAACACATTTGTGAACCACAGACAGGCACTGTGAGAACTGCACACTACCTTTAGACTCAAATCAAATCAAATTACCTTTGTTGTATAATTAGTTAAAATCTTTACAAAAAAGCAGAATTCATAAAATACTCCATTATGTACATTTTGGATAGCAATAAATCCCTAAAATTATATACATCTTTAGTACAAAAAAGTTTGTAATAAAATGCATATGTTTAAGAGTTTAAAAGAAAAGTAATTATTCTTATTTTACAGTTTCATGCAGTTCTAATTTTCCCCATACTTTTGCAAAAAATTTTGTCAAAGCAGAGTTGATGAGTATATCATCTGGACAGAGACAACGAATCAATGCTTGTCTGCATGTCCTTATCCCTCTTTCGTTAAATAGTCTTTTTAATATAATCAGTCTTTCTTTTTTTAGTTCAGGACAGAGACACAAGAGATGGATAATATTTTCCTCACAAGATTTACAAAGCCTACACAATATAGTGCCTTCAAGTTTCTTCCACGGTGGTGAATAGGATTGGCCCGGCCATACTCCAAATCTTGCTTTAATAAAAGTCTGTTTACTTTTCAATGACCATGCCTTGTCAAGATATTGCTGAACCATCTTTTTTGAGGAGCCATTTATTATGGACCATGCATGTTTTCTTTTGACTAAGATGGCCTTGTCGCTTATTAATGGTAGGTAATCAGTTGTTTTGTTAACAACTTTCTTAAACGATTCCTGGGTTATGGTGGAGTCACAGATCTCCCTAAGCTCAAATTCGTCCAGAGCCGCGTCCAGATATTTCCAGGCAGATGATTTGTTATTTCCTTTAATTTATTTCCACAGTAACTGGGACATTAAATTGTCTTGGTCATTTTTCACTCTATTCCAAACTTTGATTGCGTGGCCCTTTCGTACGTAGAGCTGGTTGTTCAAACCAAATTCAAGCCTAATCTGAGCTTGTGATGCATTGTTAGGAAGACGGAAAAGTGATCTAAAAGTTTTTGAGATAGCATTGTTGATGATAACAGCGTCTTTTCCATTTAGGGCCTCACTGCCATATGTTAGAGAGGGTAACAATTTGGCAGATATCACCTTAAGGAGAGGTCGGTATGTTAGGTCACTAGTTGATTTTTGGATGGTCCTAAATGCAGCTGTTAAAGCATTAGCTTTCCTATTGATATCGAGTTTCTGAGGGATAAAATTTCCATTGTCGTTGTATATGACACCGAGATATCTGTAGGTTTCTACTTGTTCCAAGTGCTGCTTTCCCAAAAACCATTTGGAATTATGTTTCCGTCTTAAGTTTTTAGTAATGACCATAACTTTGGATTTTGTTTCATTTATTAACATCCTATTTTCTATTGCATACTCAAATGTGCGCGTTATTAAGCGTTGTAAGCCCACCTTTGTATTGCTTAGAAGAATAACATCGTCTGCATAGAGAAGATTTGATATGTGTTTGTTTGCAATCTTTGGTGGATGAGGATTTGTATCATTCAAGGCCTCCGTCAGGTCAGCTAAGAACAAGTTAAATAATAAAGGAGCCAATACACACCCTTGCTTTAGTCCGCCTGTCGTTGGCGATGAGCACTCTGACCCAGGTGTGTAAATGCAAAAGACGTATCAGGTGCAATAGTAAGGGCAGAATCCCCTGAGTTCGTAGCTTTTCCCATAATAGTTCTCTATCCACACAATTGAAGGGCGATTTAAAATCGACAAAGCATAAGTACAATGGTTGTTTTTTTTTAATTGCCTTGTGATTTGAACGGAGAGGGCTAAGATGTCAGTAGCTGTTCCTAGGCCTTTAATTAAACCGGTTTGGTTAGGCGGGAGAATGTTGTTGTCCTTTGCCCAGTCAGAACTCGTCAACAAAATCCCTGCAAACAATTTTGCATCAGTGTCCTGTAGGGTTATTAAACAGTAGTTCTCCGGGAGGGCCCAATCTCCCTTTTTAAAAATGGGGGATATTAGGGACCCTCTACCTTTAGACTCAACTCCAGGGTTCTCAATCATGGCCTATTTTACTCACTCACCCACAACCTGAACTAGCACAAACACCTATAAGCAAGTTGATAGTATGCAGAACAATAAGTTGATATGTTGTATAGCAAAAATGCAGGAAAAAACGAGCACTCTTAGGGAAGTAAATTAGGAAGGAAGTGATATTTAAATAGGAGCAACCTCATTGTCATGATTGACATGGGTTATTGTAAGGTTTTTTACAGTCATTGTTGAGATATCCATCAGTTTTTGGCACTGTAAAATATATCAAAATGAAGCACAATATAGACTCCTTTCAAACCCCTACTTTTAATGAATAGTTTTACCTGTGCTGGGCCTCGCTGCATAATGTAATGCTATGAGGCCCAGGAGAAGACCCCCCTCCCCTGCTCCTCATAGCTCTGGATAATGAGCACAAGCCCCAGAGAGCCCCCCACCCCATCCTAGGCCTCATTGCAGCAATGATCTAATGCTTTGTTGCCAAGGGTCGGGTGGCCCCTCTCCTGGGCCTCGCAGCACTAGAAACACATGGTAGGGAAAAACATTCAATAAAAGGCAGAGTTGAAACAAAGCATGGTGGGGAGTGTAAACCCAGAGTTATGGCTTTCTGTGAGTCAGTTTCTCTGAGTCTGAAGAACCCCCAGTAATTTGGATTAGCTCTGTACTCACATCCTTTGCAGGGTAAAACACTGGTCGATATCTCACCAAAGACAGTCCACATCATCAAACTGCTCCATGAGCTGTGAGGCCCAGAGGAGTGGGTTTCAGCCACTGGGCATCGCAGCCATAGTGTAGCACTGTGCAGCCCAGGAGTGGGTGGCTCCCTGCACTCTGCCTCACACCACTGGATATTGGCTGCATGACCCAGGCAAGGGGTTCAATCACTGGACTTTACAGCCATGATCCAGTGCTAAGGGGCATGGGAGAGTGGGGAACCCTTCTCTGGGCTTTAAAGCTGCAGATTTGCTTTGATGATACAGACTGTAGTGACCCCTGCCATGCTGGCTGCTCCCTCTTCCACTGACCCACTTCTCATCTAATTCACACGTATTGCATATATTTACAATCACAATTGCCATGTTACCACTGCTTTGTGTGCTCTGCAGAAGGCCAAGCATGATTGGATGAGCATGTATTCTAAATACCTCTGTGACCCACTGACAGCCACTGGTAAGCACTGAAAACAGCCTTTATACTCCACTCCAATGCTCTCAAGTATGGTCCACTACAAACACACACCCTCAACCTGAACCCACACAGATGCTTATGGGTAAGTCAGTTCCCCGTAGGCACATTGCAACATTGATATGCTGCATTACAAAACACATTAAAACAAAACCCATGAAAAATGTAGTGCTCTTAGAGAAGCAAATTAAGGATATGTGAAATATAAATAGGAGCAACTTAACTGGCATGACTGACATGGGTTACCGTAATGTTTTTTAAAGTCATTGGAGGGATATCTGCCAGTGTTTTGCCCTGTAAAAAATATCAAAGTAAAGCACAATATAGATGTCTTTCAGATTTTAAGTACTGCGGGCCTGAAACCCAAAGGCACCAGCCTCACTGAAAGCCCTGACCCTGGATTTATCCCTCACACCTTGCTTTGGCTCGGCGCTGCCTTTTAATGAATGCTTTTACCTTCCCTGGACCTTGCAGTTATAATGCAGCAGTATTAGGCCAAAAAGAGGGTCCTTCTCTCCTGGGCCTCACAGGGATAGATCATGTCTGCAATGAGGCTTAATGTAGGGGGGCCCTCTCTCCTGTGCTTGGCACCCATCATTCAAGGGTGCCAGGACGTGGGGAGGGCCCTTTGTCTAGGCTTCCTCGCAATACATTATGACTGTGCGGCCCAAAGATAAACATTCATTAAAAGGGCTGTACAAAACCAAAGTAAACCGCATAAACCAAGGGTCAGGGCTTTCAGTGAGTCAGGTCCCCCTGGATTTCAGGCCCGTAACAATTCAAATCTGGCTTTGAAAGAAGGCACTATCGCTCGGTATTGATGTCCTTTACAGGTCAAAGCACAAATGCAAATATGGACAAATTATTAGAACCCCTGCAAAGAAGCTGTCCCAGATCAACGGGAGACCTGCCCCAAAAAATATTGAAGCTAATCAGCATTTCCGAGACTGAGTTAATGGTTAAACTTCATGTGGCAATAGCCCAGAGAACTCCCTTGTAGTGGATCATCAATTACTTTGTACAACCCTCAAAGCTCTTAAGATGCTTTCTTTTAACACCCATAAACCTTTTCTAAGCCCTCATAGCTGCCATGTTTCCCAGGTCCATGCATAGTGTGCTGTTCCAGTCCAGGTTTTTTCTTTGATTTCTGGGGATTGTTGTCTTGCTTTATAATGGCATAAACACAACTACAAGTACCAGAAATCCAAATCGTGCATGGACCTGGGAAATTTAGCAGGTGCCCCCTTAGTGACATTCAACCAACCTCCAAGCCAGCCTGTTCTCGCCCAACACCATTTTATATTTAACTTTTGTAGAGTGTTAGAAAAAAATGACATCCTATAGCCTTTCCTTTTACATCAGCAAGATTGTTGCATAGACCAATGTGTAAAGTCCCCTCACAAAGAGAACAATCTCTATGTTAAAAGAATAGGCAGCAATTTGTCAGAACACAGCGCCTGACATTTGACGTTTGAAATTTACAGGCATCTTTATTGCTCATTCACCTTCTGAACTCTAGCATTTTAATTTTGGGGGTACTGCAGTCCCCGCCCCCGCTCCCCCCACTCCTACTTCCAGCACCTATATCCTACTTTGTCTCCTATATGGTCCTCTCTTTTGCATGTACCTTATTTCTTTACACTTTTCCTCGCCTCCTCCTGGTATAAGCATACTGTTTCTGCATATTCGCCTCCTTGTGTGTTCTTATTCACTTCTCTCCATTATCTCCTTAGCTCTCCTCTCTCAGCCTCCCTACATCTTGTCTCTTGATCACCTTTCTCCTCTTAACCCATACTGTCTCTCGTTTGAAGTCTTCCCATGTCCCCTCCATTGCTATATTTTATCTTCCCACTTTCGCTCTGCACTCTCCCAACCACTTATCTCCTTAAAGGGCAGGGTAAAGTGCACTGCAGACCCAGATGTCAACACATACAACAAATGTGACAACATTAAAGCAATAATTTAAAAGCATCTTTATTGCTCCTTCACCTTTATAACAACAGCAGGGTTATTTGTGGAGTGCTGTAGCACCGCACTCACCCCTACTTCCAGCGCATGTGAAAATTCTCTGGACTGCCCACACAGCAAATGCACCCACAAATTAAAAACTCTGCTGCGTTTCATGGACTGTGAAAGCAAAATCAGGCATGACTCACAGTTTCAGAACGTGAGGGGATTTTCAATTTTATAATATGCAAACTCAGCCCTAAGTCATTAGAGAGCTTCACATGATCATCAGTTACATTACAAAAGGATATATTCATTTTTTAGGGGCATGTGGATATAGTGATATGCCCAGAATCAATAGAATGTTTAGCTGACGCTGAGACTCTAACCTAGTTCCTCAGTTCCATTAAGCTGCCCAATGTGTGCAAAGCCCAGGGGAAAGTGTTTCATCCCATGAGCTTTACAGTCATACTGTAGTGCTACGAAGTTCAGGAGATGGGTAACCCCTACCCTGGGCTACACAGTACTGAATAATGACAGTACAGCCCAGGGTACAGGGCCCCACACGTGGACCTTGAGCCCTGATCCAGTGCAGCAAGGCAGAGGAGAGGGGCCTCTACTGCCCTGGGCATCACAGCACTGGATAATGGATGAGAGGCCAAGAGAAGGGGACCCCACACCTGGGCCCTGATCCAGTGCTTCGAAGTCCAGTGAAGTGGCGACTACCTCCCCTGGCATTTGAAGAAGTGTGGCACATTGGAGCTGGGATTTACGTGAGAGGGTGCCCCTGCATGAGCAGAGCCCCTGTGCACATTGCCTATAAACATTGCTCAGCCAGGGCTTCGCCCTCTTCTACTGATCAGCCTCTCTTCACCCATTAAAGTTCAGCCGATCCTGAAAACAAAAGGGCCATTTGTTGCCTGGAAACGCAAATTACATATTTTCAACAGAGCACAGCCCGACCTTGACCTGCTCACACAAACACAATTATATTTGCTGCTGTTCCAAGACCCACGGGCATTCTTTCCATCCCCCCACGCCCGTAATCCCAGGAATGACACCACGCCATTAGAACTGCTGAGGTTAAGGCACTGATCGGAGGGGAGGGGGCCCAGGAGGAGCAGGTGGCCTGACTATAATACAGCCTTTCATATGGAAGCAGGGCCCTGTGTTTTTGAGGTGAGCCCGGGGCCCTGGGCAGCTGCCCACACTGGCCATGCCTAGCGCCGGCTGTACGATCACTGACATGGAAATAAAAAAAGAAAAATAACCAGTGCAAGGAGAGGTTTAAAGTGTGGGAGCGAAAGAGCAGTGTGACTTGAGATGAGCAGCTTTAACACCTGCAGGAAAGTGAAAAGCTGCTGCGCGTCATGATGAGAAAAAAACTTTTATGATGGATTGTTCCAGAGCGCTACCTACAGGTCACAGCTGGGTCCCAGAGAAAGATCTGGGCTTCTGCCCGCGGCAGTGGGGCTCTCAACCCGTGGTACAGGTGCAACACCAAGGAATGTGAACAGTCCACCTCCGATGCACGAGAGCCTGTGTGGGAGAGGGAAATATGAAAGTGGGCAAGGGAGACAATGTGTCGCAGATCCACAAGAAAACACAATTGCGTCTTAAACAAGCGCTCGGCATTGCGGGAAGGCAGCCGCTTGTTTATATTTGCATCGCGCTTTCACTTTCACTGAAAGCGTGATGCAAAAATAAACACGCGGCTGATGTTGAGATAATAAATTGCTTTACAATAGCTGTGAAGCAGACGAGCCAGTCCCGAAATGCCGGACGAAAGGGAGAGAGGGCAGTGTTGCTAAAAAGCATAATTTTCAATGGGTAGCCAGCGTTTAGCATAGACGCTGACATGACCCAAAGAAAATGATGGGCGGGGCTTCAAGTCCCCTTCAGAAATCTCCTTGATCACAAGAGGTCTCGCAGAAGAACTAAAAATGAATGTGTTCCTTTTGTAACGTAACTAGTGCTCATGTAAACACTCCAATACCTTTGGGTCGAGTTCGCGCTACATAAATCTGCAAAATAAATCCAGAATTCCTCTGACTGCAGCTAATCTTCCATGATCGCCGGCCGCAGTGTTTACGGAGCGGTTTTAATCAAGATGGCCTGCAAGGGCATCTTTCTTCCCTCTTGAGTAGGAGAACAAAGGGATCAGGCTGTGCGCTGAGCACTTCCCTGCAGGGGTCAGATGTGTCTCATGCAGTAGGGCTATCTCCTTGCTATTCTTGTCCACATACCATGCCCACATCTGCTATATTTTACAAGGGTTATTTGGCCCTCTGATATTCCAGGGAATCAGACGTAAAGATATATTAGTAATTTTAACCAATCAATATAATGATGTAGGGATTCCGATTACTTGCAGTGCCATCTAAGATCTTGAGCAAATTATGTATGTGTCTAGTGGTGTAGCCGTTTGGGCAAATTTCTGCAATCCCCAGTTGAACATCCACCCCCTCTTCAACATTGATATTATGACTATGTTAGAGCCTGCTTGTGTCCCCCTCTTCAGTATCCCATAAAAAAACATCAACTAGCAAACATATGTTTCAATATTATAATCACACTGGCAAAGGTACCCAAAGGTGTTTCCCTGTGGGGTCTACCCTAGGGCGGACACTCCTTACCCAGAAGTGAGAGGTGGTCAGAAGGTGTAATGATATGGGGAAGCCCAGTTACATCAAAGGGCTTGGAGTGTATTTCTTATAAGGGTGCCATATTAATTTGGGGGAATACCAATCCCCCATTACAATTACATAGCCGGTGGAGCTGGCTTGCGGTTGGAAACAATCTTCCACTCTGGGTGGGGGGGGGGGGCGTTGGGGGTGAGAGGTTCAGACTTTTCACTTTTAAGATACATATTATCTTAAATTGTGGGAAACGAGGAGTAATATAAATGGCAACACCAAGTAAATCATGTAACAATCAATTGCATCAGGAGTGCCTCTTCAATCAACATCTGGAGAACTGCTCAGAGTTACCTGCTCCACCGATATATTTTTGCTCGAAAAAAAGTCTGTAAACTGATTGCATCTAGTTATGAAGTTATAAGCCACTAAGCCACCTGGATCTTGTTTTAATTCTTTAATGCCTCGGAAAACAGCCTCAGTGGCCTTTGGTGCATTTAAGATTAGTTCCGAGTATTATCTTACTTTAGCAGCTTTTATGACTTTTTTATACAAATTATGAAAAGTCTGCCATTTGATTTTCGTAGCTGTAGTATAGCTGTGTGACCTGATCCGTTACAATTGGTGTATTTTGCTCCTAATTTTGGTTAATTCATAATTTTAGCATTTATTCACCTTGGATTTAGGTTTGAGGTAATTTATCTCGCATGGAAGATTACATCAACGCCTCTTCCTAAGTGATTTTTATACGGTGCCGAGAGCTGATAAGGATCACTTGTCAGACTCCCCAGGATATAGCGGATTAGCAAATTTAGCGGCACAAATATGGAAATTTAGCGGCACAAATATGGAAATTTAGCTGCATTTTTGTGGCACTTTATTTTACTCATAATCATTCATTTTCAGCTTTAAAACAATGGAAACTGTTTTAGCAGAGTATTCCACTTTGAAATAGGCCCTGATGTGATGTTATTTCCTGTGATGTCCCTTCCACGAACTCCTAGCATTTTAGTGAATTGACGCCCATGCTCTAGTTGCTGCCAAGACCTGGAACGACCTCCCCCCCCAGCTCTCTACAGCCCCCTCGCCTGCCAGACTTCAGTCTTCAATAGAGACCATGTGCCCAGATACCCCTACGGGTGACAGTGTTCTGGTTTACAAATGCTGTTTGACTGTAACTATCAGACCACAGCGTTAAGCCATGTGCCTTGGAAATAAGGCGAAGCCCCTATCGTCACCACAACGTCGTGAAAAGTGAAGCTGTGGTGGCGATAGGGGCTTGAAAATAAGCCCCTTAGTTTGCAGGAAATGTCTTATCTCTGCCTAATAAATTCGAGGAGACCTGCAAAAAAACAATTTGTCCCAACATTATAATATTTGTTAAATATGTACAAAGGCACTTCGGGTCTATGTGACTATATTTTTTTGTATATAAATGTACTTATGAAATATTGTGAAAATGCTATTTGAGGTTTTTTTACCATTTTATTAATGAAGGAATTCATTTTTAAAAAATTTTTTCCAAAATATATATTAATAATGATAACCTTTCTACATTTTTTTCATGATTAATGTTTTGTGAATGTTGTACGTTGATGCAAAGTGTGTTTGTTAGAGTTACACGATCCTGCTCAATTTGAGAAGCTTACCGGAAGCCAATTTGTAACGAAAACTTCAGTCTGATGAATGTTCATTGCATGGTAAAATTGTCCGACCTTGTAAAATCAAACTTACAAATTCAAATGTCCAAACCAAAATTGAGGCCCTTTACTTCCCAAAATGTTTGCGAGCTTGAGTGTTCACTAGTATTTCGACTGGATAGTGCTACTGCTGTACCTAAAATGGCCGACATGAAATTAGAACATACACTTGAGAAAACATAGTAGCTACTAACAAAGTTGTATATGAATGCAGAGCTGCACATCATTTGCTTATTAGCCTACAGCAGCCTGGTTGTAGTATTTTATTTTCAAAACACTCACGACATGTTACAACATAGCAACATATTGTTTCCTAATACAAAAAGTCTAAATCATTACACGTACCAATGCTTGGGACGTTGAGTTCCAGACTAAGTGCAACTACCAGGAACATATGTAACAGTACATAACAATAGGCACCACAAAAATCATACCGGAGGTGGCATCACCCACAATTGTTACACAATACTTTACACTACAATTGCTATTCTTGAAACTCTCTACTTTCTGGAACAAAGATGGATGTACTCTGGTGCATTACTCTCACCCATAAAAAAGAAGTAACAGAGCTATACGTTCTGTGAAATAGTAACTCCTGGTATGAGTAAAACCAGTCACCAGGACTTGCAGTGCTCTCCCTTGCAGCTACTCTGCCTTTTATTTGTTTCTGTACATTTTTTTAAATGATGTCCTTACCTATTTTATCCATATCACTTAATTTCATGAGAGTCAACTATTCTTTGATGTCACTCCTTATGAAGTCATGAAGGTCCAAGGACTTGTTGGTTATGTGCAACAATTGTGGCGGGACATCAGCCTTAAAACCACTGGCAACAGTGCCTGGACAAAAGATGCAAATATATGCATTATTAAGACATCAAGAGATTGGCAACTAGAAGTTTGTTAAATTGAGTTTCAAAATAGGGTAAAACTACACCACAATCTGTCTGCAATTGAAATAGACAAAGACAGAAGATAGATTTTCCAATACCTGGCAATGGTAGGTTTACAAACTATGCTAGTCTTCTGCAAAGGTTACAGTTTACGCCCATAAACATGGAGGTCACGCCACTGCCACCATGCTTCCTTCTTATTTCCAGAACATTGAAGTAAGTAACTTCCAACGGTGAGAACCCAGGAAGAAGCATAAAGTGCCGATTTCGCGGGCACTTTTGAAAAAATTCCGCGATTTTTACAAAAGTGACGATTTCGCCGGCACTTTTGTAAAAATCGCAGCATTTTTTCAAAAGTGCCGATTTCACGGCAAACCGCGAAATCCTGGAGGGTCTGACTTGTAGCATTCACGTTATCTATTTCTTCCACTACGATAGCAATTTCGGTCAAATCCATGTTTTGTCAGTTCCTAGATGGATTCCGGGGATTTTTCATTGACTTGATAGGGTTCGCTCTCTGGAACATATAATTATAACTGTGTTCATTTTTAAAGAGGACTGAATGCACCTTATCCTCACCAGCGACCATATTAAACATTGTGCCATGGGGCCTAAAGGCCACATCCACTTCAAAGCCTAGGCGGATGAGAGCAAAGTGGCGGGAGGGGGTCAATCAAGTTAAAAAAAAAAAATATGCGCTTACCTCCCGGCCGTGGTCGCCTCTTCTGTGTCCCATCCTATCCTCTTCCTGGCTTCCTGTGAGAAACAGGAAGCCAGGATGACTGAGTGTGAGTGTTTGATTGGTTCAGATGATCCGTCCATCACCACCCCCTTTTGTACCGCTTTGTTCGCCATAGGTTGGCAGGGTATGCTCAGACGTGAGTCCCTTGCTCACTTTGCCACTGGATTCAAGCAAGCCAGGCTGAAGACGGCTGAAATGCCAGAAACCGGTCCTAGGAAGCTTGTTTCCGGTCCAGGGAAGGCATGGCTTGGCAGTTCGGGCTGGACTGTTCCCATGAGGCACCGGGTCAGACTGATTTGCATATGGCCATGTCTGAACTGGGGTGGCAGAGTGGGCTAAAGAACGATGATGGATTAAACCCAGATCTTTTGACTGGGTGTGAGTGTTTGATTGGTTCAGATGCTCCGTCCATCACCACCCCCTTTTGTACCGCTTTGTTCGCCATTAGTTGGCAGGGTATGCTCAGACGTGAGTCCCTTGCTCACTTTGAAACTGGATTCAAGCAAGCCTGGCTGAAGACGGCTGAAATGCCAGAAACCAGTCCTAGGAAGCTTGTTTCCGGTCCAGGGAAGGCATTGCTTGGCAGTTCGGGCTGGACAGTTCCCATGAGGCACAGGGTCAGACTGATTTGCATATGGCCATGTCTGAACTGGGGTGGCAGAGTGGGTTAAAGAACAGTGATGGATTAAACCCAGATCTTTTGACTGGGTTTGAGTGTTTGATTGGTTCAGATGCTCTGCCGATCACCACCCCCTTTTGTACCGCTTTGTTTGCCATAAGTTGGCAGGGTATGCTAAGACGTGAGTCCCCTGCTCACTTTGCCACTGGATTCAAGCAAGTATGGCTGAAGACGGCTGAAATGCCAGAAACCGGCCCTAGGAAGCTTGTTTCTGGTCGAGGGAAGGCATGGCGTGGCAGTTCGGGCTGGACTGTTTCCATGAGGCACAGGGTCAGACTGATTTGCATATGGCCTGTCTGAACTGGGCTGGCAGAGTGGGCTAAAGTACGGTGATGGATTAAACCCAGATCTTTTGACTGGGTGTGAGTGTTTGATTGGTTCAGATGCTCTGTCCATCACCACCCCCTTTTGTGCCGCTTTGTTTGCCATAAGTTGGCAGGGTATGCTCAGACGTGAGTCCCTTGCTTACTTTGCCACTGGATTCAAGCAAGCCTGGCTGAAGACGGCTGAAATGCCAGAAACCGGTCCTAGGAAGCTTGTTTCCGGTCCAGGGAAGGCATGGCTTGGCAGTTCGGGCTGGACTGTTCCCATGAGGCACAGGGTCAGACTGATTTGCATATGGCCATGTCTGAACTGGGGTGGCAGAGTGGGTTAAAGAACGGTGATGGATTAAACCCAGATCTTTTGACTGGGTTTGAGTGTTTGATTGGTTCAGATGCTCTGCCGATCACCACCCCCTTTTGTACCGCTTTGTTTGCCATAAGTTGGCAGGGTATGCTAAGACGTGAGTCCCCTGCTCACTTTGCCACTGGATTCAAGCAAGTATGGCTGAAGACGGCTGAAATGCCAGAAACCGGCCCTAGGAAGCTTGTTTCTGGTCGAGGGAAGGCATGGCTTGGCAGTTCGGGCTGGACTGTTCCCATGAGGCACAGGGTCAGACTGATTTGCATATGGCCTGTCTGAACTGGGCTGGCAGAGTGGGCTAAAGAACGGTGATGGATTAAACCCAGATCGTTTGACTGGGTGTGACTGTTTGATTGGTTCAGATGCTCTGTCCATCACCACCCCCTTTTGTGCCGCTTTGTTTGCCATAAGTTGGCAGGGTATGCTCAGACGTGAGTCCCTTGCTTACTTTGCCACTGGATTCAAGGAAGCCTGGCTGAAGACGGCTGAAATGCCAGAAACCGGTCCTAGGAAGATTGTTTCCGGTCCAGGGAAGGCATGGCGTTCGGGCCAGTTCGGGCTGGACTGTTCCCATGAGGCACAGGGTCAGACTGATTTGCATATGGCCATGTCTGAACTGGGGTGGCAGAGTGGGCTAAAGAACGGTGATGGATAAAACCCATATCTTTTGACTGGGTGTGAGTGTTTGATTGGTTCAGATGCTCTGTCCATCACCACCCCCTTTTGTACCTCTTTGTTTGCCATAAGTTGGCAGGGTATGCTCAGATGTGAGTCCCCTGCTCACTTTGCCACTGGATTCAAGCAAGTATGGCTGAAGACGGCTGAAATGCCAGAAACCGGCCCTAGGAAGCTTGTTTCCGGTCCAGGGAAGGTATGGCTTGGCAGTTCGGGCTGGACTGTTCCCATGAGGCACAGGGTCAGACTGATTTGCATATGGCCATGACTGTACTGGGGTGGCAGAGTGGGCTAAAGAACGGTGATGGATTAAACCCAGATCTTTTGACTGGGTGTGAGTCTTTGATCGGTTCAGATGCTCCGACCATCACCACCCCCTTTTGTACCGCTTTGTTCGCCATAAATTGGCAGAGTATGCTCAGACGTGAGTCCCTTGCTCACTTTGCCACTGGATTCAAGCAAGCCTGGCTGAAGACGGCTGAAATGTCAGAAACCGGTCCTAGGAAGCTTGTTTCCGGTCCAGGGAAGGCATGGCTTGGCAGTTCGGGCTGGACTGTTCCCATGAGGCACAGGGTCAGACTGATTTGCATATGGCCATGTCTGAACTGGGATGGCAGAGTGGGCTAAAGAACGGTGTTGGATTAAACCCAGATCTTTTGACTGAGTGAGAGTGTTTGATTGGTTCAGATGCTCTGTCCATCACCACCCCCTTTTGTACCGCTTTGTTCGCCATAAGTTGGCAGGGTATAATCAGACGTGAGTCCCTTGACCATCCTGACTCCTGCAGAGGTGG
This sequence comes from Lissotriton helveticus, assembly GCF_964261635.1. Taxonomy (NCBI): domain Eukaryota; kingdom Metazoa; phylum Chordata; class Amphibia; order Caudata; family Salamandridae; genus Lissotriton; species Lissotriton helveticus. The sequence goes on along the minus strand of NC_136068.1, from coordinate 1,038,126,088 downwards.
TCGCTCCCCACGCTCCCTGATCTCACAGCGCTGGACTGCTACATTGCTTGCCTTCATATCGTGCCAGATTGGTATCGTAGCGCTGCGCTGAACTGTAACACTGCCTGCATTTAAATTGTGCCACATCATAGCGCTATTTCGTAGCGCTATATCGCATTGCCTGAGTATTTGATTAGCCTGGTTTTGCTTTTGTTTTTGCTGCCATTTTGTGTTTGTTTGCCTCCCAGCCCGTCCCTCCACCCCGCTCCCGCCTCCCAGCTGCTCCTCCCTCCCACAGATAACATAGGAATCGCCCTGCCTGCCCTAGCGCTGTGACCATCCTGACTCCTGCAGAGGTGGTCGCTCCCCACGCTCCCTGATCTCACAGCGCTGGACTGCTACATTGCTTGCCTTCATATCGTGCCAGATTGGTATCGTAGCGCTGCGCTGAACTGTAACACTGCCTGCATTTAAATTGTGCCACATCATAGCGCTATATCGTAGCGCTATATCGCATTGCCTGAGTATTTGATTAGCCTGGTTTCGCTTTTGTTTCTGCTGCCATTTTGTGTTTGTTTGCCTCCCAGCCCGTCCCTCCACCCCGCTCCCGCCTCCCAGCTGCTCCTCCCTCGCCCCTCCCCCCTCCACTATCCACATATGACAGATGCATCTACGCACAGCGGACGCGCCCCATGCATGCCGAAGGTGCGCCAAAAGTAAGCCCGTCTACGCCCGTCCGCGCCTGGACCACGCCCAGCGCCAGACCCCCTGGTCCCAGCAAAATCCTCTCCACCCGCATAACATATGACGCTGCTACCCTCTCTGCACTTAACCCCGACCGATTCCCGACCTGCTACCAAGCCACCCCCGGACACATCCATGGACCCTTCACCTGCCGCTCCTGCAAGTTCGACAGCATCAGAACCCACACCAAATCCACTAACTCCAAACAAAGCTTAAACACTAACCATCTGAAATGCATCCTACTCAACACCCGTTCGATCCACAGACACGCCATTGACCTTTGGAACCTACTCGACACTACATCGCCTGACGTCGCCTTCCTTACAGAAACCTGGATGAACGCCTCATCAGCTCCCGACATCGCTATAGCCATCCCGGACGGCTAGAAGATCATCCGAAAGGACCGCACCAACCAAACAGGAGGAGGCATCGCCATCGTCCATAAGAACACCATCCGCATCACGACCAGTTCCGACGACAACCTCGCTACCGCCGAACACCTTCACTTCCAGATCCACGCCGACCCCAAGACCACACTCAGAGGCACCCTCATCTACAGGCCACCAGGACCCCGCACACAATTCAGCGAAGACATCACCGACTTCATCAGCCCACACGCCCTCCCCTCCAAGGACTACATTCTACTGGGAGACCTCAACTTCCACTTGGAAAAGAAAAACGACAGCAACACCACCACCCTCCTGGACAACCTAGCCAACCTCGGACTCGAACAACTTGTTGATTCCCCCACCCACTATGCCGGACACACACTCGACCCAATCTTCACCTCCAGCAAGCACATCTCCTTCAACCACACCACAGCTCTCCATTGGATGGACCACAGCTGCGTTCACTTCAACTACAAAAGACCACGACCCACAACCTCCCACAACCAGTTCCCCGAAGAAACTGGAACAAAATTACCACCGACCAGCTCATCACATCACTTCCCCAAAACCCTCCTGCCAAATCATCAGACCCAAACCAAGCAGCCACCAACCTCACACAATGGATCACCCACAGCGCCGACGAACTAGCACCCTTGAAAAACCATCAAATCAAACAAGGTAGCAAAAAAGCCCCCTGGTTCAACGATGACCTTAAGAAATCCAAGAAGTTCTGTCGCACCCTCGAGAAAGCCTGGAGAAAAAACCCAACCACTGACAACCTGACCACCTTCAAGAACGCCACCCGCAAATATCACCAACTGATCCGATCCACCAAGAAATCAGCATTCAAGGATCGACTTGACAACAACGCCCACAACAGCAAGGAACTATTCAACATCGTCAAAGAATTTACCCACCCCACCGCCGGCACCAACGACATCACTCCCTCCCAAGTCCTCTGCGACTCCCTAGCCTCTTTCTTCCACAACAAAATCGCCGACATACATAACAGCTTTGAAAACCAGTCCGGAGACCAATCCGCTCCACCCACCTCCGAACCAAAACCCCCCTCCATCAACCTTTGCGCCTGGAACCCAATCACCACCGAAGACACCATCCGCCTGATGCACTCCATCCACTCAGGATCACCAACCGACCCATGTCCCCACCACATCTTCAACAAAGCAGACTCCATCATCGCACCCCATCTCCGAGACGTCATCAACTGCTCCCTCAACTTCCGCTACCTTCCCGGAAAGCTGGAAACATGCCGAACTCAGCGCCCTTCTGAAGAAACCCACAGCAGACCCCACTGAACTTAAGAACTACCGCCCCATCTCGCTCCTCCCATTCCCTGCCAAAGTCATTGAGAAAGCCGTCAACAATCAGCTCGCCACCTTCTTCGAATCCAACAAATCCCTCGACCCCTCACAGTCCGGCTTCCGAGCCAAACACAGCACCGAGACCGCCCTCATCGCAGCAACAGACGACATTCGAACACTACTGGACAACTGAGAAACAGTTGCCCTCATCCTACTTGACCTCTCCGCAGCCTTCGACACAGTCTGTCATAGCACCCTCATACAACGCCTCAGCAACGTCGGAATACAAGGGAAAGCATTGGACTGGATCAGCTCGTTCCTCGCCGGAAGAACCCAGAGAGTCCGCCTCTCCCCTTTTAGATCAGAGGCCACCGAAGTCATCTGCGGCATACCACAAGGATCATCACTCAGTCCCACCCTCTTCAACGTATACATGAGTCCCCTCCCATCCATCGCGCGCCAACACAACCTCAACATCATCTCCTACACAGACGACACCCAGCTGATCCTCTCCCTCACCAAAGACCCAAACACCGCCAAAACCAACTTACATGAAGGAATGAAAGATGTAGCCGAGTGGATAAAGAACAGCCATTTAAAACTGAACTCGGACAAAACGGAAGTCCTCATCTTAGGATCATCCCCCTCTGCTTGGGACGACTCATGGTGGCCTGGGCCCAGGGAACCGCACCCATACCAACTGACCACGCACGTAACCTGGGCTTCATCCTGGACTCCTTCCTCTCGATGACCAGACAAGTCAACGCCGTCTCATCATCATGCTTCAACATCCTACGCATGCTCAAAAAAATGTTCCATTGGATTCCCACCGAAACAAGAAAAACGGTCACCCACGCATTAGTCACAAGCCGACTGGATTGCGGAAACACCCTTTACGCCGGAACCACACCTAAACTACAGAAAAAACTCCAACGCATCCAAAACGCCTCAGTAAGACTCACACTAGACATCCCCCACCAAGATCACATTTCCGGTCACCTGAAAGACCTCCACTGGCTCCCCGTCAACAAGAGAATAACGTTCCGTCTCCTCACCCACGCACACAAAGCCCTCTACGACCTAGGACCCGAATGCCTCAACACGCGCATGTCCTTTTACACCCCCACCCGACAACTACGATCGTCCAATCAAGCCCTCGCCGCAATTCCGCGCATCCACAGATCAACCATGGGGGTAGATCCTTCTCCTTCTTAGCGGCCAAAACTTGGAATTCTCTCCCCACCCACCTCCGCCTTACACAGAACCACCTCTCCTTCAGAAAGCAACTAAAAACTTGGATATTCGATAAGTAAAGTACCCTCCCTCCCCTTCCCCCCCCTCAAGCGCCTTGAGACCCTCTGGGTGAGTGGTGCGCTATACAAATTTTTGAACTTGAACTTTTTTGAACTTGAACTTTGCCACTGGATTCAAGCAAGCCTGTCTGAAGACGGCTGAGATGCCAGAAACCGGTCCTAGGATGCTTTTTTCCGGTCCAGGGAAGGCATGGCTTGGCAGTTCGGGCTGGACTGTTCCCATGAGGTACAGGGTCAGACTGATTTGCATATGGTCATGTCTGAACTGGGGTGGCAGAGTGGGCTAAAGAACGGTGATGTATTAAACCCAGCTCTTTTGACTGGGTGCGAGTGTTTGATTGGTTCAGATGCTTCGTTCATCACCACCCCCTTTTGAACAGCTTTGTTCGCCATAAGTTGGCAGGGTATGCTCAGACGTGAGTCCCATGGTCCCTTTGCCACTGGATTCAAGCAAACCTGGCTGAAATGCCAGAAACCGGTCCTAGGAAGCTTGTTTCCGGTCCAAGGGAGGCATGGCTTGGCAGTTCCGGTTGGACTGTTCCCATGAGGCACAGGGTTAGACTGATTTGCATATGGCCATGTCTGAACTGGGGTGGCAGAGTGTGATAAAGAACGGTGATGGATTAAACCCAGATCTTTTGACTGGGTGTGAGTGTTTGATTAGTTCAGATGCTCCGTCCATCACCACCCGCTTTTGAACCGCTTACAAAAAACATTAGCCTATTGGCTTTGTCAATACTTGTTATTTCTTGCTATCAGCTTTCTATCAGTTTCCTGTCTTGCTAACACTTTATCTCATTTATTCCTATGCTCTTTAATAGCCCTCAGCATAATCTGCTTCACTCTTTTACGTTCCTGACTGCACTAATTATGCTTGTTTCAATGGATTTTATTAGATTTCGACTGTGGTTTGGTAAGTTATGACAGTTATTACGAGTTACTTACTTTGAAATAATGAAAATGAGTTCATGGGCATAGGAACCGTGGGTGACAGACTGGGTGTATCGCCCCCAGATTAAGGAGTCGGATGGATGTAGAGAACAATATTTCACCCCAGATTTGGAAGTGACAGATGAATAAACAGTGGCAGACAGAACAGGTCTCCCTAAAGTCATGCTGCACATCCCATATGTCTCCTTGGAGCATTATCACCTTAGGAGCAATCTCTGCGTGAGATGAAAGGCTTCTTTGTTTTGTTAAATATGTAATTATGGTCATAGATTAGAGAAGTTGAACTGCTCCTAAAATCTTTCTGTCAAGCCAGGCAGAGCCAGCAGAGAAAATGTAGGCAGGAGATACTACAATATTTAAATGTTATTGCTTGCTTGTGAATAAGAGTGATTTTAAGACAGACAGGCTCAAGACCTTAACTCCGTCCATGCTCATGACGAGCTCAGCTCGTCATGAGGCACAGTGTTCGTGTGCTGATGACGAGCTGAGCTCGTCGTGACCACCCCCGTTTCCATTGACCTTCAGCACAGCATGGGAATATCTCAAGCAGCCAAGGTGTTAATGACTTTAATAAATAATTAGTAAAAATTAAGTTGTTTCAGAGCCCCCACTGAATTTGCCCATTAGGTAACACCTCTTTAAGGAGACACTTGTGAATGCCGCATTGCATCAGATAGGTATGTTCTGTCACTATGTTTGATCTTCCCGGTCTGTGGAAACATTCATAACAGAAATTCACATATTTAAATCTTATGACTATGAACATGAGGATATGTGTGTTTAAGGTCACTTTGATTTAAGGTGCGATGACAAAGCAATGACCTTTGATGTTAGTGAAACAGAGAAGCATGCAACTCTACCGTCTTTAAACTGCACAATATGCATTCCTGGGGGAAGCTGGGATTCAAATCCCAACTTCCCCACCAGACCAAATTAGGTCATGCATAGCCCATCAGCTTCATTTTCTTAACCATTCAGTTTGAGAGCACATTGAAGTAATTCTGTAAACGATCTATCGATCTATCCTCTATAAAAATCTCCATTATATATAGCGAATGAATTAATCTTGCTTTACTGTTAATACAAATATAGGCTATATAAATAGAAAACATGGCAAACTGACATTTTGGGTAATGTTTGGCAATGTCGTTGGGGCATGGGGAATTCTTGGATGATTCATGCTTAGACAAATATAGGTTTCAATAAATGTCACTCAATTCAGGGATACAATCGCATGCACACTGAAAATACTGAAAATGCATGTTTTTATTCTACAGTCATCATATTTATGAAGACATTTGTTGCCTGGTTTACATCTTTAAATGTCTTGTCTCCTCCTTTGCTCTAGGAGCCAAACTAGACCCCAGGTTCAGCTCTCTGCAAGACAGTTCATCCCCTGCCCAGAAATGTGTGTTTCCTTTGCCCTTGTGTGAGTTTCTAACCCCCAGCACATCCTCCACTACTTCACCTCCTTGAATGCTTGCTTTTGCTAACCCGAGGGATTTAAATGATAAAATGGAACAACTTGGAAATCCAATCAGAGAGCACCAGTATTGTGGTTTTGGCACACATCTGACTGTGCTAATATCCGAATCATCAGAATAGCAGCCAATGTCATTCAGTGATATTTTAAATACATATAGTATTTGTAAAGTTTCTGTTGGTCCAAAAATATCATATGGTACCTTATCCCAAACAATTCCATCAATTACTGGAACCGCCGAAATGTTCACAAGGGACAGGTCTCTTCGCACACAGCAGAGCTTTCTAGGAGATAGTGTCAGTTCAAAGCACAAAGAATACTGTCAAAACCAATCCAATGAAAAAGTAAAAGCAACAAAATGAAAATTCAAATCTAAATCCAAGGTGGAATAAAATAGGTATTTTTGAGCCAAATTATAGATGCACGAATTCGATGTGGTGGTAAGGCTGACGAATCCGAGGAAAAGTCATCAATGTTGACAACATAGCCAGAGGCAGGTTGTGCAAAGGCAGGGGGATTTGCGAGGTTGAGGGGAACTGGTATTTACCTCCAATTGGGAATAATAATAAACAACTTTGTGGTTGGCAAGTGGTGTTGAAAACGGTGAATTCACATACAGTGATTGGTTGAAGTTGATAGATGTAACTGGAAGTAACAAGACTTCAGTGTCAGATATCCCCAGCCGGGAGCAGAAACCTGTGTTAATTAAAGCTTGTAATGGGATTTCCTGTATGGTAGTGAGAGGAAGCAGGTAACTACCCAGGTGCCCTCGTGGCCTACTGTGCAGGACTGGCCACATGGAGTGATTTGATTAGGTAAATCAACACATTCTTTCGGGTTTACAACCAGCTAGGGGCACTACAAGTACAGTTCTGGTACTTTCAACTGCGAGCACCGGCATAGGGGCCAAAGTCCTTGTCCATAATCTTCTCTCGAATCATATCCCCGGTCTTTAGAATCGAGCCAGGAGTTGCTGATTGTCCCTTCACTTGGCTAGTAGCAGAACATTTCTCACATGTGTTGCTTGCGCATCCAGGAAGTCTTTCAGTTCCTGTAAGACAGCCAAAGGTTCACTGTTATCAAAAGGTGTTTCTGCTGCCACTGTACTAGGATTGCCAAGGTCAGGAACCACATCTTGACCCCAAACAGGACCTCATAGGTAGTACAACCATGCAAGGATTTTTTGGGCAGATTGTTTAAAACTCCCTGTACTGCATACAGGTGGGGGGTCCAACTGCGACCTGAACCTAATACTATAGTTGTTAAAGACTCCTTTAAGTTATGTTTTTTTCCACTCCACTATCGAATTTCCCTCAGGATAATAGGGAGAGATGTAGTGCACAGTCACACCTAATGTTCCCATGGTATACTGGTAAGCCATAGAGGCAAACGCTGGGCACTGGTCCAAATGGAATGCAGCTACTTCATGTGTTCTGAAGTACACTTGCAATTGTTTTATAACAGTTCGAGCTTCAGCGGATCATTGTGGACATATCCTTAGGAATCGAGAACAGGAATCCACTGCTAACAGAATGTATGTAAAAGAGCCATCAGTGTACATTGGCCTGTAGTGGTCCAGATAAACACATGCCATAGGCTTATTTGAAATTAAGAGAGGTGTCTGTGGTAGACGTGCTGTGATAGAAACGTATTTATTGACAAATGTCACATTTAAGGGCTAATCAATCAATCAATCAATCAGAAACATTTGTAGAGCGCGCTACTTACCCGTGAGGGTCTCAAGGCGCTGAAGGGAGGGGGGGGAGCCGCTACTGCTCAAATAACCAGGTCTTGAGGTGTTTCCTGAAGGTGAGATGGTCCTGGGTCAGTCGTAGGTGTGCGGGGAGGGAGTTCCATGTCTTCGCTGCCAGGTAGGAGAACGATCTTCCTCTGGTGGTGGTTCTGCGAATCTGTGGGACGGTGGCGAGTGCGAGGCTGGTGGAGTGGAGCTGGCGGGTGGGGGTGTAGAACAAGAGGCGGTTGTTGAGGTATTCGGGGCCCATGTCGTGGAGTGCTTTGTGTGCGTGGGTGAGGAGCCTGAACGTGGTCCTCTTGCTGACAGGGAGCCAGTGCAGGTCTCTCAGGTGGGCGGATATGTGGCTGTGGCGAGGGAGGTCAAGGATGAGTTGTGCGGAGGCGTTCTGTATGCGGTGGAGGCGTTTCTGAAGTTTGGCTGTGGTTCCTGCGTATATGGCGTTCCCGTAGTCCAGTCGGCTGGTGACGAGGGCCTGGGCGACCGTCTTTCTGGTTTCGGTGGGGATCCACCGGAAGATCTTTCGGAGCTTGCGCAGGGTGTTGAAACAGGAGGACGAGACTGCGTTGACTTGCTTGGTCATCGTGAGGGAGGAGTCCAGGATGAATCTCAGGTTGTGTGTGTGGTCCTCGGGCGTCGGTGCGGTGCCCAGCGTCGTGGGCCATCAGGAGTCGTCCCAGGCGGATGGGGATAGGATGAGGACCTCTGTCTTGTTCGAGTTGAGCTTTAGACGACTGTGCTTCATCCATTCAGCGACATCTTTCATTCCGTCCTGGAAGTTGGCTTTGGCGGTGAAAGGGTCTTTGGTGAGGGAGAGTATCAGTTGGGTGTCGTCGGCGTAGGAGATGATGTTGATGTTGTGTTTGCGTGCGATGGTAGCGAGGGGGCTCATGTAGATATTGAAGAGGGTTGGGCTGAGTGACGAGGCCTGGGGTAATGGGCACATGCATCAAAACCCTAAATAGCAATTTCTTATATGCGAAAAATAAGGAATTGCAAATAAAAACCTCGCTATCTAGAATGCATGAAGAGAATCGCAAATAAATAGCGATTTGCAAATAATTGCAAAAAAGATAGCGAGGTTCAAAGTGCAGGACACTGAAGGTGAAAAATCCAAATAGCGAACTCGCTATTTGCGAGATCGCTATTAGCGAAAATCGCAAAAAGCGTGTCGCCTTGGAAGCAGGCTGATGGCATCACAACCAGGAATCAGCCAGCCCATGCTTCATTCAGTGCCTTTAGGAGTTCAGAGGAGGAGGCAGTGTACTTAAGCAGAGCTGAACAACTTCCAAATCTTCATCCAGCTATCTTGCCAGACACACGATGGCCAAATCAACATGAGGGGAGAGTGCCATGCCCAGGAAGAGGAAGATGAAGTTCTCTGAGAGGGAATTGGAATATCTAATTGAGGAGGTCAACAGAAGCTATTATAAATGATTTGGCAAATTGTGAATCGTGAAAGTGCCTGAGGCAGAGAAGCTAAAGATATGCCTGCGCATTAAGGCAAAAGTGAATGCCGTGGGAGTCACACACCGCATCATTAATGACTTGAAGAAAAGGTGGTATGACTTGAGGATACGTGCCAAAGAGCGCAGAGCCAAAAGGCTGAAGAAAGCAGGTGCAACAGGAGGGGGACCATCGACTGCACCCACCAACACAGCCCTGGAGGACCTTGTTGAAGCTACAATCCAGCCTGAGGCAGTCGTTGGAGTCACTCAGCTGGACACATCGGGCGCAGCAAGTACCCCACAAGGTAAGATGCATGCAAGCGTTAATCCTTTGTGTTATTGATAATTGTGCACATACCCCCAGGCAAATCACAGTGTATAGCTCAAACTCCAGGCCACGTTTCCCCTCATATACCAACTGCATCATGGGAGTTGTCGTCATGGCAGCCAAGTGGGCATTCAAAAGCAACTATGGCAAGCAAAAAATACCAACACTGCATGGCAGCCAGTGTTTGTAGTCAGTGATTTAATCAGAACAAAGTTTGCCAAATGTAAAACAATTGTAGGATTAACCAAATATAACATTGTACTGTTTCACATCACAGATGCAGCAGAGGATGACTCCGAAGATAGTGACAGCCTTCACATCTCAGAGACACCTGCTGAGACCGATGTAGAGACTCCTGTGGCCCCTGCATGCACACCACCTCCACTACCAAAACGCAAGGCGCATGTCCCCTCACTGCAGCCAATGGAGGCTGAGCTGACTCCTGCACCCACTAAAGGCTCCAGCCAGCTACGTTTTGCAACACCACCTCCACCACAAGCACAGGTCCAACATGTTCTATGCCGCAGGTCCTTGCCATGGATTGCTGCATGTGAGGAGCAGGCTCCAAATGTCTATGGAGGTGTGGAGTCACAGAGGTTACGCGTGCAGCGCCTGCAGGGAAGACACATGGGCAGTATTAATCTACAGATCGCAAAGCTCGCAAAGAACATCAGCACAACGGCAGATAGTGTGCGTGAGCTTACAACAATGGTTGCCAAAGGTAATAGGCAGACAAACTCGAGCCTACAGGAGCTCACCCGGGCGGTGCTTGCAGGATAAAGCACCAAGCGGAGAAGGCATTGGCAGGGCATGATCCGCATGTCAACCAAAGGGCCATCAAAAAAGCTCAGCAACACCACTCCACTGCTGGCACGGCGCTCTGTGGCAATACAAATAGATCTTGGGCATTTCTGTGTGCATGTTGCCAGGGCCCTAGGACAAGTGACCACTGCTATGGAACATATACCGGCCGGAACTGTGGGTGGTCTCAACTTGATAGGTGAGGAGGGGAGTGAGGAGGCATCGAGCCTCAGTAGCCTATTGGTGCCAGTGACCACTGCCAGGAGGCGCAGTTCACGCAGCAACACATCTTCTGTCACACATCAGGGTGATGTAGCAGAGTCAGGCGAAAGGAGGCTAGGGGTGCAGGGCAGGAGGCGCTAGCTAGGCATGTCCTCCTTTTTTGACCGTGGTGGGGTAACCATGGTCAATTACAAACTAGCGATTGCTACCAGTCCGTGTAACAGTTAATTTGACTTTGGACCTTAATGCAATCACAGTCATATTTTGCACTTATTTGATTTTGGCTAGATATGGGCTCATGCCAATAAATACCTATGCATTCACCATTCAGTTTTTATGGGTCATCCTTACGTACTGTCCTTCTGCTGAGTTCGCCACATGCGCCTGTCGGTGTTGTGCGGGTGGTTGGTCATCCCCATCAGACTCACTGTCGGACATCTCGAGGTGTATGCCTCTTCTGGTGGCAATGTTGTGCAACATGGCACATGCAGCCACGATCCTGCAGCAGGTCTCTGGACTGTACTGAAGCGCTCCACCAGTCTTGTGAAGTTTGCGAAAATGACTTTTCAGTATCCTGAAGGTGCATTCTATCACATTCCGTGTGCTTATGTGCAGGGCCGGCTCTAGGGCGGTGCGACCGGTGCCATTGCACCGGGTGCGGACTTCTGGGGGCGCCGTGCTTGCAAGTATGTTATAGGTTTAAAAGCACCTGCTGCCGTGTTCCGTGTGTCCAGCAATTTTCATGCAATAAAAATGTCAAAATTACTCCAGTGATTAATGTTCTTCCTGGAATGAGATCGGAGTTTTGTTAGTGACTCAACCAAAAGTAGCGCAGTGGGTTAATATGCGTGATGCAACAAACGTGTACCATGCAGATCACAAAATGCATATAATCTAAACAGGCGAGTGCTTTTGTCAGAGAGATCCTTTTGTTCCCTGTAGTGTATAAGTTAAAATTCTAATATACAACAGTGAGCTAATAGCTGTCATCAAAGTGCTGCTTCCAAAATGCAAGGTATATAATATTAGAGTGTTATGCTTTTCCTCAGAGCCTTTCATTATTCTAACCTTGCAAAATAGGTTCATTTTGATAAAAAAAAAATATATCAATTCTTATTAATAATTGTAACCCCCAACTATGGTGTTATGTTTTAAATTCTGAGTTTATGCTTCTTAACACCAAGAACTCAAATTATACTGTCAACCAGTATGGATGACGTGACTCCTACACCTTGTATTTCTCGGTCTTATGTAACATTCCGATACACTGATTTACACACATGTAATTGATTGTCTCTGTAATGTGTGTGATTTAAAGTGCTTAGACACTCTACATTGGTATGAGCAGCTCTATAAACCTAATTAAATGCATCTCATCGAGTGAGTGGTTATGGAGACGTGAGGGGCACTTTTAAAGGGTGGTAGTGAGGGAATCCGTGGCGAAGATGGTTGCTGGGGGGGGGCGCCAATAATCATTGTCGCACAGGGCGCCACCAGCACTAAAGCCGGTCCTGTTATGTGTGCCGCATTGTACCTCTGCTCATGTGGTGTGGCTGGGTTGAGGTACCGTGTCAGGATGTAGTCCTGCACGGCGTATGCGCTGTCACCTACCGGGTGGAAAGCAAAGGGTTAGCCACAATCATACAATTACATTTGGTTGATTGATGTAGCAAATAGGTATATGTGTGTACCAAGTAGATGTCCTTTGCCAAATTCAACCCTGAGCAGACGCCTATGGATGCCACTGTGCCGGAATATGTAGTAGTCATGGGTGGTTCCTGGAAATTGTGCCACGATGTCCGTTATAATATGCTTAGCATTGCACACAACTTGCACATTAATAGAGTGGTAAGACTTCCTGTTCCTGAAGATGTATTCGTTGGCTGCTGGGGGACAGATGGGGACATGCGTACAGTCTATGCATCCGGTCACATGAGGGAATTGGGCCACCTGGTAGAACTAAAGTTTTGTCTAATTCAACTCCTGTGGGGTTGTGGGGAAGGTGATGTGTGTGTGGATCCTTGTCATCATGGGGTCAAGGAAGTTTTTGAAGAAGCGTGAGAGCGAGCTTTGTGAAACCTCTCCGGCTAAGGCTACTACCCCCTGGAAACTGCCTGACGCTAGTAGGTGCAGTCAGCATAGCACCTGTACATGGGCAGGGATTTCATTTGTCCTATGTGTCTGGTGCTGCAATAGGGGTTCCAATTCAGCAATTATGTGCAAGATCACTGCACGGTTCAGCCTGTACTTATTGTAGATTTCATCTTCAGTCTGGCCCAGCAATGTAATGCGCACTCGGAAAATCCTCTCCTGTATCCTCCTTCTGCGCTGAGCTGCTGCATTGATCCTCATCCTCCTTGCCAGCACGTAGAGGGCTGCCATTGTGAAAGGCTTCTGGGGTCTCCTGAATAATTTTTAAAGGGTTTCATATTAGTGGCACTGGTGCGATTTTTTTTTTTTACTTTACCACCTGATTGTGATTCCCCTTATTCTACACTTGCAAAATAGCAATTTTCCTGAAAATCGCTAATTGCGAATTTCCATGCATAGCATTGCGAAATTATTGCATTTTCGGTATTTTGATTGCTGCATTGGGAAGTGCTGATTTGCAGGCGCTAACGGTCTATTTTTCTGATTTGCAATTTTCGCGAGGATATTTTTGCTTGATGCAATAGTCTTTCGTCTGTTTATATAGACCTGGCCAACAGTAGCATTGCTGCAATAGTGAAACTGTTGCTGGCAACCATCCGTGAGCAGATGCTAGACTTTCATGTGCTGCCATGATTAATTCTGTTCTGCGCTCTAAATTTGGAATTACTCTATACCCCACTCTGGGAAGACAAGCAAAAGAAATGTTTTAGGGGCCGATTACAATCTCATCAGGAAGGCCATCCCAGAGCCGTCTGGAGTCTGACCTTCCAACCGACTCCTACTGGGATCCGGTTTAACCAAATGACGCAGTACGATGCCCAAAATCCATTACATACTTAACGATTCGGTCACTCCGAATCGATCTTCATTTTCCCAACGAGAAGTCTCCAGAAACGGAGAATGGAGTAGTCCGGAGCCATTTCCCAGGCCGAATCCGACCTGACAAAAATGATGCGTACTTCCAATCCAGTGAATCGGTCGCTATAACCAACACGCCAGAGCATCTGAAAGGGGAGTATTTAAGCTCCAATTCGCGCCACAACATAATTCCTGCGAACGAGACGGTGCAGCCATTATTCCCATCGCTCACGTCATCCCCATACTCTACGCCTACAAAGAATAATACCACCCCAACCAACGCGATTGTCGCAGACAGTAAGTCTGACACATACCCCTATGCAATAAAACAACTACTCTGCCAAAGACAATACAGGGTAAAGCAGGGGCGCAAGTACAGCCAAATTGGGGTGGGGAGAATACTTCCAGCAATGTAGAGGCAATTTTCGCAGGGCTAATACTTCCAGCAATTTTTAACCCAAAGGGGTGCTGGGGGCTAATAACCCCAGCTATGTAAACACAAACCTGGGTTTGGGGGGTAAATATCCTCAGCAATGTAGAGGGAAACCTGGGGTTGGAAGGTTGATACCCCCAGCAATGTAGAGGCATACCTGGGGTTGGGGGGGAGTAAATACCCCAAGCAATGTAGAGGCAAACCTGGAGTTGGAGGTAAATACCCCGAGCAATGTAGAGGCAAACCTCGGTTGGGGGTAAATACCCCCAACATGGTAGAGGCAAACCTGGGTTTGAGGGGTTAATACCACCAGCAATGTAAAGACAAACCTGGTTTGGGGAAATACCCCCAGCAATGTAGAGGCAAACCTAGGGTTGGGGGGTAAATACCCCCAGCAATGTAGAGGCAACCCTGGGTCTTGTGTGTAAATAGCCACAGCAATGTAGGGGCAAACCAGGGGTTGGGAGGTCAATATCCCCAGCAATGGGTACCTGAATAATGTAACTGGTGCTCATGCAAAGTGCCGCAATACCTACAGGTGGAGTGCATTCTGCAGGAATTCTTCGAACAACAAATACAAAGTTCATTTTGCAGGAAATGCATTCCCACACTGTTGCAGCAAAAGTAACTGGCAACTTTGAGGAATGGGCAGAGTGGAGATGCTGAAGCTCTAGGGATTGTTGAAAAACAAATAAAGCCTCATCAACTACTAGTAAATGGTCCATAAAAAAACATGTGAAATACTCAGGTGATGATGCACAAACATGACAGACCAGCTACCCAAAGCAGCTCAAGAACTGTGTGTGTGTGTGTGTGTGTGTGTGTGTGTGTGGAATCTGTCTCAGCCTGGGACGACACACACGACGGGGACGGAGGCCATAGAGCCCTATGGGTGTTGACTTTGATCGGAAAGTGTCCTGCACAGGCTTGGATTGGCTGTGAGTAAATTAGGACATTGGTTGAAGGGCCGGTGCACCAGGGTCACCTGTGAGTCACAGTTTTGTGACCTCGGTAAAGCACGCCAAGAGACTGACTTACTTCACCAGGCCACTGCAACGTGGTGCAAGTATGTTGTCCACTCACCAGCTGTGCTGTAAATTGAGACTGGGGGACAGCCTTTGGAGCATCCTCACCTAGGTGCACTGCCTTGCATGTCTTGACAAAAACAGTGTCAGCTCGCCCATCACTTTCAGGTCATGGCAGGTGCAGGGAGGTTGCGTTGCATGTCGGGGCCTTGTAGGGAGGCAAGTGTCATTTGGACACTCTAACCTTTATACCACCCTCTTGATCAGCAGCAGTGTGCCTTTGCGAAACGTCCCTTGACAGGTAAAAGCACAGAGGCTATGAACGAGATGATCACAGAATGTCTGCCAATTACTTTCAGAGTGCCGGAGCATTAATCCAACTATGGGTCCCAAGCATGTTGTGCATGTCCAATGAGGGAATGTTATCATCAGGTAGGTACACTTAGCCCGCCAAATACTATTAGAAACACACTTTTGACGGTGGAACAGGAATTGCCTTACCCACTCATATGTATGTAACACAAAGTAAATGCATGAGTCCACCACAACACACATTGAAACATTGCAGGGCAACAGAACTCCAATGTACTCACAAATGTATGACATTTTAATGCCTCTGTGTATATTAAAGACCAAAGGATATTGGGCCACACAACACACTACTCCACAGACCCAGCCAGTCTGTACTGATTTCAGTGCCTCCCAATACAACAACCTAGAAGTGGTTGTGGCACATTCGTCTTTGAATAACTTGTAGCCAAAATCCATCTTGGTTTTGAAAGAAGCATGGGCCAACAACAAGGTGGGATACAGTCACTAAGTGGACTGTGGGTGCTGCACACAACACCCAATCTGTATGAGTGCAAGGTCATCTTTGGAGAATGTCACTCACAGCATTTCTGCATCGAGCTCCTCAGGCTGTAGTGTGTGCCACAAAAAAGTCCCATGTTGAATGTGCAGATTGTGTCCTGCAGATTAGTGGGAGTACTCATGAGTCTCAGGACGGAGAATCCACCAACGGTGTTGGAGGGTCTAATGCACAGACCATTGTGTAAAATAAGCTGCCAGTACTGATGAGGATACCGGGGAGGGGGGTATGGTGGCTCAATCTGTGGCTCCCAAACACAATTGAAATAGCCATCCTCAAGCCAGGGGATATGGGTTCATCTTGTGAGGATGAGGGATATGTGCAGAATGAAGTCTGCTATGTCCACGTTTGGCACGGAAACAATGTCTCCAAATCTATAAAAAAGCCAAGGAGACCTTCCACAAAGACATATTGCCATTATGCTCTAGGGCAGTGTTTACTGAGAAAAATGAGAGCACCCATGGACACACACAAGGGCTACCCTTGCCAAACCACATTAGAGGTTGCAAAATATTGACAATGCAAACAACCAATGGAACTGGTCTAGATGGAAAAGTATGTCTGCCCCACATGCTCAAGCATTAAAGCCAAACTCTTAGAAACTGATTCTTACAATCTCACACTTGTGCTGCCCTTCTTAGATCTACAACTAGATTCACAGAACAACTCTTCACCACTATGTACACCACACCTCTCACATACATGACATGTACACAAAGTACTTTACTCATCACCTCCTCAGCAGATGTCAAACCTGTCAAATAGACCACTCTCATCACCAGTTGCACCCTCAGCAATGTCTAGGACTGCACTCATATCACAACATGCAGCATCACAGCCCACTCTGATATGCTCACTTAACACATCAACACATCTCAAAGCAAGACACTTACATTGCGCAATGAATATGTCCTTATCCATTTGCATATAAACATACACTCACCATACTCTGCTTAAGTTCTACAGATTTTCATTTACAAAACAAATGCATCCACAGATTTAAACACAACATACATCAACCATACAACACCTCATATATGTCACCGTTCAGCACCATAATTTTCACAACTGGTGTATACCCTTGACATACACTTATCCACTTTATTACAAATGACAAGTTAACCTCGTCTAACTGTGGCCCTGTCACCTCCACATATGACCTCCAGGATCAATACCACAATTGACTTACGCACATTAACAACTATCATCACTCATTGAAACTGCCCTGTTACACTCATCTTTCACCGTATCGGCACAGACCACTGCTCTCATCTACTGCCAGAATCCAACCTTGTCTACCTGGTCATACCCCTATAACATCTACCTATTCCTACCATACCTTGCCCAGGATTTAAGCAGTATAACAACCTTGCATACTCTGATTCACACCCTCATATCTTTAACCACTCACATTGGGTGAATGTTGACACCTCACGTCTCTTACACAAGATCTGCCTATGAACCTCACTCATACCTTACACTCTGACAATCACAAACTTTGTCCTGCCCCCATGACGTATGAATGTCCACTCCATCTAAAAATTTTAAAGACTAGTCACTCTCATCTTTACCCATGTTTAAGCAAGCTCAGCACATGCAACATGATCCTTGGATAACACATCGGCAGCTAGGCCTCACATTAAAAAAAACAGATCCTCACCTGAGTGGCAACTAAGAGCAAGGATGTGACACTGGCTCCTGTAGATTCTGCACAGTAGATGGACACATCACTTCTGTGCACTCACTGTCCACCCAGCTTACCACATGTAGCACTGGGCTATCCAACAGACATAACAGCACGCCTGGTTCAGGTCTGTGTGACCTGGAGCAGCATAAATCATAGCTTAAAAGGAACCCATTGTCAGCCATCCACAAATGACAAAATACATTGGTGTGTGGTTGTAAATGTGAAATGTAAGCTTGGACAGACCAAAAACCCCATACTTGAGATATCCCCAAACAAAAGCAGGATGGCATGAATTACATATAAAGTAAAAAGAAATGGATTATTAAGACAAGACACACCTTGCCTAACATAAATCCATACAGAAAGTGGAGTCCTTGGAGGCAACAGGGTCTGAAGACTGTGAGAATACTACTCACATTACACTCACCATGGGCTCAGAAAATGTATGTGATGTTTACACAGCCATGAAGGGTATTGGCCTACAGTGGCATGCCACCTGTGGCAAGGTTGTCATTGCCACTAGTCTACCATATCTAAAGAAGACACAGACATGGATCTATCATTATCAAGTCACATACATGTATTGTAACGTTACTCTGTGTACATGGGTGTGTGCAAAGTCACTACCATGTAGTCCAAATCCATATGTACCCAGGTGTATAGATGAGACAATTGTCTTTCTATACATCACAAACATATGCAGCATGCTCCTGCTAAACTGTTGCACTTTGAAACATTTGCACTATGTTGACATATGAAAGCCTGACCTATGTGCAATTGTGATGTTAAACAGTAAAGGTTTGTGACTTCATGTCACACTCATTGCCAAAACTGATGTGGACAATGACACCCAGCAAACGTAGACACCAAAATCTTGAATGCATACTGTGCTTAATTGGTTTCCGGTGCTCGGCACCGGCACCTAGTTGTTAACCATACTTAGAACAGTCTACCACATGGCACTGCTCGTCTAATTTCGATATGAGCAGAACAACAGTTGTTTAGGAATACAATATACATTAAAATAGTGCTAATACCTGCGTCCCCAGCCATTCCTTTAGCTTTGGGGACCCAGAATAATCTGAACAGTCGCAGTTGCATGTGAGAGAGATGGTTAGTAGTTGTTTTGGCAGCGATGACAAGGGCAATGGGTGGTGCAAGCTGCAGTGGCCTGCTGGTCAGAGCCATGGCACTTAATATTTAAAAATTAAGCACTGCCAATGGCCAGTCTAAAAGTCTCTGACACATGGGCCAGAGGAGTCATGCTCATCAAGTCTTGCCTGCACAATTGCTGCAAAGGGTCACCCCACCTGGGAGGGGCATCTAGGGGGCATGCAGGCACCAAAGGGACACGATTGGGTTGGGTTTTGGGTGGGATGGGATGTGTGGGTCCACTGCCGTGGTTGGGTGAGATTGAGAGGTGTGTGGGTTCACTGCAGTGGCTGGGTAATTTAGGGGGTGGGGGGTCCACCCCCTGTGGAAGTCTCAGACTGCGGGGGTGCAGCTGTAGTGTGAGGGCTCGATGGAGAGTGGGATGGGCTGGGTTTTATAACTTTTATAACTTTGGGGATGGTACAACCCTTAATAGAAGGTACAGAAAAGGGGAGGGTCTCAGACTGTTTGGGGGGGAGTTTTGTGCGCGAGAGGTACTGGGCTGATCTGGGGAAGTGCAGGTTAGTGGAGGGGTTTAGGACTTGGGAGACCTGAAGGATTTGCAGGAGGGGAGGTTGTGGGCTTGTCTTTTTTGAGGAGGGATGGGTTGGAACGTTCAGGTGTCAGGGGGTGGGTTGCCTCTTCTTCTTGGGAGGAGGTTTAGATGGGTCAGTAGGGAAGAGGCCAGGGTCACATAGGAAGGGTTTCTAGGCAGAGGGAGCAACAGGAAAGGAAAGGGTAGGGGTTGTGGAGTCAGAGGGTTCTGAGGTCTGCGGAGTGTCTGTAGATGCATGTGTGTTGTCTGCTGGTGTGTCTGTGGTGGTGAGTTTACTGGGTGTCTCCTGAGTGTGCATGTGTGTGGGTTGGCCCTTGTGTCTGTGTGCTGCATGTGACTCTTGAGGTATGTGCATGTGTGTGTCAACGTGTGCTTGGGTCAGGGAGGGTAGTTGGAACAGTGGATGTGGAAGAGGTAGGAGGCGGAAGGGACTGCTGCAGCTGGTTCACTGCTGCTGTCAGTGTGGTGGCCAGGGCGTGATTGGATCTGTGTAGGGCAAACATTTCCGCATGAATGCCCTCCAGGAATGACACCATTTGTGTCAAATGAGTGGTATGCGCTTGGAGGACAATCAGCACTGATGTCTGCCCCACAGAGATCTGCCTCAGGATGTCGATGGCCTCCACACTGATGGCAGCAGGGGATACAGGGGCAGGGGGTGAGGTACCTGCGTGAAGGAGACAGGTCCCCTGCCATGGTCCTGGCCAATGACACTGGGCATGCGAGCAGTTGGGAGGATGGACATGGTAGTGGACTCTGATCTAGAGGAATCATCCCCTGTCTCCTCCACTACCAGGGAGTCATCACTGGAGCTTGACTTGTCTACTGATGCTGCCGATTTTGTTGCAGACTTGCCTTCAGTGTGTCTCCCCTCACCCATCGCGCCAATGGATCTCTCCACGTCCGACTCCGAACTGGACCCAGAGTGGAAAACTGCTCCCCCAGATGCAAGTGTAATTTTATGTGGGGATATGAACTGTAATTTTGAACCTATTATAGGCATGTACAAATTGTATGAAGAAGAGGATGCCGCTAATGGAATACCTTCCTTAGCTAGTAATGGGGCTGCTGCTGGGACCACTCTAGCTCTTCAGATCACAAGGTTACTCTCAAGCCACGGACTGAGGGCATGTAATGGGCGCCTGCCATCGGACTCCCCAAAAGCTCCCACCTTCATGAGGGGTACATGTGAAAGCAAATTAGATTATGTTATTGTTTCATTTGACCTATGGCCATACACAAAAGATTTGATTGTTAAGGAAAGATATGACAGCGATCACCGCCCCCTTGAAACTAGCTTTTTACAGAGTTTATTAAAGGGGTCGGAAGTAAGCGAGGGAGGTCAAAACAAAATGCAACCACCCACGATAGACAACATTATTCTTAGCAATAATAGACGGTCTGTGAAATGGGCATACATCTTGGGAAAAGAAGAGTTGTTGGTCAAAATGTATTGTTCTCCTGCGAATACATTTGATTCATATAACCCTGTTGAATGTGTATCAGGTGAATTTATTAGACTGCACAAAGCCTTTTTTAACAAATTATTAGAACTCATGACAAAAAAACCTAAAAAAGGGACTGGTGTAGTGAATGTAATGCCTGTTGGCAAACCCTGGTTTAGTAAAGAGTGTTGTGTCACCAAATCCATACTTATTGATGCACTCAAAACAAAAGGTGCCCTTGAAGTAAAAGAAAAAAGGAAAATATATAATAAAGTATTGGCAAAAGCAAAGTCTTCCTGGGATGAAGAACTCTGGTCCAATATGTTGCTAGCGGCTAAGACAAAGGACCAGAAGTTATTCTGGGATATAGTAGCTAAAGGGAATAAAAGGGAGAAAGGCTCGAGAGAGGTCTTCCTAGATGAGGCTACGTGGATAAACCACTTCACAAACCTTTACGCAGCGCAAGGGTCTGGGGGAGTAGTGCAGGAAGAGGGAGTTCTACCCGTCATAGATGATGCATACCCACAGGTAGTCTTCAACTTACAGGAGACAGAGGTAGCTATTAACTCGGTTAAACAGGGGAAAGCCCCTGGCCTTGACAAAATCCCAGGTGACCTCTTTAAACACGATATTGCTGTATGGGCGCCATACCTAAATCATCTGTGCAATACAGTTGCGGCCGGTGAACCAATCCCGGAGACATGGAACGGCGCAGAAATTATCACAATTTTTAAAAAGGGGGATAGAAGCGATCCAGCTAACTATCGCCCCATAAGTCTTTTAGATATAACTCCCGGAGACATGGAACGGCGCAGAAATTATCACAATTTTTAAAAAGGGGGATAGAAGCGATCCAGCTAACTATCGCCCCATAAGTCTTTTAGATATAACCCAAAAAATATATGCCATAGATCAGGTTCTAAGGCTATGCTGCTTGTATGGAAAATTCACAAAGGCCACTTGTATGTGGCATTTGTTGACCTGCGAGCAGCATTTGACCTTATTCCTCGAGATCTATTATGGGAATCATTGAAATGCCAGGGACTCCCAGGTTATTTGTTAAATTTGGTGAAGGGTCTGCATAAGGATAATTACGCTAAGGTTAGGTGGGGCCCAAATGGGGAAATTTCACAATCTATCCCTATAAAAAGGGGAGTGCGCCAGGGATGCGTGCTGGCTCCTACACTCTTCTCCCTTTTTAGGTCTCGTGACCTATCAAAGCGAGACTATAGGGCTTTAAACAAAGCTTACCTAACTGTGGCGATTTGCTGCTGTGCCCGTGGCTTTTAGGTCAATGCGCAAGCGCATTGACCTAAAATGCGCGTGCACATCACCAAATCGCCATCTGTTCCCTCAGCCGCATTCCTCCCACACCTTTTGAAGTGAAGCTTAGCTTCACTTCAAAGGCCCCGGCTGCTTCACACCCTCATGCCGCTCTCCCCGCTCCGCCCCCTCCCCTGCCCGCCGTGTGCATTTCTCCTCCCCCCCTTCCCACAGCAATGCCCTCCGTCTTGTTTCCTTTCTTGTTTCTCTGGGAACTTTGCACTCCGATGACGCTGAATGGAGTGTGTTTACATGCTCAAGGCAGGCTGGGCTCACCGGTGGTCCTACACACAGCAGCAGCTGGCTTTTGTGTGTGCCTCTAGCAGTCTCTTTTCTTTGCCTATTGCTAACCTTACTTTCTTATCCAGAAAGCCAATCTTTTTGGTTGCAAACGGTTCTGTGCCACAAATAAGGTTACCAGCCGTTCATTTGTGCCGATCACCATCTCTCTTACTCCTGATATTTTCTACTACAGATAGTTATCGGGCATGGAGATTAGCCTATTTTTTTTTTACATATTGGCACACGAATACTACAACTCCCAGAAGACACTCGTTTGTTAAATCAAAGCTCAGTTCTACAAACCTGGTGTTCAGTGCACATACATGCAAAACCTGGCAACTTTGCAGTAAGCCACCAAAATCTCAGAGCCACGGCAATTCAAGCTCTGTGCATGCATGCAGACTGAGGAGGGTGCAGGGCCTGTACTTTGCTCCCACCTGCAGCCCGAGGTATCTTCTCACGTGCTGCTTAAACTCTGTCTTTTTCTGCAGTACAAGCAATGTGCCCACCACAGGCTGCGTCCAGTAGCAGAGGTCGTTACCAGTTAGCAAAGGACTTCCTGATCAGTGATGGTCAGCAAAGCCCAAAGCTATAATGCAGGGCCCTGGATGCTTTTTGAAATGGGATTTCTCCGTCGTCAAGATGCGCATTGTCTGCTTCAGCCACCTTACACCTGCTGCCAGGGTGGTGTACTGGAGCTCGAAGCCATCTCCTCTGCGTTCGGCCCCGTTCTGATTACCTCTGAGTCCTCCACATCACCTGTTCTTTCACTTTCGCTTTCTCGTTATATGCCCATATACATCTCCCATCACACTCACCCTCACTCACCCTCACCCTCACTCACCCTCACTCACCCTCACCCTCACCCTCGCTCACCCTCACCCTCACCCTCACCTTCACTCACCCTCACCCTCACCCTCACTCACCCTCACCCTCACTCACCCTCAACCCCTCACCCTCACTCACCCTCACTCACCCTCAACCCCTCACCCTCACCCTCACTCACCCTCATTCACCCTCACTCACCCTCACCCTCACTCACCCTCATTCACCCTCACCCTCACTCACCCTCACCCACCCTCAACCCCTCACCCTCACTCACCCTCAACCCCTCACCCTTACTCACCCTCACTCACCCTCACCCTCACCCTCACTCACCCTCACTCACCCTCACTCACCCTCACCCTGACTCACCCTCACTCACCCTCACTCACCCTCACTCACCCTCACCCTCACTCACCCTCACCCTCACCCTCAACCCCTCACTCACCCTCACCCTCACTCACCCTCAAAACCTCACCCTCACCCACCCTCACTCACCCTCACCCTCACTCACCCTCAACCCCTCACCCTCACTCACCCTCAACCCCTCACCCTCACCCTCACTCACCCTCAACCCCTCACTCACCCTCACTCTCACTCACCCTCACTCACCCTCAACCCCTCACCCTCACCTTCACTCACCCTCACTCACCCTCACCCTCACTCACCCTCAACCCCTCACTCACCCTCACCCTCACCCTCCCTCAACCCCTCACCCTCACTCACCCTCACCCTCACTCACCCTCAACCCTCACCCTCAACCCCTCACCCTCAACCCCTCACCCTCACTCACCCTCACTCACCCTCACCCTCAACCCCTCACCCTCACTCACCCTCAACCCCTCACCCTCACTCACCCTCACCCTCAACCCCTCACCCTCACTCACCCTCACTCACCCTCACCCTCCCTCACTCACCCTCACCCTCACTCACCCTCACCCTCACCCTCACTCACCCTCACCCTCACTCACCCTCACCCTCACTCACCCTCAACCCCTCACCCTCACTCACCCTCACTCACCCTCACCCTCACTCACCCTCAACCCCTCACCCTCACTCA
The DNA here is from genome assembly GCF_964261635.1 of Lissotriton helveticus. Lineage (NCBI taxonomy): Eukaryota > Metazoa > Chordata > Amphibia > Caudata > Salamandridae > Lissotriton > Lissotriton helveticus. The sequence goes on along the minus strand of NC_136068.1, from coordinate 1,038,101,693 downwards.
CCCTCAACCCCTCACCCTCACTCACCCTCAACCCCTCACCCTCAACCCCTCACTCACCCTCACTCTCACTCACCCTCACTCACCCTCAACCCCTCACCCTCACCCTCACTCACCCTCACCGTCACTCACCCTCACTCACCCTCAACCCCTCACCCTCACCCTCACTCACCCTCACTCACCCTCATTCACCCTCACCCTCACTCACCCTCACCCACCCTCACCCTCACTCACCCTCAACCCCTCACCCTCACTCACCCTCAACCCCTCACCCTTACTCACCCTCACTCACCCTCACCCTCACTCACCCTCACTCACCCTCACCCTCACTCACCCTCCCTCACCCTCACTCACCCTCACTCACCCTCACCCTCACTCACCCTCACCCTCACTCACCCTCACCCTCAACCCCTCACCCTCACTCACACTCACACTCACCCTCACCCTCAAACCCTCACCCTCACTCACCCTCACCCTCACTCACCCTCAACCCCTCACCCTCACTCACCCTCAACCCCTCACCCTCACTCACCCTCAACCCCTCACCCTCAACCCCTCACTCACCCTCACTCTCACTCACCCTCAACCCCTCACCCTCACCCTCACTCACCCTCACTCACCCTCAACCCCTCACCCTCACCCTCACTCACCCTCACCCTCACCCTCCCTCAACCCCTCACCCTCACTCACCCTCACCCTCACCCTCACTCACCCTCAACCCCTCACCCTCACTCACCCTCACCCTCACTCACCCTCACCCTCACTCACCCCCTCACCCTCAACCCCTCATCCTCACTCACCCTCACCCTCACCCACCCTCAACCCCTCACCCTCACTCACCCTCAACCCCTCACCCTCACTCACCCTCACCCACCCTCAACCCCTCACCCTCACTCACCCTCACTCACCCTCACTCACCCTCACCCTCACTCACCCTCACCCTCACTCACCCTCACCCTCACTCACCCTCACCCTCACTCACCCTCACTCACCCTCACTCACCCTCACCCTCACTCACCCTCACCCTCACTCACCCTCAACCACTCACCCTCACTCACCCTCACTCACCCTCACTCACCCTCAACCCCTCACCCTCACTCACCCTCAACCCCTCACCCTCACTCACCCTCAACCCCTCACCCTCACCCTCACTCACCCTCAACCCCTCACCCCCTCACTCACCCTCACTCTCACTCACCCTCACTCACCCTCAACCCCTCACCCTCACCCACCCTCACCCTCACTCACCCTCACTCACCCTCAACCCCTCACCCTCACCCTCACTCACCCTCACCCTCACTCACCCTCAACCCCTCACCCTCAACCCCTCACCTTCACTCACCCTCACCCTCACTCACCCTCACCCTCACTCACCCTCAACCCCTCACCCTCACTCACCCTCACTCACCCTCAACCCCTCACCCTCACTCACCCTCAACCCCTCACCCTCACTCACCCTCAACCCCTCACCCTCAACCCCTCACCCTCAACACTTCACCCTCACCCTCACCCTCACTCACCCTCACCCTCACTCACCCTCACCCTCACCCTCACTCACCCTCACCCTCCCTCACCCTCACCCTCACTCACCCTCAACCCCTCACCCTCAACCCCTCACCCTCACTCACCCTCAACCCCTCACCCTCACTCACCCTCACCCTCACCCTCACTCACCCTCACCCTCACTCACCCTCAACCCCTCACCCTCACTCACACTCACCCTCACTCACCCTCAACCCCTCACCCTCACTCACCCTCAAACCCTCACACTCACCCTCACTCACCCTCAACCCCTCACCCTCACTCACCCTCACTCACCCTCACCCTCACTCACCCTCAACCCCTCACCCTCACTCACCCTCACCCTCACTCACCCTCACCCTCACTCACCCTCACTCACCCTCACCCTCACTCACCCTCACTCACCCTCACCCTCACTCACCCTCACCCTCACTCACCCTCACTCACCCTCACCCTCACTCACCCTCACCCTCACTCACCCTCACTCTCACTCACCCTCACTCACCCTCACTCCCTCACCCTCACCCTCACCCTCACTCACCCTCAACCCCTCACCCTCACTCACCCTCAACCCCTCACCCTCACTCACCCTCAACCCCTCACCCTCAACACTTCACCCTCACCCTCACCCTCACTCACCCTCACCCTCACTCACCCTCACCCTCACTCACCCTCACCCTCCCTCACCCTCACCCTCACTCACCCTCAACCCCTCACCCTCACTCACCCTCACCCTCACTCACCCTCAACCCCTCACCCTCAACCCCTCACCCTCACTCACCCTCAACCCCTCACCCTCACTCACCCTCACCCTCACTCACCCTCACCCTCACCCACCCTCACTCACCCTCACCCTCACTCACCCTCAACCCCTCACCCTCACTCACACTCACCCTCACTCACCCTCAACCCCTCACCCTCACTCACCCTCAAACCCTCACCCTCACCCTCACTCACCCTCAACCCCTCACCCTCACTCACCCTCACTCACCCTCACCCTCACTCACCCTCAACCCCTCACCCTCACTCACCCTCACCCTCACTCACCCTCACCCTCACTCACCCTCACTCACCCTCACCCTCACTCACCCTCACTCACCCTCACCCTCACTCACCCTCACCCTCACTCACCCTCACTCACCCTCACCCTCACTCACCCTCACTCACCCTCAACCCCTCACCCTCACCCTCACTCACCCTCAACCCCTCACCCTCACTCACCCTCAACCCCTCACCCTCACTCACCCTCAACCCCTCACCCTCACCCTCACTCACCCTCACCCTCAACCCCTCACCCTCACTCACCCTCACCCTCACTCACCCTCACCCTCACTCACCCTCACTCACCCTCAACCTCTCACCCACCCTCACCCTCACTCCCCCTCACCCACCCTCAACCCCTCACCCTCACTACCCTCACCCACCCCTCACCCACCAACCCCTCACCCCCACACCCACCACCCTCACTCACCCTCACCTCACCCCACTCACCCTCACTCACCCTCACCCCTCACCCTCACCCACCCTCAACCCCTCACCCTCACTCACCCTCACTCACCCACCCTCACTCACCACACCCCCACCCTCACACCCCCCACTCACCCTCACCCCTCACCTCACCCTCACTCACCCTCAACCCCTCACCCTCACCCTCACCCACCCTCAACCCCTCACCCTCACGCTCCCTCACCCTCCACCCTCACCCTCACCCTCACCCCTCACCACCCCCTCACCCTCACCCCTCACCCAACACTCACCCTCACCCCTCCACCCTCACTCACCCTCACCCTCCCACCCTCACCCACCCCCACCCCACCCTCACTCACCCTCAACCCCTCACCCTCACCCTCACTCACCCTCAACCCCTAACCCTCACCCCTCACCCTCACTCACCCTCACCCTCACTCACCCTCAACCCCTCACCCTCACTCACCCTCAACCCCTCACCCACCCTCACCCTCACCCTCACTCACCCTCAACCCCTCACTCACTCACCCTCACCCTCACTCACACTCACCCTCACTCACCCTCACTCACCCTCACCCTCACCCACCCTCACCCTCACTCACCCTCAACCCCTCACCCTCACCCTCACTCACCCTCAACCCCTCACCCTCACCCTCACTCACCCTCACTCACCCTCAACCCCTCACCCTCACTCACCCTCAACCCCTCACCCTCACTCACCCTCAACCCCTCACCCTCAACCCCTCAACCCCTCACCCTCACTCACCCTCAACCCCTCACCCTCACTCACCCTCAACCCCTCACCCTCACTCACCCTCAACCCCTCACCCTCACCCTCACTCACCCTCAACCCCTCACCCTCAACCCCTCACTCACCCTCACTCTCACTCACCCTCACTCACCCTCAACCCCTCACCCTCACTCACCCTCACTCACCCTCACCCTCTCTCACCCTCAACCCCTCACCCTCACTCACCCTCACCCTCACTTACCCTCAACCCCTCACCCTCACTCACACTCACCCTCACTCACCCTCAACCCCTCACCCTCACTCACCCTCAACCCCTCACCCTCACCCTCACTCACCCTCAACCCCTCACCCTCACTCACCCTCACCCTCACCCTCACTCACCCTCAACCCCTCACCCTCACTCACCCTCAACCCCTCACCCTCACTCACCCTCACCCTCACCCTCACTCACCCTCAACCCCTCACCCTCACTCACCCTCAACCCCTCACCCTCAACCCCTCACCCTCACCCTCACTCACCCTCACAACACATATTGTGTTACAATAGGTATCACATTTGCGAAAGATAAAACTATTGGCATTGTAAATAACAAAGCTATTAATTTCGCTATTTTCAAAACAAGCACATAAATAAAAAATGTGTCCTTTACAATACCAATAGCTCAAACTTTCCTAATGCGAGACCTATTGCATTGCTGTGCTTCTCTCCCCTGCTGCACTCTCCTGCTCTCTAGAGATGTGGCCTAACGACCAGAGCTGCCATCTAAGTCACGTAAATACAAAACATGTTGCATTCCAAATGCTATAGGTGTCACATTCGCGAAAGTTATAACTATTGGCATTGTAAATGACAAAGCCATCAATTTAGCAATTTTAAAAACCAACAAATAAATAAAAGATGTCATTTACAAGACCAATAACTCCAACTTTTCTAATGCGAGACCTATTGCATTTCCAATGCTTGTTGTTAATGATATCCCGTCCTATATGGAGAAGTGTGATAATAATTCACCTAGATTGGGGGTGAACGGGTTCTGTCCCTCCTTTTTGCGGACGATACAATCCTTATTTCACAAACACCGCGGGGCCTCCAGATTTTATTAGAAAGGTTCCAGTCATATTGTAACCTTAAAGGGTTAGAAATTAACATAAAAAAAACAAAATATATGGCACTAAGCCTGCACAAAAGTTTTAGGAAAAATCTAATGCTAAATGGTCATAAGTTAGATCATGAGCAGAATTTCACATATTTAGGCGTATTAATTGATTCCCTATTAGCATGGAAACCGCAGTTAGAAAAAACGAAAATAGTGTTTAAACAAAACTGCCTTCCAATTTTAAAAAGACACAATAATTGTCTGAACAAGGCAGTTACACCAGCTTTAGAGCTCTTTAGGTGTAAGGTCCAATCGGCAGTACTGTATGGAGCAGAATTATGGGGACCAGTTTGTAGGAAAACCTTTGAAACCCTCGAGAACAAGTTCTTTAGGGGATTATTAAAAGTGCCCATTAACACCCCGCTGATACCACTATTTCTGGATCTAAATATTAAACGTACTGACCAACATGCAATCCTGAGACCATTATTGCTGTGGGTCAGATTATGGACAACCCCCGAATTGAATGAATATAAAAAGGGGTTGAAAGAAGTTATGGATCTAGATAGTGGCAGCAAAATCTATTGGATAAAGCACGTAAGATCCTGGCTGGTTAAACTAGGATTAGCCCATTTTTCAAGCGAGCCGGAATCAATGAGTGTGGGTTCAAGAAAAATTGTTAAAATGTCTTTCTGGTCCTATATAAGCTATGATTCTGTATACATAAAAATCCATGGCCCCTTAACTGAAAACTTTTTAATGGTTAAAGATGTGGCATACTTTGAGTCATTTTTGGATGAAATACAGCCGCCACTAGCTAAAACCTTGTATATAAAATATAGGTATGAAACATTGAGAACTAAAGCTCTTGAGAGAAGTTGGGTGAAGACAAACAGTGATTTCTGCACTCTATGCTCTAACAATGCAAGGGAAGATGTCTTACATATATTATTTTTTTGCCCCAGTTATGCGAAGTCAAGGAAAAAGTGGATAGTGCCGCTATGTCGCATTATTGGTTTGAATTCCTACAAGGAGGCTGGTAGAATTTTAAAAACAGACACCAGTCAAGTAGTTGTGTTTGGCATCAGTAGATTTCTTCTTGCTGTTAACTTTATTAGATTAAAAATGGGTCTTAATTTCTAATCATACTACTTCATGAAGCCCTTTTCAAATTAATACTATTATGATTGCTATATACGCCATAATTAAAGGACGACCGAGTACCCAACTTTATGGTTGAGTACACCAACCATGTATTACTATTTTTTATCATTCACTGTAATTTTTATTTTTAATTATCATGCCATGGTGGTTACAAATTTAATCATTTTTTTATTAGCTGTAAATATGTTGACTACTTTTAACTTCATATTTATTAAACGTGTGATGATTTTACTGGCAGTAATACCATGATTTAAATATGATGATGTATACCGGGATGAACTGAACTGAACTGATAATGAAATGCAACTCTGAGTAGACACCCTATATTTCATCTGTGTCTTAATTACTATAAAATTGTATTTTAATGATTTTTAATTGTATATCTTTTATGATGCTATTGCCACGAAATAAAGATTATTGAATTGAATAGAATTGCTCCCCCTACATCCGTGGCACTGCCTCCTACGCTGGCCTGTGCTGATGCTGTGAACAACAATGGAAAAGAATCACATGAGTCATCTGTATGTACTTGAGACATAGGTAACATCACAGATCCTCAAACAACTACATCATTTTGATTTGTGCTATCATCTTTTGATACATTTACATACATGGCACTTGTCAGTCTGCAACTTAACCATTGCTCTCTCACACATGATATTTTCTGCAACATTGCATGTCTCAGCATCAAATGCCACAACCCCAATGTCAACTACTTCACTATGTAGCAGTTGATGTATTGTTTTTTGCACCTGACGGTCTCGTGTCATGATATAACTGTCTCATCTCCTGCAAGGGACTTCAAGTTCATATTCCCATAATTGAATTGAGACATGGCATCCATTCTGAAATCCCTAGTCATCAAATTGCTAACCATTGTCTCTAATGTTACAGGTCAAATTACATCCTTGTCCAACTTTAAGTTGCAAACTCATTGCATGAGTTATGTCACACAGATAACAGTAATTTGCTCATTTGTCCTGTAACTCAGGTTCTCTACTGTCAGGTCACACATCTGACTCAAATTAAGGCTCAACAATGTAGTAGACATAGCTAGAGTGAGAGGCACGTGGCCCACTGGCTTGTGTCATCTATGCACAGTGTCATGAAGATGAATCAGAATGTTGTGCACATTGTAAACAGCTCACCATTAGCAGATGTGAACAATGGTCAACACACTTTTAAGTCCACTGACTGCATCTTCACAATGCTTCTGGTGGAAGACCTTGTCACTGACCTGTCTGGGTGCATTGTCTGTACAGACTATCAGTACTGAACCTCTATTCTTCATGAGTCCGGTTAAGACTCTGTACCAATCCTGTCTAGACTGCAGAGGTCCCCATTTGTTTGGACCAAGTCTGAATGTCCCTCACTTCCATTAGACATATTGGACACTTCCTACAGCTTAGATTGTTCTTCTTTCCCATCTCATTTTATTGATTTACTTCAAAATGAGGGATATCTTACACCTCTCAAGCTGACAATGATGCATCATACATATGGTTTACAAAGCCCCAAGTATGTATAGTCAATAACATTTACACACATGGCAACTGTTGTGAATGTATAACTAACATCATACCTCAAATGTTCAGCCTTGTTTCAACCAGTGACCACCTGTGTTTGTCAGTGAATGGCATGTGTTGTCACTGTTACAGAGTTAGACACATGGACTCACTCTTTTGAATGGAGAGAGTAGAATCTTCCACACAATCATGTGCCAGGCGAGTGTGACAGATGACCAGAGTTAGCATACCTGTAATTGGCCCGTCTGTAGTGCTAGAGGCACTACTACGGTTTGAAACCAGGTATTGACCTTTGACTACCATTGTTTGAATTGCTGTTGGACTTGGCCCTTTTTGCAGGGTCATCCCTAAACGTTTTGCCTTTCTCCTGGCCTCTTCTCTGACAGGGTGTTGTTGGTTTTAGACCTCTGGGCACTTTAGCCCAGCTGTTCAGTGTAAAGTACGTGCGCTCTCTGTGTAAATTTGGTAAGATTGGCCTGCCCTCCCACAGGAATACATTGGGGATTCCCTGCTAAATGTTTCAGTGGTAATTCCTGATATGGGTGGAGCAGCATGGTCAAGTTTAGTATATTTGGAATTGTCATAATAAGTGCTGTGCAATGGTGTGCGCAGATTTATTATAACTTTTTTAGAAATGCCAGTTTTACAAGTTGACATTTCTGGGTGCTATGTTTCAGCCTGATGTGAATTGCATGTCTGGCTTTTGAGTGACAGGGGCTGGGAGGTGTGCGTGGCTCCATGAGGGGCAGGGTGAGTCAGTACTAGGCTGAATGGGACATCTGCATTGGGAGTAGTGGGAGGAGTAATCCCCTGACCCTGAATAGATCTGTGCCTAGCCTGTACAATGCTGGCTCCGCCCCCTGTGGTGTGTCTGATCACCTAGCTCCCACCTGACAAAGGGGAAGAGGAGCCCTGTAAACAAAGTGCTCCAATTCCCCCCTGAACCAGTTGTATAATGGTTCCCCCAAACCCTACACTGCAGACAAAGGAGAGCAGTAGTATAAGTATAGGGGCTGTGACCCCATGTAGTTTGTGCTAGTGCTTGTTCCTGAACCAGCTGGGGCCTGCTGCTGCTGGGGCCCAGGAGCAACAGCAATCAGGGCTTGCCTCCCTGGGCCTAGCCTTGCCCCCTTGATCTCTCAGGACTTTTGCTGTTGGAGCTGTGGCTCCTTGTGCCCTGTGAGCGCTACACCTTTTACTTTCCTTGCGCCCCGTGAGTGCGATACTTTTCCAGGAGAGAGGAGAGCATGGGCTTGGCAGTGCTGAGCTGCATGAAGAGAGAGGGAATCCCCGGCGTAGAGATTCCCCCGAGTTGCGTAGGAGTGGGTGCCCAGCCCGCATTGTGGTCCCTTTAGAGCGGGTGTCCACCCCGCTTTATACTTTTATTTTTAGCGGGTTCCCACCCCGCTTGATGCTGCCGGGAGAGGAGAAGCACTGCACCTCAGGTGCAACGTGGAAGCCAGGTGGCCTTACCTGGTGGTGAGCGGGTACTACCACGGGCTGCCGGAATTCTGTGCAGGGCTCCCGTGAGCATAGGTGAGCCCTGCGTGTCTGAGGTGAAGTGAAGACCGGAGCCCAGAGAGGAGCAAGAAGCTACGGAGCCTCTCAGGCTCCATCCGCAGCTTTCCAGCCTGCCCCCCGGCCAGAAGGGGAGGCAGGCTCACGGAGGTCGCCAGTGTCCGGAGGAGTCCTGCACAAGAGCCTGGTGAGTGGGGCTCCATGTGCTCCTTGTTAGTGCCGTTCAAGGGACGTTGTTGGTGCTTGGCTTCAGTGGACCTGCCGTTGCGGGTCACTCCAATGTTGGGGGCAATTATTTCTTAGAGTCCCTGATGAGGGTCGTATCGGGGCACATTGTCCATGCCTGCCCTCTGTGGCCACTCTGAGGGCCCAGTGAGTGCCCATGTGGCTTTCCCAGCTGCCCCACCAGAGAGGGCAGCTGCAACGATGAGGGCATTTTTTTATAGAGTCCCAGTGGGGCTGGAGATACACAGTGGTTCCAGGCCCTTTGCTCAATCACAGCTGCGCCGCACCAGCACGGGCAGCTGCAACATTTTGCACATTTATTTTAGGGAGTCCCAGTGGGGACCCACCCAGAAGGCACAGTGAGTGCCCATGCCCACACTTGATTTTCCCAGCTATACAGCAATTAGTGACAGCGGCAACGTTTATGTCTGAGCAATTGCGCACTTGTGAATTCTGATGCATTGGCAGTCCAAGCCCTGACATTATGGACATAGGGCATTTGAGCCCTCTGAGAAGGCCAGTTGGCCAGGGGGACTGTGTTAGGTTGATAGGGCGCCATGCCCTAATGTGATTTATGTGGTGCGCAGGAGATCTGATTTATGCACCCTGATTGATGCCTAATGTGGTTTATGTTTATGAGGTTATTTGCATACTGTGGTTTATGCTTGTGAGGTTATTCTCTACTGTGGTTCAAGCCTCTAATGTGATTTATGATTAGGAGGTTGTGGTCTAATATGTTTAGGCTTATGAGGTTGGTGCATAATATATTTTACGCCTGATGTGATACTGTGCATAATATGATTTGTGTTGCAGGATATTATGCAGAGTACAGTGTTTTACCAGTAATTACTGGTTGTGTTCTAAGTTTATTATGTTCTACAGTTACTATTTTTCCTTTATGATGGCTCTGACAGTGGCACAATTGGCTCTGTCATGTGTATATAATCCCCTGTAAATATTGCCTAGTGCCAGTTGGCACAGTGTATATTGTGTGATTACTATTCTAATGTGTTTATGTTAATACAAAGGCTATTTTTATTCATAACCTTGTGTAGAGTTCCTTTTGGGGTGTCCCAGTATGTTGCTGCTGTGTGTGTGTGTTGCGCAAACGCTTTACACATTGCCTCTGGGATAAGCCTGACTGCTTGCGCCAAGCTACCAAGGGGGTGAGCGGGGGTTATCTTCAACGGGTAACTCCCTTGCCTTGACTAGAGTGGTGGTTTCTGACTGACTTAGGTGCAAGCCCTAGCCAACTAGAAATCCCATTTCTAACAATTGCCTTTTGATGTTTTATTTTACCCTAGCCTGAATGTACAACTTCATTTCCCTGCATGTGCATGTTTCCCTTGAAGATTTCTTGTGTGTAATCTTGTAGTTTTAAAGTGGGAACTGTCACAGAGTAGAACAGCCTTGCCAGGAACATAACATTTGGGATGTGCATTTGAAAGCACAAGAGAAAGAGATGTGGAATGTACTTCTTGGTCTTGAAGTGCAGTGTTATAAGCAGTGGTGCTCAAATGTGAATTATGTTGTACATTGGGAGATGAAGTGTGTGATGCTGTAGGAGGTGGTGCGCAAATGTGCATTGTGTTGTACATTAAGAGGTATTATGATGTTCTTAGTATTGCCTTTCACATTCACTCATGTCAACTTGATTTTTTGAGCTTTTTGTGTGTACAGATAGGCCCCCAGATTACTCAAGTTGTTTAGGTTATTCACTGTCAAGGTTCCTTTGTTTTAGGAGATTGTTGAATATAATGCCGGAGACTTTCGTAAGCTTAAAGGCTGGAACACAAGAAAATGCAGAAGGAATGGGAGAACTCCTTTAGTTTTGGAGTTCTTGCATGGAAAGTGGCCAATTCCAGTAAGTTTCCTTGGTGCAGAGGAAGGCCTCTCGGAACCTTCTAGTGTGTTTTGAGACTTTAAAGCTGGGGTTTGTTGACTTAGAAACTGGGATTTGAGCCTGAAGTGCAGACACATCATCAGTGCCGGAATCTAGTTGCTGGGTCTCTTGACCCAGGCTGTGAATCCCCCCCCAGTCTGGTGTGGGCCAGGATGAAGTTTACACCAGGTGATGCGTTTTATTTTTAATTGTTGCCATTGTGATGTGTGACTGTCTGTGTGCACATTCCAGTTTCCAGTGACTGTAATCATCTGAGGTGTTTTCTTTGAGTATTGACTTTGTGATGTGTGAGTGTCTGTGTGCACACCCAAGTTAATCATCTGATGTATTTAGTGTGTATATATCATTCTGATTTCTTGCAGGACGTCCAGCATAATCTGCATGTGTTTCATTCCATATTATAATCTGCTTGTGCTTCATTTTATTATTATTAACTGCTTGTGTTTCAATTCATATTATTATCCATGCATTTAACAGTTGCATTTGCCCAGTGTGTTATTATTGCTTATATATATATATACATACATATTAAATGTTGTTAATTTGACATCTGGGAAAGCCTTTCTTTTAGAGAGCATTGCATAAATAAAGCCCTAAGCCTTGTTCTGAGAACAGTCTTTGATGTGTGTCATTTTATAAAGTGAAATCCCTTTCGAGGTGGTGTTGTGTTGTTTTTACTGATTCGTTGTTTTTGAGCCTCTGTGTGGGAGGGTGGTGTTCTCTATTACCTGGGAGTGCAAAGCAATACACCGTGGGATACCTTTTATAACACTGAGCACCACAGCTGTGACCTAACATTGGCACAATGAGCAAGCAATACTTACCAAGGACTCAATATTAATGTCACCTGCTGCAGGGATGTATAGTATAGCCTCTTCACACTTGTTTGCTCCAATAACAACATGCTTCACAGATTTGTGGAAACCACACTGAGGACAGATCATACATTAGTCTATGTACTGGCACATGTTGGGCGTTTGCATTACTCCAAAAGGTTACCTCCATGCACATGTTGTTGCGATTTGTAGTGATCACATGAGCATAGCACTTCCCTGAACATAACTGACTCGCATCTCCCTGATGAAAGGGGCATAACGGGGCATCGAATTATCCCTGTGCATATGCATCCTACAAAACTGATCAGTGGGTTTGGCTGACTTACAACCTGTAAAAGGTGTAGCAGGCTAAGGTAATGTAACATGCATGTTTAACACAGTTGTACAACAATACACATACTCACCCCCTCCTTGCTGCTGTCTGGCTTTCTACTGCCCAGTCAGGTCAGGGAAGACCATCACAAGTCAAGTCAAGTCAAAGGTTCTTATATAATGCCTTATCACCGCAAGGTCTCAAGGCGCTTGCTTTGGGAACCCGTCCTGGCTTTTCCCTGTGAGATAACCCCTACTGGGCATCCCCAAGGTGAAAGCCAGGCATCCCGCCGCGGGAGGGCCGTAGTGGAGATTAAGCAAGCTATTGCCCAGAGTTGCAGAGTGTGAACCCGTGATTTGAGTAGGCACCGAAGTGAGAATTATCGAGTCCGTGGACATTTGGGCTCAAGACCCTGCCGCGTCGGGAATTGAACTCTGGTCCCAGGTCTGACCTCTGCTTCAGGGTCTGCCTCCTCTAACCAGTGAGCCACACTTCTCCCTCAGCAAGGATGCGGAGCATGTGTGGGGAGATCAGTGTTTGGTGCCCGCCCCTCATGTCTGGACGTGACAGGCCCAGCTGGACTTCAGTGATCTTCTTGGTCCAGCCACGAAGGTCTTGCGGCAATGACGGAGGCGCCAAAGTTCCAACCCCTCGGAGCGAATCTTCTGGGCGATGGTTCTCCACATCTTGGCCTTTTCATGGGGGTTGACCTGTAAGGATGACATGGTAACAGAACCTTATTTCACATGCAACATGTTTCTGAGTGAGACACCTGTACACATTGGTCATGGTCAGGTTGGCAATAATGTCTAAGGGCTAGGCATAAGGCCTTCTGTGCAGTTGTCCTGGATTCAATGATGACTCAGTTTATGAGAACAGTGATAAGATGTTTACCTCGGTACATACACTTCTACAGCAGTATACCTGCCCAGAACAGTTATCTACACACTTTGAAACTTACATAAAACATTTTATAGGCTAGCCAATGAGATTCCTAATGGTTGTATGGCATGGTGATTGCACATGTCCAATGAAAATGCAGTGTGAGCATCACTCAACTGCTCCTCTGGTTTGCCATAGAGCTGTCTGAAGAGTGGCAGGAGGGTGTCCAACATGGCATGATTCTCTTTCTCGCTGAAAACAGGGGCCCTGTCCACTGTACTTGCCATAGTAGCTCCCAGAGGATGTGGATACAGCAGCAGAGAGATGAGGAGGTGCAGGAATGATGCAGATAGTGCAGGCAAGTGAAGTCGATAGGGAACAGACAGACGTATCTAAAAGGCAGAGGCGGTCTTATTCACATGCGGACCAAGCGATAGGTTTGCGTCGGTAGCATTATCCGAATCAGTCCAATGCGCAACATTGTTGCTTGCAGATGACACCCCTACCGCGATGTTCAAAAACTCATCATCGGAACGCAATTGACTTTGATACATTGGTGACTGGAGGTTACCATGTCGGTTTCCAAGCAGTGAGGGCAGAAACCAAAACGCGCGCCAGTCACCATAACAACCAACAGCCAAAGGCTGTGAACTAATCAATTCAGATGCGGCTACCGCATTCTTTGAATGCTCACCCGCTTCTGTCACCATAACAACCAACATACAATGGCTGTTACAGAATCATTTCGTATGGAGCTCCCGCATTCTTTGAATACTCACCCGTGTAGGTCAGCATTACAACTTGCAGCCCATGGCTCAGTCAGGATCGGTTAGGATGCGGCGACCGCGTCCTTTCAATAATCAGTCGGCAGGGCAGAAACTCCTGTAATTGATGTATCTTTGTGCATTACATGTGTGGAGACAGTTTTTTCATGAAGAAATGGACCTTAAAATAAATAGCTTACACTCCCATGAGGACCTAACCTTGAGGGGCACTTGACACACTGTTTTTGAGGCTAAAGCCAACATTAAGACAAAACTCCTCCTTTTACCCTCCTAGGCTTGGTCATAGTGCCAATGAGGTTTGGGGGATACACATCTGTTTTCTTCACATATTCACTGCTTTTATGGACTGTGTGACACAGTGAGCAATCTCTGAGATTTCTGTCTGTAAATGTTGAAGTCATGGAGAATGAGTAGATCGTGACATTAAGCAGCCACATTAGCTTGTGTTCGTTATGTGAATTACTAGTGTATCTTTGTGTCACAGACTTAAGTGGATGATGACCTACGTTGTTCATGTTCTGTGTATGTGATTGTATGTGTTTGACAGACATGGCAATGTCCACACTGTCATATACAAAGAATCTCCTTTTCTGATTCCATCAGGTTGCACTGCTAGTCTTTTAAATTGAATCAATTGAATCAATGTTTTCGCTTTTCTCTTGTTCATTCTTCGTTATATTTAACTGTTTTAATTCATTTCTTCACTTGTATTATCAATTCATTTTACTCAATTATTCGGTGAACGGAATTATTTCACAAAAGCTCAGGAGTCCGATATGGGTTCCACATTCCATAATGTTTATTAAAACGGCCCAATGCATTTCGGAAAAAGTTTTTCCTTCTTCAGGGGCATCTACAAATATAAAAATCAATTTTAACTGACCGGTTCACATTTATTAAATACTTTGTTACAAACATATATAACCAATTATGACATTGCTTCTTCTCAGGTTTCTACACTTTCCCTCTTATATTTCATCTATGATATTCTGTAATTTCTAGCCTCACAATTCTCTCTCCCTCTGTGTTATACGACCTTTTGTGCTGTTTTACGCTTACCATGCTCAATGGGTCCCCAGGGTGCTTAAGATCCCTGGGGACCCATTGAGCATGGTAAGCGTAAAACAGCACAAAAGGTCGTATAACACAGAGGGAGAGAGAATTGTGGGGCTAGAAATTACAGAATATCATAGATGAAATATAAGAGGGAAAGTGTAGAAACCTGAGAAGAAGCAATGTCATAATTGGTTATATATGTTTGTAACAAAGTATTTAATAAATGTGAACCGGTCAGTTAAAATTGATTTTTATATTTGTAGATGCCCCTGAAGAAGGAAAAACTTTTTCCGAAATGCATTGGGCCGTTTTAATAAACATTATGGAATGTGGAACCCATATCGGACTCCTGAGCTTTTGTGAAATAATTCCGTTCACCGAATAATTGAGTAAAATGAATTGATAATACAAGTGAAGAAATGAATTAAAACAGTTAAATATAACGAAGAATGAACAAGAGAAAAGCGAAAACATTGATTCAATTGATTCAATTTAAAAGACTAGCAGTGCAACCTGATGGAATCAGAAAAGGAGATTCTTTGTATATGACATTTCTACCCAGCGCACTGAGACGAAGCGCAAAACAGGTGAATGCACGCTGCAAACAAACTACACAGATAAACAAGGATGAACCTCAGACGACTAGGAGTGCATCTCTTTCTTTGAACTGAATAGTACAATTACCAATCGTCTCACATGGAGATTGCACCCAACATGACAATGAAGGAAAACGAAAAGAAAAGAAAGAAAAAAATCGTGAAAATTAACATCAGCAAGAACGATGAACACGGGACCCGGGTTTCCCCTCCATGCGGAAATATTACAAACTGACATTGAGAAAATTGAACTAATAATTAGACTATGACGTACACAGCTATTCGTTCTCAAAAGTATTCAGAGAAGGGTGAATATTGTACACAGTAAATCATCGTACCTTTTAAACGGTATTCTGGGAAATGTAGTATTATGAAGTTGAAACGATTGATAAATAATTACCTTAGTCCTCTGTTTATATTTACGCGCAAATAGGAGGTGCACACATGAAAGGAATTCATTACCTCGTAACGTTGAATATGGGTGGGGCCACTTTAGAAAAGAACCTCGAAGCGATAAAGTATTGTTAGCATCGAAGGCGTGTGGAAACGCCACGAAAGTATGAAGCAAGACGTGATCTTAAGCACCCTGGGGACCCATTGAGCATGGTAAGCGTAAAACAGCACAAAAGGTCGTATAACACAGAGGGAGAGAGAATTGTGGGGCTAGAAATTACAGAATATCATAGATGAAATATAAGAGGGAAAGTGTAGAAACCTGAGAAGAAGCAATGTCATAATTGGTTATATATGTTTGTAACAAAGTATTTAATAAATGTGAACCGGTCAGTTAAAATTGATTTTTATATTTGTAGATGCCCCTGAAGAAGGAAAAACTTTTTCCGAAATGCATTGGGCCGTTTTAATAAACATTATGGAATGTGGAACCCATATCGGACTCCTGAGCTTTTGTGAAATAATTCCGTTCACCGAATAATTGAGTAAAATGAATTGATAATACAAGTGAAGAAATGAATTAAAACAGTTAAATATAACGAAGAATGAACAAGAGAAAAGCGAAAACATTGATTCAATTGATTCAATTTAAAAGACTAGCAGTGCAACCTGATGGAATCAGAAAAGGAGATTCTTTGTATATGACATTTCTACCCAGCGCACTGAGACGAAGCGCAAAACAGGTGAATGCACGCTGCAAACAAACTACACAGATAAACAAGGATGAACCTCAGACGACTAGGAGTGCATCTCTTTCTTTGAACTGAATAGTACAATGTCCACACTGTGACAGTGATGTGCATGATTCTCATTGTGAGACGCTGTGTTATGTTATGGGAACTTTTAGAGCGCATGATTACCCGGAGCTGTTCTGGCGCTAGTTACTACTCCATAATGCTGAGCTGGTAAAAGAGGGCTTATTTATCAAAACGCCAGATTTAGTGGCATTTCTCAAATGGAATGGCAAGTCGTTCCAGGCTTTTGCTGCGCATGAAGAGAAACTTATGCCACCCCACTGAGCTTTTTTTGTTGGTGGAACTACGACCAATTAGCTCCCAGAGATCTAAGAGTACTTATCAGTATATACCATTGAAACTGGCGCCTTAAATGATCTGGTCCTAAGCTTTGAAATGCTTTAAAGACCATGGAAAGAGATTTAAAATGCACTTAGTTCCTCACCAGGAGCAAGTGCAGTTTTCTTATCTCTTTTGAAATTGGAGAGAACTTAGACGTGCCCGTAGGCAATCTGGCCACGGCATTTTGTAGCAGCTGAAGTTTATACAGAAGTCTTTGTTGTATGTTTAGATGGAGGCTATTAAAGTAATCCAGCCTCGAAATGACCAATGCTGTTACAACTGTTTGCCATCTCCCCGAAGGTAAAAGCTGCAATACCTTCTTGACAGTTCTAAGAACATGCACTGTTGTTAAAGATACTGCATTTACTTGGGCCCCAAAGGAGAGTTTCTTATCCAGTATTATTCCCAGATTTTTCACCTTTTTTGAGGGTATAGGAAGTGAACTCATGGAAGCAGGCCACCAATTAGGAGTACAAAAATTAAGATTTTTCCCAAACAGCATTACTTCAGTTTTACCTGAGTTCAGTTTTAGGCAATTGTCTGCCATCCATCTCCCCACCGATTCCATACAGACTTGAAATTGTTTATCTATTCTCAGCTCTCAATCAGGTAATAGACACACCACAATTTGTGTGTCATCAACGTAGGAAGTGAGACCAAACCTGAATGCACTGATAACGGGGGCCAATGATGAGACATACACGTTAAAGAGTGTGGGGCTCAAGGACGACCCCTGCGGTATACCACATGGCAGTGCAAAGGGCTTGGACTGATATGTGCCTAGGGATACAATCTGTCCTCTGTCTGATAGAAAAGATTTAAGAAGATCCCAAGCTTTCCCCTGGACCCCACAAGCCTCGAGACGGTCCATCAAAATATCACGATGGACCGTATCAAAGGCCGTAGACAGATCCAATAAAATCAGGGCTGCCCTGTCCCCTCGATCTAAGGCTTCCCTGATCTCCTCAGTGGCCTTAATGGGCACAGACTCAGTGCTGTGACCCTCTCTAAAGCCATATTGATAGGGATCCAGTGCTTGTACTCCCCCCCCCCCCAAAAAACACACTGAGTTGGCGATTCATGATTTTTTCAACCATTTTTGCAGGGAGAGGAAGCCGAGAGATCGGGCAGAAGTTGTTGGGGTCATTAGTGTCCAGGCTAGGCTTTTTCAGAAGGGGCAATATTGAGGCCACTTTCCAAAGCTTGGGGAACTGTCCTGTTTTAAACATCCCATTAAAAATGGATGCGAGAGAAAGAGCAATCAGACTGGGGGCCAGTTTTACAACCGTCACTGGGCATGGATCAAAAGGAGAGCTGGATTTGGCTCCCATTAGGGATCGTTTAAGGTAAGTGGCGCAAATTTTTCCAGGGCAAAAGGGGCAATCCTCGTGGGCTTAGAGACCTCCCTTGCCATGCTCAGCCCAGGACTGTTAGATCCACTGAAGACCGAAAATATGCTCTTCACTTTATTAAGGAAGAATTTGGCAATCTCCTCACACAATTCCTGACTGGACTGAACTTTAACTGGGCACAGGGAAGCCAGGCTGGAGACAGTTCTAAACAACTCTTTGGCAGAGTTCTTTGCCAAATCGATTTGGGTTGAATAGAATTTTTGTTTTGCGGAGAGAATAACTTGTTTATACTTCTGTAGGCTAGATTTATATCATTTCTTCTCAGCTTCCTTGTAGCCTTTCCTCCAGTTGCGTTCAAGGCATTTACAGATGTGTTTTAGATTACTCACCTAGTCTGTAAACCATGGAGTGGAAGGGTGTGATCTTTTGGGGAAAACAGTTTTTAGTGGTGCTATTTTATCACACGCTTGTGCAAGCCAATTGGTGTAGGTGGTGGTCGACTCCTGTACACCCTGTGGTAACTGACGTGCCGTGATAGTAAGAAGATCCTGTAAAGCTGTCCCATCAACTCTATTCCAGGCTCTAATCATTCTCTATCTGTCCTTTTTGATAACCACTCCTCGCATGCTGAGCCACAATAGTTAGTTCAAATTGAACAGTAGCGTGGTCAGACCACACAAGTGGTAATATGCCTCTAAATGACAGGCTGGGATGGTTAGAAAAAATACAATCCAGGGTATGTCCCGCTATATAAGTCGGTTCCCGTAACATGTTGCTTTGGATCGGCACTATCCATCATGTCTATCAGCACTGCCGTGTCAGAGTCAGTAAACACCTCTAAATCGAAGTTAAAGTCTCCCAAAATAGTATAGGTTTTACAACACGTACCCTCTTCCAACAGCTTACTAATATGAGCAGCAAACTAGTTTCTAGCTCCTGGTTCCCTGTACAATAAAATACCTGTGTGTATCATGTGTCCCATATATCTGGCATTACATGACCCTATTGTTGATAACTTTCAACCATATAATTGTTGTCACAAACCTATACCTCGGCTTATTTGGTGGGGAGTTGTGGAGTATGTGATGCTTGATCACGTGAATGGTGACAGACAATAGAGACTTTTTATAGCACAGCACTCTAATGTTGTTTCACCATAACAGGTCTGAGATAGGTACTAATGCTGTGATATGTATTTTGGGTCTGTATTTTTCATAGAAATGTGCCTTTCCAATGTTCTGTACATTTATTGTGTTCAGATTTATGTTCTGTGTGTCTCAACACATGTTGCTTCGTACAGTGTAACCTGACAACAACTCTATTTACACTTTACACATAGGTATTGTAGTCGACCTCCAGTCTACAGGCACTTTCCTGACCTCCAGATCATTGAAGAACAGGATACCACCAGGAGATACTGTGTCACCAGACCAAATATTGATGAGATGTCTGAGCAGTTGGCACCGCATTTGCAGCCTAGACGCCCATATCCTACTGCGTAGATCCCCAAGGTGAAGGTGATGACAGCCTACATTGGTTTGCTACGGGTCATTTCAGTATAAAGTGGCAACATCTGGTGACATGTCCCAAACCATGTTCAGCTATGTCCTTTGGGATGTATTGGAGGCATTGCTACATTTCTAAGACCTCTACATTAAGTTCCCGACACCTGGAGAGTTGACATACATCAAGGGGAAATTCTAGGCCTTTGGACGGATACCACATGTCATTGGCTCAAATGATGGCACTCACGTTGCTTTGATACCACCACAAGCAAATGAGCAGACATGCCAAAACCACAAGCATTACCACTCAATCAATGTCCAGGTGGAATATCTGCCTGACATGATGATCTCCCACGTCTGCACAAGTTTCCCTGGTTCTGTACATGACGCGTGCATACTGAGGAATGGTGACATCCCCCAGTTTATGTCTCAGCTTCAAGCTAACCGTGCCTGGTTTGTTGGTAAGGTGATGTTTTAGGTTTATGTTGTGGTGTGCGTTGGTTGTACGGCAGACAGTGCTCTGTTGTCAGACAACTGAAGTCTTTTCTGTGTTCAACATAGGAGACTCTGGATACCCTAACCAACCTTGGTTGCTGACACTACTCCGTAACCATGTCACCCCTGCAGAGGTTTGGTTTAATGAGGCGCATGGTAGGACCAGGCGAGTGGTGGAGCGGACGTTTGGCCGACTGAAGATCCGATACCGCTGGCTGGATCATACAGGAGGAGCCCTCCAATATGCACCATTGACGGTGTGTAAAATCATCAAATGGTTGCTGCATGCTCCACAACAAACTATAAGGAAGTCAATACTTCTCATACAGGATGACGGAGACCAGCAGCTGCCAGCGAGGGAGGATCCAGGACTGGGACATGTTGCCTGTGGTGATGAGGAGGAGGGCTTGGATTTGTGAAGACAGCTCATCCACAACTTTTTCACTTGAGTGTAAATATGCAATGAAAGGAGATGACAAAGCCCAATTGTTGGTTTGTTTGTTTCAGGTGTACAATGGGTATGTATGCGATTGAGTGTATGATAATTAACCTGATCTTTTCCAATGAAATGTTTCAATTAAGTTTGTAGGTTAACAAGTACAGTGCTAACATGAATCTTAGCTAGTGTTCACACATACAATTTTGTGCGTTTGATGAAAATCTCTGCAAAATTGGGCAAACTGATTCATGAGTTCCTGATTCTGTTCTATGTTTCTCCTTACCAGGGTACTTTGACTTGTCGTCTGCAGACTTGTGACCTCCCAGGCCCATGATGCAGTGACATATTCCAACACTGAACTGTATTGGAAGTCCCTGGCATGCACTTACTTTGGAACTGATGGTCATCTTTTCTTCTTTTGTGCTTTTTGACACACTGTGTTATGTGATCTTATTTTTTGCGAAGGCGCCAGGTTGTATCTCGAGAATAAACCGGTCCTCCACATTGAGGTGTGCCTAGTCTGTTTTCGCACATTCAAACATTATTTAGCAACAAAACATGCAGCATGATGATCTGGTTTGCTGACAATGATTGTTTATTGTGTTTGGAAAAGTGATATTTTTGTAGGCAGTAGACTTAAATGGCATCAGGACCATGGACTAGGGGTTGTGTGACAACCTGGTTGTGTCTATCATGGTGTGACAGGTTACATTTACTCACAAGGCAGAAGTTAACAGTTCTAATGTGATTTCTCATCCACTGTTGTTGACACTTTCGTATTTTGTTCAAAGTGATTTATTTTAGTGCATGTCAATGATTACAATCCACTCATTGGTGGAGTATTCAACAAAACATAAAAAAACAAAGTGCAGAGAGGAGTTGGTAGTGTTTTAAGATGAAGTCTCCAAAAGTAAATTCACAGTTATTTGAGTCCAGAGTCCAAATTAGACACTCCAGTCACAGTGAAACAGTTTAATGAAAGTCAACAGAGTGAACACTTGGCACACAATGGAGGATATCAGGGGCAGTCTGTCACTTCCCTGTGGGTGATGCATAGCCATATGTCTCTCAGGGATTCTTCTTCGGACAACCCTTTTTACATGTTTCGTGGGCACCCTCAGGTGCAGGCAGCAGTGGTGCTGAGGGCTCTTCGCAAGAATCCACATCCCTCCCTGTGGCTAGTGTATATGTTTATGCACTGGATGTTGTAGGCTCACAGGGAGGTGTGGACATGTTAGCAATCTGACAGAGGCAGGTGACAATGTCCCTGTGCACCTCATTCAGGTCATCTATTTTGCTCATGTAGATTTTTTCATAGTGGGCTGCCTGCTGCTGTTGAATGGTCCTGGGGATCCCAACGACCTGGCCAAAATCTCCTGTGCAACTCTCATATGTGTGGAGGATTCTGGATTAGTGCTGGTGCTCCTTATCAGCAGCACCAGCTGCATGATGGACCTAGTCCGCATGTGCCCTCCCAACACCCCTATACACCCAAGCAGGCACAGTTGGTGTTGGCCCAGTCAACACTGAGTCTCCTTTCTTGTTGACAGGGATGTTGTTGTCCACAAACTCCAGAGTGCCCTGTGTTGCTGTGCTGTCGGTGTTGGCTCGGGCTGCTGTGTCCGTCAGGGTAGGGGTCAGCTGGGTGTTGGCAGGAGTGGTTATAGAGGATCCGGAGGTAGCCGCCGCTGGTGCTGTGGGGTGACCCACACCTGATGGGCCAGTTCATTCCTGGTCATCTGGAGATGGTTGAGAGACCTCTATACCAGAGAGCTCTTGGCTGACCAGAGTCTGGAACTGGCTGTCCTGGTCGCTTCCAGTGGTTTTCCCAGCTCACCCTGTGGGTACATGAAAGACACAATGATTGATGTGAATGTCCACTGCCCCTCAAATCATACCCATTACATAGGCTTTTGCACCTAATAATGAGCTTATGAACGGATATTGGCCTCCTTCATCCATCATGCGGGCCTATGTTTTAGGAGTACAAAGTATTTCAGACAAGTTGTGGATTGGTGGACATGTCCAGCTATGTGCATAAATAAACATGTTGTGTTTAGTTGACATTATTTGTCCAAAAACATTGACTGGTTTGTGACACCCTGTGAATGGCACAGGTGGGTTGTTGTTGTCCACATCTTTACCTTCACAGTGACATACGTACTCTTTCTCTCTCAATGTCTGTATTTTTTTGGCCAGGGTACTGGGCTTAGTGCATGTCTTTAGCAGTCACATTGGTGTGGCAGCCTACACACTGTTAATCTTCCCAGGTGTTTTTTGAAATGTTGTGAGGTGCTTATTGTTCTCATCTCATTCTACACATGTCAATGGCTGTGAGTAGCGAAACGTGGGACTGCTTACCTTAGTGCCTACACAGATCATGTATTTTGTACATTGACTCCATAGTCAGATGAGTTCTCAAACTCGGCTTTCTGCCATTTTGTGGCAAAGGACTACGGGTTGTGTGCTTGTGTCCTAATTGTGAAACTTACACTCCTCCTCCCACCCAGCACCAGCAGGCCACCAGGAAGTGTGTTGTCTAGACAATTTTGGTAAGCATGATTGCAAGATGTTTGAGCATTCACCTTGTTGACTATCCTGTCCCACATCCTCTTTCTCTGGGACAGGGGGGGCTTGTTGGACTAGGTTCCCAAATAACTGTGGCACTACTCTGACTATTACATCTATAAGCACTTCGAAATCCTGATCTGTGAACCTTTACTGCTTCCATGGGGCCATGGGGGAGATGGTGTGAAGGTAGGGGTGATTGTGAGTGTGAATACGAAAAAGAGGGTGTGTTTGTGAGAATTGTCTAGAACACAAAAGTCAGTGCAAGTTGCGTGGTGGGTTGCAAATCATATAATCTGCCTGGATCACTAACACTCGGATCCGGTGATTCCACCTTAGACTCATTAGTTGCTCTCACCAACAGAAACTCTTGAAGATTCTGACGAACTATTGTGACTTATTCTGAGTGGTTAGCACAATCTGAACCCACTCCTTGTTCAGAAGCAGAGTCCTCAATATATGTGGCATGTTTAAGTGAGAATCCAGCCACTTTCTTCTTTTTAAATTGAGACTTGTGCTGTAAAGGTTATTCTACCTTTTTTACTATGAAGTCAGATGAGCATTGCAAGTCTTTCGGTCAACGAGGACATCCGCACAATGGACCAACGTCATAAGAAGATTGCCTTCCAACACCAAAAAGGCTGTTGAAACTGAAATTCAAATCTCCTGAAACCTGACCTCAAACAATCGAAAGGGTCTCACCCATAGTAGTTGTCCGGAAAAGTTATACCAGCTGTGATGTCTGTATATGTGTCCACATGAGAAAACCCAGCAGAACGATTGAATGACAAAGACAGCCGGGACCCCACATTGCTGACATGATTGCCCAACTGATTGAGGCCATTGTATTCTCAAAATTAGACCTGAACAAAGGCTATCCTCAGCTTGAGCTCAAAGAAAACTGCAGATACATTACAATATATTCCACGCACATAGGACTCTTTCAATTAAAAAAAAAGGCTCATCTTAAGAAACTCAATGGCTGCTTAAATCTTTCATGATGTAATTAATCGAAAATACCGCTGGTTCGAATGCAGTCAACTATAGTGATGACATCCTGGTCTTCGGTACCAAGAAGCAAGGCCATGACAAAGCCCTCTGACATGTTTGTCAGCTCCTCTCAGAGGCTGGACACACGCTCAACACCAACAAATATGAATTTCCTAAAACGTGCCATAGATTTTGTAACACCTTCTTCTCGCACACGGTATGACTACTGACCCAGAGCTGGTGAAGGTCCTCTCAATGACCAAACCCCTGAGAGACATCAGCATGCTGCGATCCTTCCTCAGTATAGCCAGCTACTGTGCCAGATTCATCAGGGAACATGCCAATGAGAGGAGGGATTAGCTAGAGTTGGATGTGTCGCCCTACTTTTATGGTTCTCCATTAGCAGTTGTATTTTAGCAACTACTGCAGGGGTATATATTCGCACAGGAATTCAAAGTTTGAATAGTAGGATTTGTCAGGAAAGGAAAGGTGCAACTAAATCGGACCAATTGCCTAGCTATTAGAGACGGTATGAGCCGCAGTCCTCAATAACAATCCCACTCATTTTTAAACGTACCTATAGTTCCCACCAATAAAGGCAATCTGCTTGGGAACCAGAAGGTATTTTTAACCTATTGACCTGGATCTTTCCTTTACCCAGTAGCTTTTATCTATGAACTCCCTCCTGCACCAAGTCCAACAGGAGGTTGAGTCTGCCTTGGTGGTACCAACCTACGAGGGTGTGGAGAGGTTGCCGATGATGTTGCATGACACAATTTTGTTAGTGAGGCTTCCTCTTCCAGAAGAATGACTTTCCCTTCCCTTTGCACTCTCATGGGAATTCTGTGACTGTCCTATTTGGACCCCTGTATTTTTGGTTTAGGGTAGTAATAGTAGACCTTGTATTTTACCTTTAGCAGCCATACCTATTTGTGCTGATTGTTGATCACCAAGATGATCACAATTGGAATGTCTTCATATTGCAGTTGTCTCAGAGTTCAACATTGAAAACACTATCCTCTGGCATTTATTAGAGCTTTCACAGTGTAAATATACTTCCTATTGTATTTGCAAGAAATATAAATCTCCTTGCTATGGTGTTTGCCCTGGAGCTACAAGGCAAAATACCCATCCTATTGCATTTGCTACAGTTCAACATGTAAAATCCCTTTTTCTTGCGTTTCTCAGAGTTCACAATGTAAAAGCTCTTCTTTATGTATTTATCAGAGTTCACAATGTAACGTCCCTTCCTATTTAAGTTATTACAGATTTAACAATATACAATTCAATTAATCTTACTGTGTTTGGCAAGGAGTTCACGTTGTAAAAACCCTTCCTATTGTATTTCTCAGAAAGTTCACAATGAAATAATCCCTCCTAGAGTATTTGAAAATTCTAGTAAGATATGCCCAAGGGCAATCAGTATTAATTAGTTCCAATTGTGTTAAAGGGAGGCCCTCTCATTGGCCTCAGTCCCCAGTTAGAGGGAGTAATGTGCAAAGTACCGCTATAAGCACTTGAATATGAGGGTAATGAGGCAAAGCAGAGGCTGACTCAGGGCTGTCTTGTGGGCTAGAAAGTCAGAACTGAACAAGACACAAAAATAACACAATGAATCAATGCCCACTCAATGATTTTTTCTTTAAAAAGGAAACGCATTTATTAGACATAACGAAATATTGTATTAACCCCTTCCGCGTTAATGACAAAGCCAGCTCGTCATGGGCGTTACCTGCGCTACGCGGATGACGAGCTGGCTTTGTCATAAACAAGCAATTTTTTAAATTCCAGCGCACAGCGGGAATTCGCGGTAGCGGTTAAAATAACAAATATTTACACTTTTCAGATGGACTTACAAATTGGAACCTCACCTGTAGGTGCCTTGCATATTAAACATGGTTCAAATCAGATTAGATACCATAAAAAGTATTGGGCCAACTAACCCTGTTCATATAGTCTGCTCCCATTATCTGTGAGGTGCCATGTGGCAATTTGCACATCATTAAGCTTTAATCCTAAAAAACAACAATACTCCTTCATAAGCCTATTCGAAAACATGAAGCTTTTCACAAGAAAATAGGATAAGCCTGCCTGCACAGTCATGGCATTCATAGTATAAAATGAGAGGGCTGCTGCCTTTGTCATCACATTAATACTAAACAAAACAAGCCTGTTGGCTTTAACACGAAAATATATCAACATGCTTGTTAGAACTGGGGGTCTCTAGTTGGCAGAGGTAGGTACCACTGTCCAAATAGGGACCCTTGCCTCTAGTCAGGGCAAGGAGATAACCCCTGCTCACCCTCTAGGTAGCTTGGCACGAGCAGTCTAGGCTAACCAGAGGCAATGTGTAAAGTATTTTTACCAACACTCACAGTAACACAGTGAAAACACCACAAACTGACTCCACAACAGTTTAGAAAAATAAAGGTATTTAATCTAAAGTACACAAGACCAAAACGACACAAATCCAACATACACAGTTCAAGAATATGGTTTCAAAAAGAGTTCTTAGGGTTTGCGATAAATTTCTTTAGGTTGCGATAAAATAATCCACAGATGCGTGAAAAGTTCACAGTTGCGTCACGTTTACTTACAGTACCTTTTAGTTGCGACAAAGTTCCAAAAGCAGAAGCTGGTGCGGTGGAAAACAAGCGATACGTTGCTCCTGAGACCCTGGGGAGGCGATGCGACTGCCCCGCTGCAGAAGCGGGTGTGTTGCGACGAATCCGGTCTGTATGGGGAGGAAGATCACTTATATGGATTCCGGTGCGTAGGTTCCGTAGGATGTTTGTTCTCGCAAAGGCACGATACGACGATCTCTGGAGTTGCGACGATGCGCAGAGCAGCGGTGATCTCTCTCGCAGCTCCTCGACGCGATGGTTTCTGCGACGACACTCGCAGCGACGTGATGCGGTCCGCAAGGAAGCGGTGCGGCAATCTCACCCAGCGACGACAGGCTCAGCGACGACACTCGCAGCGATGTTAGACTTTCCCGCACCGGTCTGGTGCGTCCCGCAAACGAAGGATGCGACGGCTCTGGCAGCGGCGTAAGGCGCTGCGACGATCTCGGCCTTTGTAGCGGCTGGAATCTTCTCGCACTGTCGGGGATGCGCTCCGCAAGCGAGCGATGCGACACTTTTCAATTGCAAAAGTCTCTCAAGCTTAGTTTCAAGCTTCCCAGCACAGGTACAACTTCCAGAGGCCCCACAACTCGATCAAGCACTCTAGGAAGGACAGAACTCTCTCAGCAGAGTTCAGGGAAGTTGGGGGTGAAGTCCTTTTGTTCCTGGGACTTCAGAACAGGGAGCCAGCTCTTCTCAGGCCCTTGGAGATTCCTTCAAGACAGGGGACACAGCACACTAGCAAAGTCCTTCCCCTCTCCTTGGCAAAGCAACAGCAGGTCAGTCCAGCAGAGCAACAGTAGGACAGTCTTCCTTTTTCAGAGTCACCTTTCTCCTTGGCAGAGGTTCCTTCTTGATTCCAGAATGATCTAATTTTCTGTTGCCAGGGGTCCTCTACTTATACCCCTAAAAGTATATTCTCTTTGTGCAAGTGGGCCCTGAGCCCGGTCTGAACCAGTTCTGGGTGTTGCTTGAGCATTTTGTTTGCCTGGCTTCTTCTTTCCTTTCAGAGTGAGGGGCAGGGTCGTCAGCCGCCCAGCTGGAGGTGGAGCCAGCATTGTGGAAGGCAGGCACAGCCCTATTCAGGCCCAGGTGCTAACTCCTCCCACCACTCTAGTTGCAAATGCAGTCATTCAGCCTAGGGCTGACTCGGCCAGCCTCCTGGGGAATCCCCAGCCCCTGTCACTCTCAAACCAGACAGTCAATACACAAACAGGCCAAGGCACACAGAAAGGTCAGACAAGAGAACAGCAACTTTCTAAAAGTGCTGTTCTCAAACACAGGATTCAAAAACAACCTTTCCTAAAAGATGTGTTATTAAATTCTGAGTGCAGGGATACTAGATACTTATGTCCTATCTTGTTCCTATGAGAAGGAATGCTGGTAACCACTGTAGCCAGCATCCCCCATTTTAATCTATGGAGCAAGAGAGCCTTACAATAGTGAAAAACGAAAATGGCTGTAATTCACTACCAGAACATGTTACCTGCACCAGTACATGCTCTACCTTTCACATACACTGCACCCTGCCCAGGGAGGTACCTTGGGCCTTCCATAGGGGTGACTAATGTGCATGAATAGGGAAGGGTTAGGCCTGGTCAGTGGGGACACTGACCAGGAGGACATGGCAGTTTCTAAACTGCACACAGGCACTGCAGTGGCAGGCCTGAGACACCATTTTAGAGCTACTCCCGTGGGTGGCACAATCAGTGCTGCAGGCCCACTAGTAGCATTTGTCATCACCAGCCCTGGCACATCCAGTGCACTTTACTAGGGACTTCATGGTGATACAAATATGCCAAACATGTATATCCAATCAGAATAACAATTTACACAGGGAGCACTTACACTCTGGCACTGATCAGCAGTGGCAGAGTGTCCAAAGCATCTAAACCAGCAAAAACGAAATCCAGCACAGCATCAAAAATACAGGAGGTAGAGGCAAAAAGATAGGGGGAAACCATGCCAAAGATGCCAGGTCTAACAATGCTCATATGGTCACTGCCTAAAAAGACCCAGAAAACATTTTACGAAGACTCAGAGTACATTTGTACGTTTACATAAACCTTAAATCTCTATCTGGAGAGAAAGCCTTCTCCAGTAATAGACCAAAATAAGGGACTTCTGTATTAAACCTCTTTCTGTGGCTTTTGCTAGAGAGCACATTTCCTGTCCCTTCCTACTATATTTGTCAGGGGTAAAGCTCCTACCTATGATGTTTAGCAAACACCCATTTCTATTGTATTTGTCAGAATATTCACAATGAAAAGCTGCATCATATGGTTTTTGGTAAACAGGCCAACATAAAACCTCTACATATAATACTGGTCAGTGTTCACAATGTGAAACAAATGCCAACTTCACTGGCCACAGGGTTTCACCATGCAAAGACCCGTCCTACTGTATTTGATTCTGGATCTCTCTAGTTCATAATAAAAATAAAGACAAGATAAAAATGCAAGGGGGGTCACAGCCCTCATCTTGGTACTACTTATTACAGCTCTTCTTCTGGTGAGAATATAAGCCCTCCAGAGAGCTGTGCTGCGAAGACGGGCCTAAAAAACTAAGATTTACCAAAAACAATGTTTATTACAGGTGGTAGCTGAAATGACTTGGAGTACAGTGGTTAAGTGATAAGAAGTAGTTTATTTAATCAACAACCCCAGGAGCATTCAAGGACCAACTTCCTCAGCATCTGTGCATCTCTGATCTGCCCCCTGGATTCCACACTCTGGAATCCAGTGAGCACAGTGACCATGAGACAATGACATCATTGCTAAGATACAACATATCTCCCTTTCTATAAAATAACAAAACAACAATGAAAACAAAAAACACATTTTATACAGATACATATGAGAAATACACTATCGAGGACATATGTAAATATGAGAAATACACTATCAAGGACATATGTAATCTTTCATCCAAACCGGTCGATATTTAGGCCTAGTAGATACCGACATAGAAATGGGTACCTCATCTCTTTTCTCCAAAGATGTCTTTGAAGAAATGTTTACTAGACCATCCATTTGTTTGCACTCTAGATCGTTACATCTTGTAATACTCCTCACATTCCACTGTTTGCCATCATCTAGCTTTACTATATTACCTGTTACACAAATAATTCGTTTGGGTTTTGACCATTTAGAAGAACCAGGTTTCCGATTACCCATCAATTGAGAGCGTACCCAGTCGCCAACCCTAAATGCATTAGTATTACAAATGATCTTAGAATTGTGATTCTGAACATATTTATTTTGATATCGTTGAACTTTAGATGCAAGATTCTTACCATCAGTCACTTTTGAAATGTTTTTAAACATCCATACAGGTTTAACCTTAGATCCAGCCTCACGCCCTTTTAATAAAGAAAACGGAGATATTCCCGTAGCTGTGTGAGGGGTATTTCTGTAGCACCATAACATTTCCTTGACAGCATCCTTACAGTTATCATTATTGTTACTGGCAAGTTGGATGCATTCCTTCAACACCCGGTTGAATCTTTCTATTAAACCATTTTCTCTAGGATTATATACAGAGGTGGTAATGTGTTTAACTCCAACCTTTTTTAGATAAGTGGAAAATTCTTCGGCTATAAATTGCGGGCCGTTATCTGATAAAATAGTGCTAGGGTACCCTTCTCTACGGAAAATACCATCGCAAAATTCGATTATGTTGGAAGCTTTGATATCCCTTACAAAAGCTACTTCAGGCCATTTAGAGTGAAAATCCATTAAGACAATTGCAAACTTATTTTCAATACCTTTGACATGAAATGGACCACAAATATCAATGGCAACTCTATCCCAAGGCTTTTCAGGAAAGGGAGTTGCCGAAATAGTGGTTTCATGCGATTTGTGAGATTTGTCACTAGACATGCATGCTAGACAATTCCTAACACATCTGTCTATATCCTTGTCCATTCCAGCCCACCAAAAGTCATTCCTTGCCCTTTTCTTCATGCTAGTCATTCCACTGTGTCCTTCGTGTAACAAACTTAAAAGTTTGTCACGCAAAAGTGCAGGTACAACTAATCTGTCGCCCCTCCTAAGAATACCATCATGAAAAGATAATTCTGGCCAAACCATCTTAAAATCAGCCAAAATACATTTATCCAATGATGACAGATCTACACCAATATGTAAGCTATTAATGATTTGTTGTAATAACGTGTCATCAGTTACAGCTTGAACCCACTCTTGTTCGCTGATAGCATTATTACATGATTCTTCGATGCTGGCAACTAACCATTCATCTTTATCCTCAGAAGTATCATCTTTGTCACACGGCAAGGGAAGGCGTGATAAACAGTCTGCATTAATATTTTTATGACCAGGAACATAATTTATTTGAAAGTTATACTCCTGTAGCCTATATAACCATTTGGCTATTCTGGGAGTGGCTCTTGAAGCACCCTTAGTTGTGAAGATATCAATAAGAGGTCGGTGGTCTGTTCTTAATTCGAAACAAGTGCCCCAAATAAAAGTTTTAAAATGGTCTACACCCCACCAACACGCTAAAGCTTCTTTTTCAATAACGGAATAAGAGGGTTCAGCACCCTTAAGTGTGCGAGATGCAAACGCTATGATACGTTCAGCTTCATTGTGCTTTTGCATAAGGACAGCACCCAAACCATAAGCACTTGAGTCCACCACAATTATAGAGATATGATCAGGATCATAAGGTTTAAGAGCCACTGCTTTTGTGATGTCTTTTTTGATGTTCTCAAAAGCCTGTTGACACAAGGTTGACCATGCAAAAGAAACGCCTTTTTTCATTAACAATCTTAAATTATGCACCTTGTCAGCAAAGTTTGGGACGAATTTAGAATAGTATTCCGCAAGTCCCAAAAATGATCGCAACTGATCTTTATTAATAGGGTGGGGTGCTTTTTCAATGGCCTCTAAAAGTTTCATTTTAGGTTTAACCCCTTCGTTGGAGATGGTATGACCAAGATAATCAATTTCTTTGACCCCAAACTTACATTTTTCCCCACATACAGTTAGACCAGCATTCTGTAATTTCTGCAGCACACCGTGCACTGCTTGATCATGAGAAAGTATGTCTTTCCCCCAGATAAGAACATCGTCCTGAAAAATTCTTACATTAGATTCATCTTTCAGGACGCTACACATGACTCTCTGAAAAACTGAGGATGCAGATGCCAATCCGAATGGCATCCTGAGATATTGGAAGGCACCCTCAGGTGTAATGAAAGATGTTAAATGCCTAGAATCAGGATGTAATTTGATTTGATGATATGCGTTTGACAAATCAATTGACGAGAAGAACATGGCATCTTTAATGCTTGAAATCATTTCATTGATGTGTGGCAGAGGATGTCTATCAACCCAGATATTTTTATTTAAATCCCTCAGGTCCACACACATCCTAATTTTTCCATTGGGTTTGCGAGCCAAAACGATGGGACTAAGCCAATTTGAAGCTTCAATAGGCTCTATTACCTTGGCATTACATAACCTGTCTAATTCATTCTTCAAGGGATCCCGTAGGGCAAATGGTACATTCCTTACTTTATGAACAGATGGAGTATTGTCTGCTTTTAAAATAATTTTGTGTTCAAATTTGGTCAAACATCCTAGTTCTTTACTAAACAATTTGGGAAAAACAGATTCCCATTTAGAAGATGGATCCTCATTAGTTACCAATACATGCTCAAGATAATCATTAGCTAAGACTACTTGATCAGGATGATTAGGATTTAGTACTAACCCCATTTTTCTAAGATCTATCCAACTTAATAAAGCACGTCCCTGTTCAACAACATAAACTTTGGTAGAACATGATCTACCTTTGAAAGTTACTTTGGCCTCAAAATAGCCAATAACAGGTAATCTAACACCACAGTAACCTTTAGGTCTTGCATCAGCTGTTACTAAGGTGTACTTGTTACCATTTTCCCACATGTTTTTATCAATGATGGTGTACGGTGAACATGAATCTGCCCACATCATCATGTAGACATCATTTATCAATACTTCACATTTAGGCGGACAATAGTCTTCAGAGATATCATTAACAAAATCATCCTGCAACATCATCACTTCAATATCATTTTCATTGCCCTCGATTACTTCCTCATCACTGTCAAGGTGAGATTCTACAAGATTTACAGAACGCTTCCAATTACTGTAATCACCAGTTCTACACCACTTGGCAAAATGACCGATTTTTTTGCATTTAATGCATGTAACTTTACTAGCAGGACATTTAATGAAATCAGCAGTGTGTTTCTGACTACCACATCTGTAACAGATTCTTTTGGAAAAACCGGATTTATTTTTGGAAAAACTATGTTTAACTTCTTTGTTATCGCTTTTATAATCAGTTTTTCTATAGCTTGTAGATACAGCATTGACATTACTAGATTCATCCTTAGTACTTAACTCTTTGACATAGTGAGACGTGTTCTCCATTTTTCTGGCTGTATCAAGAGTTTTCTGTAGAGATGGATTTTTTAGTTCAAGTAAACGCTCTTGAATTTTGATGTTCTTAATTCTATTTATAAACTGATCTCTTATTATTTCTTCGTGTAAGTCTTTGAACTTACATGTAATGGCTAAGGTTCTTAAACATGCCACATATTGTTGCACATTTTCACCAGCTAATTGTGCTCTAGAGAAAAATTTGTGTCTTTCAACAACAATACTTGTTTTCTTACCATAATTCTCCTCTAATGCTTTTAAAGCATCAGAATATACATCAATAGCTGTATCATTAGAACTGGTTTCACTAGTTTCACTTGTTTCATCATTATCAATAACCGTTGAGACAACACGATTTGTTACGGGTAAAGTTTTTAAGACTTTTCTGCCTTCCACGCCCAAATTATGTTTAAGTAATGCTAATTTTCTAGATGGTAAAAATACATCACCGCCTATGGCTTCTAAATAGGTCTCAAAAGATTCTGACCAGTCTTCCCAATTCATAGAAGGTGGACCAGGAGTCTGCAAGAATTTGGGAGGAGCAACTACAGAAGATGAAACATCCATATTGACTTAATAAAATTAAAACAATAGAGTAACACTTAGTAAATGCAATAAAATAATAAATTAAAATAATTAATGTAGTCACCGTTGTCAAAGTGGTTTGAAAATAAATAACTAAAATAATTGATGTAGTCACCGTTGTCAATAACTGATATTAGCTTGAGAAACTGTTGTCAGGCGTTTTTTTTTCCATCATGTTTGTACTTATTGTTCAAGGTTCTTTTCTTGTTTTAAGTTCACTTCATAAAAAAAATGTTTTTTCAAAAAGAAAAATTAAATAATCTTGTTTATTGAGGATAACGTTTAATATGCCAAATATAAGTACTGAATTGTAGACTTGCCGAAGGAAAATTGAGTCCGACGCGTGAAATAATCCTTTTTGTTTACTTTTGACGTCTGAACGAGTGAAATGGCATTGGTTGCCAAGGTTACTTAAGATGGCCGCTTGCGGAGCGTCAAACGTGATGATGCAGTGACTGCAGCGTTGAACGCGTTGATGTGGCAACGCGATGACGTGGTAGCACAGAAAAGGAATGCAGTTGATCAGCGTTGGATGCACTGAATGGTAGCGCGATGTGAAAAGGAATGCCGGTGATCAGCGTTAGACGCGCTGAGTGGCAGCACGGTGTGCACGCGACAGCAATCAACACGGCGGCATTATTTGAATAAAGAAACGAAGTAAGATGTTAGCATTTTTTTAAAATGACAAAAAGTTATAGTCCTTAAAGCGATGGAAAAGAAAGAGATCCTTCGTATTTTTCAAATGGCATTAAGATTACGATGCTGTGCGCTAATTTGACATGTTAAAAACAGTTTATATGCCAAAAACGGTTTAAAAATTGGATTTAGGTTTTCAAAACACAAAAAAAAAATCCAAAATGAGCGCAAAACAAGAGTTCATTAGTTTCAAAACGATAACAATAATAAAGGTACCTTGAAACTTTTATAAATGTTCAGGCTTCCTGGGGTTGTATGAAGAAATCTTCAGTTAGTAGAAAAATCTTCAATCCAAATCTTCTTTTCTTCTTAAAATGAATCCCATCCTCGTGGCCACTGAAATGACTTGGAGTACAGTGGTTAAGTGATAAGAAGTAGTTTATTTAATCAACAACCCCAGGAGCATTCAAGGACCAACTTCCTCAGCATCTGTGCATCTCTGATCTGCCCCCTGGATTCCACACTCTGGAATCCAGTGAGCACAGTGACCATGAGACAATGACATCATTGCTAAGATACAACAGTAGCCAAACCCCTTAACTACTATAGTGATATGTAGACAGCCTTGTTTGAAAATACTGGTCTACAGACTTTAACACAGTGTTATAACAATCCACTTAGAAAGGCTTATTGGCTTAGCGTACACTTCTCACAATAAATAATCCATGCATGCTACTAGAGCAAGTTCTCGCATTATTTTGCCAACTATACAACTATGAGAAAGGGGAAGTGATTTAGGGATAGCACTTTAACCTAGGACCTAGGTTGTTGGGAGACCGAGAGCTCCGATTTCAGAGCAATGTCTAAAACTCTCAACTGAGTGCACTTATATAGTGCTTATTACCGATGAAGAGGCATCAAATCGCTTTTTCGGCGAGTAGCACGCTCACCTGGAACCCATAAAGGATTAGTGGTAAATAAGTACAGTGAAAATATGTAAGTAATTTGAGCAGTGGATATGTTTGTCAGTTATTTGGATTGAAAAGGATAGTGGAGGGAAAGAAGAGAAGGATTTAGAGTTTATTTTGCTTTGGAGCGCATAGCAGTAGGAGGAGGCTTGGGATGAGTAAATGGGAGGTGGAGGGGGATGAGTAAATGGGAGGTGGAGGGGGATGAGGGAATGGGAGGTGGAGGGGGAAGAGTCAGAGGGAGGGTTTAGAAAGGCTTGTTTTGGGGGATTGGGATAGTAAAAAGAGGTATGAGATGATGCAAGGAGGGGTGGAGTAGGGAAGGGTCTCAAAAGGGTTATTTTGAAGATCATAGTAGTGATATGGAGTTTGGATGAAAGAGTGGAGGTAATGGATATAGTGATAGAAGTATAGGGTGAGAAATAGGGTAGTGCATTGGAAAGAGTAGTAGAAAGAAGTTTGAGGTAAGTGAGAGTTGAACTAGAGGATATATTGAGAGTGGTATAGGGTGAAAAATAGGGTAGTGCATTGGATACGCTGTATTTGAAGAAAAGTAAAGTAATAAATATATAGATCCAAAGGTAATAAAGATATAGATCCATAAGTACATGGAAGGCATACAGATGCATAAAGAAAGGTAGTATATGTAGATTAAAGATGCATTAGAGGAACTCTTGCTTTCAAGTGTTTTACTTTAAATTAGTTGTATATATATATGTAGATCAATAGTGAAAATTGTAGCTAAATAGTTATGATAAAAAGATTTACTTATTTATGCAGTCACTTATATACATGTTAAAAACAGAATAATGGAACTATCAGTAATACGTACATTTGTCAAGGCGAACGAATGAATATCCATATATAATAATTTTATAAAGATAAGTATTCTACATGTTTGTACAAAGCAATACACACATATAGGTACATAGCTATAGTAGAAATACATTCTTATATACAGAGAGATATGCTGTATATTTCTATCTGTTTTGGTATGGTGGTTATGTGGGGGAAGAGCCAATTCCGGAGTAGTTTTCTGCAGATAAGGTAGTTATCCGTGAATCTTATGTTGGGGGTAAACAGTTCCATAGTTTGGCTGCTTGAACATAGAATGATGTGCCATCCATTGTTTTTTTCTTCAATCTTGGGATCTTGAGGTGAGGTGCCACTCTAAAGCAGAGGTTCCTTTGTTGAATATGTTTGGTGATTTTATTCCTGATGAAGTGGTCCTGTTCCATGTATTGCTTTGTGTGTGATATAAAGCAGCTCCAATGTTGATCTCCGGCAACTGGTAACCCATGCAGGGCTTTCAAGGCAGGGGAGATGGGTTTTGCTGTTTTGTATGTATGAGTAGTCTGGCACCCAAGTTCTGAACCAGTTGTAGTCTTTTCATGGTCGTTGAAGGTGGTCTGTGGTAGAGGCTATTGGCGTAATTGAGCTTTGACAAAACAAGGGAGATTGTAGCCTGGACCTTGTGTGGAAATTCCAAATGGGGAAGATTTGGTGTAGGGTTTTTATAGTAACAAAGCTTTATCTTGCTAGTTTTTCCACTTGGGTATTCATCGATAGCTTGGAGTCCATGGCCATTCCAATGTTTCTTTCTTTGATATTTTAGACGGTGTTCCCAGAGCATCAGGCCACGCGGAGAGCGGGTTGAAGGTTTCCAATCGCCACACGTGAGTATTTCCGTTTTGGAAGCATTCAATTTCAGCAGAAAACCATTAGCAAAAACAGTCCTGAATGTTAGTAGTCAGAGGCAACAAACCTAAATATAGGAACAAGACAGGGCTGTCTCCTCTCAACTGTTTTTTGTGATGCAACTGAAAGCTTGGCCCCATCTTTAGGGAGCCCAACGATAGTACGTATTAAATATGGGGAGGACAAATGGTGTGCTTATATGCCGGTGGTGTGCTTAGGCTGAGAAATGCCTAGATTTCACTTAAATGAGAGATATCAAAAGGATGAGGCATTATCAACCTTTTAGAAAAGAAAAGTCAGAATCCTTTTCTTACGCTTCAACCATCCAGGAAACAATGACCGCATTCCAATAGCTAAATAAACTCATTGGGTGAAACTGAAACAACATGCCCTCCACCCCCTGAAACTCTGGATGAAGACAACACTGATTTAAAAATGAACACCAAACAAAGGCGAGAAAAAAAACGGAAAGGCAGGAAACATAAGCTTTACTCAAAACGCGAAGGATTTATGCAACTTTTTGGGAGTACTTCCGCTGTAGAGCAAAGCACCCCCAACCTGTGGGAGACACCAGAACAACTAAGACTCCAGCAGATGCAATAACATCAATCCAAACCACCAACGAAAGGGGGAAAACAACTGTGCACTTGGAAAAACCGGGCAATACCAAACACTAAGAACAAGAAGCCCCATCTCAACATAGACTAAACTTACACTCGGAATCATCTGGGAACAGTAAAGCGCCTATTGATTTTGACCTGACAAGGGCGCCAAAAAATAGCACGACGACCAGTCCCAATCCCACACAAAATATTAAACAAGAAAACACTTCGGGAAAAAGGGCTGGGAATAATCCGGGGCCCAAGCAAGGAAACGGCAAAGGGTTGACGGATAGCCAACTATTCGCCATCACCCAAGTAACCGTGCCGACACACATACGGGTCGATCAAACAACAGCAGAACCAGCATTCGCAAAAACTGCGGACTACATGCGCCGTCTCCCGTGGGACGGGGAGAACTACCAAAAGGCCAAACCTCCTACATCTGATCGGCGCGCTCACTATCAAGCTCCGGGCAGGGTAAATAACATCGACATCTATCAGGTAAAACTGACACCAACACAAGGTGTGGACCTGAAATCACCAACCAACACTTATAAAGGAAGTTGGGCCATAAATGAAAAAGGGAAAGTACCAGATGCCATTTGGTTTAATCCAGATTTTGTCTCCAAGGGAAGACACGACATACTCAACAGAGGCAACATACTACGGCTGCTATCCCATATCCCCTCTCTGGCAGACGTGGCAAGCTCAGACCTGGTTTCGATCTAATTCATAGATGCAGATGGCACTGGTAGGGTAAAAACTAAAGCAACCTGGGCCTCCAGAGCAATATCGCAGAAAATCCTATCCGAATCAGAGATATTAAAAAACTGGGGTATCAAGATAAATCCATACATAAAGCCAGGATACCCGGATATACTAAATCCAGTAGCAAAGCTGGAGTCCAGGGACAATGTAAGCAGCCTCAGAACCTCTGTTCTTAGAGAAGCGGTAGGGCCATGCGGAACAGGTAATGACGACCATATTCAAATTACTCGACGGAACGGAGCTGATAGGGTAGCTCCAATCGAGCTGCCAGATCTAAGATGGATTGCGAGAACAATAATAAACAACAATTGACAAACTGGCCTAAACCCACGTGAAAGCAAGCATGACCCACTGCGCATATGCTCGTGGAATATCAATGGCCTAGCCACCAAAATTTCAGACTCAGAATTCATAGATTATATAAGAGCATTTGATATAGTGGCACTACAGGAGACATGGCTTGCTGAACCTCCACATCTCCAGGGGTACCTACGCTTTTACTCAGGCGCAAAAAGGACAGCTAAATATGGGCACTTGCAAGGCGGCCTAGCAATATACGTAGCAACTACAAGTTTCGTTACGGTAAAAGAAATTGGGCCTTCCACTGCAGCGAACCAGGCAAAGCCGATACTGACTGCATCCTGATTAATGCCTATGTTCACCCCAAAAGGAAAATAAATGCAGCTAAGGAACTATGCAACTTCTTGGAAGAGTGCATTATGGGAAGTTCAACAACAAATCTTGTACTCACCGGGGATTTTAATCTCAACCTCATGGGCACTTCACAAGACGACGTAACGATAGCTCAAAATTCAACTTGGGATATATCACCACAAGGGAAACTGCAAACATCTAAACAAACAAAATTAGGATCCCAGATACTAGAAGAACTGGAACATTTCAATATCAGAGCTCTAAATGGCAGGTTTGTTGGAGACAGCCCGCCAGCACCAACCTTTCACTCAACAAGAGTAAGTAGTATACTAGACTACACCTTTATCTCATTACCTCTCTTTCAACACACAACTTTGTTTCTGATAGGCAAAAAAACAGACAGCGATCACTGCCCTCAAGAAATTGCTCTGGATATTGCGAAACCCATATTCGAGCGATCAAATGCCCCAAAAGAGACGGTCTATACTGTCAACTTCGAAAAAATTAAATACTCGGCAGCTACTGGCGAAACTTTAATAAAAAGGGCAAAACAGCACTTTGTGTCGTGCATCGGATCCAGTGAAATTGCGAAATGGGAACAATTTACAAAAACCTTGTCCGTTTATGCTTCGAGGCCCAAAGTACATTTAAAGCTCGGCAATACGGATATTCTCTCTCGAGAGTACAAGGAAAAAATCAAGAAAAAAAACATTGATTTATCGTCTGATGAGAGAACTACAGCAGGAACCCAGGGATATTGCCAAGCATAACCACCTACGCACACTGAAAACATCATTAAAAAAGCTAAAATGGGAAGCCAATAAAACATTGGAGGACAACTTGTGGGCAAGACTTAACTCAGACATCAAACAGAATGACGGGGCAAGGTTTTGGAAAACCATAAACTCCCTTATCAGGCCAACACACACTGGTGTTTCATCTAACATCACAGAGGAAACATGGGCAAACTATCTTGGCAATCACTTCAATCAAGCCATGCCCAATAAGAAGGACCTAATAATGACCGACACTACAACTGATCACAAAGATGACAATGCACAATTAATGCAACTGCACAGAAATACCAAGGACAGTCACGAATCAATTGAACTCCCAAAACTGCAACACAACATCAAGTGCCAAATTAAAAAAAGGCAGAAGGGAAGGAGCCCTGGGACCAAATGGGATCCCGCCAATCCTCTATAAACAAGACGTAAATGGCTGGGCAGCAGCTCTTGAACCCCTATTCTTGGAGATCATAAATTTCAATATCTTGCCAGCCTCTTGGAAGGGCTCTATCATCTCCCCAATATATAAGGCAGGCGACAGGGCCCTCCCACAAAATTACCGACTAGTGGCTCTAATTGACAACGAGGCAAAGTACTTCGCAGGCATACTGCTGGAGGAATTACTGGCATGGGCCACAAAGAAATCCCTAATACCGGTCAACCAGACAGGCTTTGTCAAATCAGTCGGCACAATGACCAACCTCTTAACTATGGGCATGCTAATAGATAAGGCAGAATTAAACAAAATGTCCATTCACTTCTGCTTCATAGACTACAAAGCTGCTTTTGATCACATTAATTGGAACATCTTATGGTCGAAACTGAATGGCTGGGGGATTTCAAGACCATTGTTGGACTTGCTGATAAACCTGCATACGGAGACCTGGGTTCAGATAAAGGTGTGGAACGGCTCACTGCTGTCAAGGCGCATACAGACCAACAAGGGTCTCAAGCAGGGCTGCGTCTTGGCCCCCACTCTGTTCAACCTGTTCTTAGGTGACCTGGTACCAATCTTGAACAACTGTAACTCTCATGCTCCCAAACTAGGAGGGCTTCAAC